>NC_140997.1:115609032-115974381 GCF_052327205.1 Somniosus microcephalus | reverse complement strand
GAGACTCCTCTCTCCTTCCCTCTCTGTCTCTCTCTCCTTCCCTCTCTCTCTCTCTCCTTCCCTCTCTCTCTCTCTCCTTCCCTCTCTCTCTCTCCTCTCTCCTTCCCTCTCTCTCTGTCTCCTTCCCTCTCTCTCTGTCTCCTTCCCTCTCTCCTCTCTCCCTTCCCTCTCTCTCTCTCCTTCCCACTCTCTCTCTCTCTCTCCTTCCCTCTCTCTCTCTCCTTCCCTCTCTCTCTCTCCTTCCCTCTCTCTCTCTCTCTCCTTCCCACACAGACAGACAGACAGACAAACTTATATATATACTAGCTGGAGTGCCCGGCCGTGCCGAGGCTTTTTCGAGGGCATGTTGTTGTTGGAAGAGAGAGAGCGAGCGACTGGGGGGGGGGGGGGGGAAGAGAGAGAGCGACTGGGGGGGGGGGAAGAGAGAGAGCGACTGGGGGGGAAGAGAGAGAGCGACTGGGGGGGAAGAGCGAGAGCGACTGGGGGGAAGGGGGAGGAAGGGGGAGGGGAGGGGGGCGGGAGGAGGGGGGTAGGGGAGGAGGAGGGGAGGGGAGGAAGAGTGGGAGAGAGAGGGGGGTGAGGGGAAGGAGAGAGTGAGGGAAGGAGGAAGAAACCGGGCAGCCCAGACTAAAGATGGAACTGTTGTTTCCCCACATTGAAGTGCCGCCATGATCAAAGATGGCGCTGTTCGGGCCCACATTGAAGTGCCGCCATGATCAAAGATGGCGTCAGGAGGAAATTGTCATGCCGCCTGGATCAAATATGCGCTGTTGTTTCCCCACATTGAAGTGCTGCCATGATCAAAGATGGTGGCAAGCGATCTGGTTGGTGCTGACTGGGAGTGTGTGAGAGAGAGAGAGAGAGTGAGAGAGGTCGGGTGTGGCTGGGCAGGAGAGGCCCAGGCTTTGAGGCCTAGGCTTTGAGGCCTTACAAAAACGGGGAAAGGTAGGAAAAAGAATCATCAGGTTAGAGAAAATATTTACAAATGAATGAACTTTTTTTTTTAAATAGTTTAATAAAAGCAATTTTTTTTTTGCTGGAAATGTAGATTTGAAAAGAAACACGCAGAAAGCGGGAAAAAGAATGGAAGCAAGGTGGCGGCTACTCACCTCGGTTCAGAACAATAAGGCCCGCCCACACACGCACCGATTGGTCAATCGTCCTGTCACTCGACTCTCGGAGGGCCGGCCCGCACGCGATGACAAACCGCCCCTCACCACGCAGCGATTGGTCGACCGTCAGGTCGCTCGACCGTGCGATTGGTCGACCTTAATGTCACTCTATGCTAATGAGCAGATACTGAGCGGAATTTTGAACGTTTTTTGGATACCGCGGGCGCAATTTTTGTCTTGCCGAAATGTAAATACACTTATGACCGTTCTGGAATCGTAAGCTTTCTTTTGATGTAACGCATGTGTAGGTATGCCCTATAACTTTAGACTGTATAGCCGGACAGACACACCGAAGGACAGACAGACAGATTGATCCTTTTATATATATAGAGACTAGCTGAAGTGCCCGGCGGTGCCGAGGGTCTTTTGAGGGCATGTTGTTGTTGGAAGAGAGAGAGAGAGCGACTGGGGGGGAAGAGAGAAAGCGACTGGGGGGAAGAGAGAGAGCGACTGGGGGGAAGAGAGAGAGCGACTGGGGGGAAGAGAGAGAGCGACTGGGGGGAAGAGAGAGAGCGACTGGGGGAAGAGAGAGAGCGAACTGGGGGGAAGAGAGAGAGCGACTGGGGGGAAGAGAGAGAGCGACTGGGGGAAGAGAGAGAGCGACGGGGGGAAGAGAGAGAGCGACGGGGGGAAGAGAGAGAGTGACTGGGGGGAAGAGGGAGAGCGACTGGGGGAAGAGAGAGCGCGACTGAGGTGAAGAGAGAGCGCGACTGGGGGGAGGGAGGGGGGAAGTGGGGGGAGGGGGGGAAGGGGAGGGGGGAAAGGGAGAGGAGGGTGGGGAACGGGGAGGGGGAGGGGGGGGAAAGGGGAGGGGGGTAAAGGGAAGGGAGGGGAGGGGGAACGGGGAGGGGGGAAAGGGGAGGGTGTGGGGGAGGGGAGAGGGGGGGAGAGGGGAGGGGGTTAAAGGGGAGGGGGAAGGGGAGGGAGGAAAGGGGAGGGGGAAAGGGGAGGGGGAAGAGAGGGGAGGGGGAGCGGAAGGCGGGTGGAGGGGGAGGGGAGGGGCGGAGGAGAGGGTGGAGGGGAGGGGAGGGCAGGGGGAGAGGAGGGGAGGGGGAGAGGAGGGGGAGTGGAGGGGGAGAGGAGGGGAGGGGTGGGGTAGGTGGGGGAAGGAGGGGGGGAGAAAGGGAGGGGGGAGCCAGCAGCCCCTCTCCCCTCTGCCGGCAATGGCTCCGCTGAGCTCCGTGCCGCCCCGCGCACTTACATGCCGAGCGCAGCGCCCCGGTCAGCCCACGCCCCGCCCTCCCGAGGCCGGGCCTGAAGCGGCTTGAGATGGCCGATTGTGGCTGGCCGGGCCCGGTTGCCTTGGTAACCCTCCTCCCCCTCTCCACCTCCCGATCTCCGGGACCGGGCCTGGGCCTGAGCGGCTTCAGACGGCCGATTGCGGCTGGCGAGCCCGGTTGCCGGGGTAACCCTCTCCGCTCCCCCACCCCTCCCGCGCCCCGCCACCCCCCCCCCCCCGCCGAATGAAGCGCGAGGAGCTTGCAGTGAGCCCAGCCAGCCTTTACCAAGATGGCTGGCCGCTGGTTTGGAATCGGGCCCAGCGGGGGGTGAGGGGTGAGGGGTGGGAGGAGTTTGCCACAAAACAATTGCCTAGGGTCCAGCATGGCTGGCAACAGACGCCCAGGCTTCGAGGCCTACCTGCAAAAACGGGGAAAGGTAGGAAAATTAATGAGATTAGATAAAAGATTTAGAAAGTAATTAACTTTTTAAAAAAACAATATGTGTTTTAAAAGCAACTTTTCTTTTAAAGACGCAGAAAGCGGGAAAAAGAAATGAAAAGTTTGGAATCAAGATGGCGGCGACTCACCTCGGTTCAGAACGATAAGGCCCGCCCACACATGCACCGATTGGTCGACCGTCAGGTCACCGAAGCGTAGGATTGGTCAATCGTCCTGTCACTCGACTCTAGGAGGGCCCGCCTGCACGCGCGATGAACCCGCCCCCGCCACGCAGCGATTGGTCGACCGTCGGGTCGCTCGACCGTAAGATTGGTCGACCTTAATGTCACTCTATGCTAATGAGCGGATAATGAGATGCTAATGAGCAGAATTTTGAACGTTTTTTGGATACCGCGGGCGCAATTTTTGTCTCGCCGAAACGTAAATACGCTTATGACCGTTCCGGAATCGTAAGCTTTGTTTTGATGTAACGCACGTGTAGGTACGCTATATAACTTTAGAGTGTATAGCCGGACAGACACACCGAAGGACAGACAGACAGATAGATGTATCCTTTTATATATATAGATAGATAAAAATTATTTCTACTTTTCATAACAACATGCCCTCAAAAAAGCCCTCAGCACCGCCGGGCACTCCAGCTAGTATTTAATAATTGAAAGACAAGTTCAATAAAGTGATATCTGGGTTAATGCTGATTGGAGGGTTCACCTATTCCTGTCCCGGTGATGGCCGGTTGCTGAACCGCTCTGTCCCGGTGACGGTGAGTCACTGAACCGCTCTGTCCCGGTGACGGTGAGTCACTGAACCGCTCTGTCCCAGTGACGGCGAATCACTGAACCGCTCTGTCCCGGTGACGGCGAGTCACTGAACCACTCTGTCCCGGTGATGGTGAGTCACTGAACCGCTCTGTCCTGGTGACGGTGAGTCACTGAACCGCTCTGTCCCGGAGACGGCGAGTCACTGAACCGCTCTGTCCCGGTGACGGCAAGTCACTGAACCGCTCTGTCCCGGTGATGGTGAGTCAATGAACCGCTCTGTCCCGGTGATGGTGAGTCACTGAACCGCTCTGTCCCGGTGATGGTGAGTCACTGAACCGCTCTGTCCCGGTGATGGTGAGTCACTGAACCGCTCTCTCCCGGTGATGGTGAGTCACTGAACCGCTCTGTCCCGGTGATGGCGGGTCGCTGAACCACTCTACATAAGAGTTAGGAGCAGGAGTAGGTCATACGGCCCCTCGAGCCTGCTCCGCCATTCAATAAGATCATGGCTGATCATCGACCTCAACTCCATTTTCCCGCCCAATCCCCAGCGCCTGATTCCCCGTGAGTCCAAAATTCTATCTATCTCGGTCTTGAATATACTCAAAGTCTCAGCATTCACAGCCCTCTGGGGCAAAGAATTCCAAAGATTCACAACCCTCTGAGTGAAGAAATTCCTCCTCAGTCTTATATGTCCGACCCCTTATCCTGAGACTATGGCCCCTAGTTCTAGACACTCCAGCCAGGGGAAACAACCTCTCAGCATCTACCCTGTCAATCCCCCTCAGTATCTTATATGTTTCAATGAGATCACCTCTCATTCTTCTAAACTCCAATGAGTTTAGGCCCATCTACTCAATCTCTCCTCATAGGACAACCCTCTCATCTCAGGGATCAATCCAGTGAACCTTTGTTGCACTGCCTCTAAGACAAGTATGCCCTTCCTCAGATAAGGAGACCAAAACTGTGCACAGTACTCCAGGTGTGGTCTCGCTAAAGCCCTGTACAATTGTAGTAAGACTTCCTTACTCTTGTACTCCAACCTCCTTGCAATAAAGGCCAACATGCCATTTGCCTTCCTAATTACTTGCTGTACCTGCATGCTAACTTTCTGTGTTTCTTGCACGAGGACACCTAAATCTCTCTGAACCCCAACATTTAATAGTTTCTCACCATTTAAAAAAATATTCTGTTTTTCTATTCTTCCTACCAAAGTGAATAACCTCACATTTCCTCACATTCTACTCCATCTGCCACCTTATTGCCCACTCATTTAACCAGTCTATATCCCTTAGCAGGCTCTTTGTGTCCTCCTCACAGCTTACTTTCCCACCTAGCTTTGTATCATCAGCAAACTTGGATACATTGCACTCGGTCCCTTCATCTAAGTCATTGATATAGATTGTAAATAGCTAAGGCCCAGGCACTGATCCTTGCGGCATCCCACTAGTTACAGCCTGCCAATCTGAAAATGACCCGTTTATCCCTACTCTCTGTTTTCTGTCCGTTAACCAATCCGCTATCCATGCTAATATATTACCTCCAACTCCATGAGCCCTTATCTTGCATAGCAACCTTTTATGTGTCACCTTATCAAATGCCTTTTGGAAATCCAAATATACTACATCCACTGGTTCCCCTTTATCTACCCTGCTAGTTACATCCTCAAAAAACTCTAATAAATTTGTTAAACACGATTTCCCTTTCATAAAACCATGTTGACTCTGCCTAATCATGTTATGATTTTTTAAGTGCCTTGTTACCACTTCCTTAATAATGGATTCCAGCATTTTCCCGACCACTGATGTCAGGCTAACTAGCCTGTCGTTCCCTGTTTTCTCTTTCCCTCCTTTCTTGAACAGTGGAGTTACATTTGTTACCTTCCAATCCGTTGGGACCATTCTAGAATCTAGGGAATTTTTTGAAGATCGCAACCATTGCATCTGTCCCGGTGATGGTGATTGTACAGTCTGCCCACGTGGATTCAGCTGCAATTCCTGGTTATAGTGGTTTTGGGAGGAAATTTATTGGAGGAATTTGGAAGGTTGTGTAGTTCGGTGTGTGGTTCACAGCTCCAGCCTGCTCGGACAATGGGGTAACACAGTGATCCATAACTGAGAAGGGTGGCCTTAGTGAGACTACAATCTGTTCAGAAAAAACACAAACCTAATGGAACTTCTGGACACCACCACACAGTGTAGATTGACCCAGTGATTCTCGGGACAAATAGACATACGTACGTACACACAGACACGCATAAGCGCTCATGTGCGCACACAGACGTTTACACGCTCACGCTCACATGCACACACGGATGCGTACACGCTCACGCATACACAGACTCGCGTACGCGCGCTTACACAGATGCGTACGGGCACTCACGCACACAGACGCGCATGCGCTCATGATAACAGGTACGCGCTCATGCACACTATCACACGCGCTCACGCACACACACACTATCAGACGCATACACACACACTATCAGACGTGTACACGCACACACACCATCAGACACGTACACACACAGACAGGTTATGATGTTGCAGAGAGTCACTGCCCCACATGGCCTCCTGCTCCCATGTTGTATAAAGCTTTTGGGCATGTTTATTTTGTTCGCTTCGCTCAGTGCCACAGTTATGAAGCTTCAGTCTTTGTATGGCAGTTGGTTCGACTTGACAGATTCTCCCAATTTTGGGTTTTAATGCTAAATATTTTCTTTGCTTCGGGTTCATTGTCAGTAATCACTCCCATAAGCTGACCCCTCTGATCCGGAATGCCCCTTTACCTGCCCAGTGTCTAGATATACAGTGGCATGAGCCAGGGATTGTAACAGAGAATGCAGCTACTGGAATGTATCATCATAGAATCATAGAATGGTTACAGCACAGGATGCCATTTGGCCCGTCGAGCCTGTGCTGGCTCTCTGCAGAGCACTTCAGCTAGTCCTCGCCCTTTCCCCATAGCCCTGCAAATTTTTTTCCTTCAGATACTTATCCAAATCCCTTTTGAAAGCTGTAATTGAGTCTGCCTCCACCACCCTTTCAGGCAGTGCATTCCAGATCTTAACCACTTGCTGAGTAAAAAGGTTTTTTCTTACGTCGCCTTTGGTTCTTTTGCCAATCACCTTAAATCTGTGTCCTCTGGTTCTCAACCCCTTCTGCCAATGGGAACAGTTTCCCTCTATCTACTCTATCCAGACCCCCCATGATTTTGAACACCTCTGTCAAATCTCCTCTCAATCTTCACTGCTCCAAGGAGAACAACCCCAGCTTCTCCAGTCTATCAACGTAACTGAAGTCCTTCATCCCTGGAATCATTCTCATAAATCTTTTCTGTACCCTCTCTAAGGCCTTCACATCCTTCCTAAAGTGCGGTGCCCAGAATTGGACACAATACTCCAGTTGGGGCCGAACCAGTGCTTTATAAAGGTTCATCATAACTTCCTTGCTTTTGTACTCTATACCTCTGTTTATGAAGCACAGGATCCCCGTAAGCCTTTTTAACTGCTTTCTCAACCAGCCCTGCCACATTCAACGATTTGTGCACACATACCCCCAGGTCTCTCCCTTCAGGATTGTACCATTTAGTTTATATGTCCTCTCCTCATTCTACCAAAATGTATCACTTCACACTTTTCTGCGTTAAATTTTATCTGCCAGGTGTCCGCCCATTCCACCAGCCTGCCTATGTCCTCTTGAAGTCTATCACTATGCTCCTCACTGTTCACTATACTTCCAAGTTTTGTGTCATCTGCAAATTTTGAAATTGTGCCCTGTACACCCATGTCCAAGTCATTTATATCAAAAAAAGCAGTGGTCCTAGAACCGATCCCTGGGGAACACCGCTGTATACCTTCCTCCAGTCCAAAAAACAGCCGTTCACCACTACACTCTGTTCCATTGGTTACCTGATATGTCCATCCTCGCAGAGCCCCGCTCTTACACTGACACCATTGGTTACCTGACATGTCCATCCGCGCAGAGCCCCGCCTCACACTGACACCATTGGTTACCTGACATGTCCATCCTCGCAGAGCCCCGCCCTCACACTGACACCATTGGTTACCTGACATGTCCATCCACGCAGAGCCCCGCCCTCACACTGACACCATTGGTTACCTGACATGTCCATCCACGTAGAGCCCCGTCCTCACACTGACACCATTGGTTACCTGACATGTCCATCCACGCAGAGCCCCGCCCTCACACTGGCACAGCATCAATCAAGAGATTAGAAGTGCATGTAACAAGGGCAATATGGTAATCATGGGGGACTTTAATCTATATATTGACTGGGCAAATCAAATTACCACTAATGGTGTGGAAGACGAATTCTTGGAATGCACGCGAAATGGTTTCCTGGATCAGTATGTAGAAACATAGAAACATAGAAGATAGGAGCAGGAGTAGGCCATTCGGCCCCTCGAGCCTGCTCCGCCATTCAATGAGATCATGGCTGATCATCCAAACTCAGTACCCTGTCCCTGCCTTCTCCACATATCCCTTGATCCCTTTAGCCTTAAGAAATATATCTAACTCCTTCTTGAATATATTTAATGAATTGGCCTCAATTGTCTTCTGTGGTAGAGAATTCCACAGGTTCACCACTCTCTTGAGTGAAGAAATTCCTCCTCATCTCTGTCCTAAATGGCTTACCCCTTATCTTTAGACTGTGACCCCTGGTTCTGGACTCCCCCGCCACCGGGAACATCCTTCCTGCATCTAGTCTGTCTAGTCCTGTTAGAATTTTGTAAGTTTCAATGAGATCCCCTCTCATTCTTCTAAACTCCAGCGAGTATAAGCCCAATCGACCCAATCTCTCCTCATACGTCAATGTGGAGGAACCAACCAGGGAACAGGCTATTCTGGATCTGGTACTGTGTAATGAGAAAGGGCTAATTAATAATTTTGTGGTAAAGGGGCCTTTAGGGACAAGTGACCATAATATTGAATTTTACATTAAGTTTGAGAGTGATGTAGTCCCATCTGAAACTAAGGTCTTCAATCTAAACAGAGGAAACTACAAGAGTATGAGGGACAAGTTGGCTATGGTAGATTGGGAAACTACATGAAAAGGCATGAAGGTGGACATTCAAGGAAATAATGCATAATTTGCAACAAACATATATTCCTCTAGGGCATAAAAATCCAAAAGGAAAAGTGATCCAACCATGGTTAACAAAAGAAATTAAAGCTAGTATTAAGTCAAAGGAGGAAGCTTATAAAGTTGCCAGAAAAAGCAGTCGGCCTGAGGATTGGAATCTTTTTAGAAATAAGCAAAGGAGGACCAAGAAATTGATAAAGAAAGGGAAAATGGAATATGAGCACAAACTAGCGGAAAATATAAAAACAGATTGTAGAAGCTTCTATTGGTATGTGAAAAGGAAATGACTGGTGAAGGTAAATGTAGGTCCTTTACAGTCAGAGATGGGAGAATTTATAATGGGGAATGAGGAAATGGCAGAGAAATTAAATAAATACTTTGTTTCTGTCTTCACGGAGGAAGACACAAAAAACCTCCCAGAAATACGAGAAAACCAAGGTTGTGACTAGAATGAGGAACTTAAAGAAATTATTATTGGTAAAAAAACAGTACTAGCAAAATTAATGGGACTAAAAGTCGATAAATCCCAAGGACCGGATGACCTACATCCTAGGGTTTTGAAAGAGGTGGCCATTGGAATAGTGGACGCATTGGTTGTCATCTTCCAAAATTCTATCGATTCTGGAACGATTGGAGGATAGCAAATGTAACCCTGCTATTTAAGAAAGGAGGGAGAGAGAAAACGGGGAACTACAGACCTGTTAGCCTCACATCAGTAGTTGGGAAAATGCTGGAATCTATTATAAAGGATGCAATAACTGGGCACTTAGAAACTAATACTAAGATTGGGCAGAGTCAACATGGATTTATGAAAGGGAAATCCTGTTTGACAAACCTATTGGAGTTCTTTGAGGATGTAACTAGTGGAGTAGACAAAGGGGAACCGGTAGATGTGGTGTATCTGGATTTTCAGAAGGCCTTCAATAAGGTCCCACACAAGAGGTTGGTGAACAAAATTAGGGCACATGGAATTGGGGGTAATATACTAGCATGGATTGAGAATTGGTTAACAGACAGAAAATAAAGAGTAGGGATAAACGGGTCTTTTTCAGGATGGCAGGCTGTGGCTAGTGGGGTACCGCAAGGATCGGTGCTTGGGCCCCAGCTATTCACAATCTATATCAATGAATTGGTTGAGGGGACTAAATGTAACATTTCCAAATTTGCTGATGATACAAAGCTAGGTGGCAGTGTCAGTTGTGAAGAGGCTTCAAGAGGATCTCGACAAGTTCAGTGAGTGGGCAAGAACATGGCAGATGGAATATAATGTGGATAAATGTGAAATTATCCACTTTGGCAGAAAAAACAGAAAGGCAGAGTATTTCCTAAATGGTGAAAGATTGGGGAATGCAGATGCTCAAAGGGACCTGGGTGTCCTTGTACATGAGTCACTGAAAGTGAATGTGCAGGTGCAGCAAGCCATTAGAAAGGCAAATGATATGCTGGCCGTCATTACAAGAGGATTTGAGTACAGAAGTCTTACTCATAGAAACATAGAAGATAGGAGCAGGAGTAGGCCATTCGGCCCCTCAAGCCTGCTCCGCCATTCAACAAGATCATGGCTGATCATCCAAATTCAGTACCCTGTTCCTGCCTTCTCGCCATATCCCTTGATCCCTTTAGCCTTAAGAAATATATCCAACTCCTTCTTGAATATATTTAATGAACTGGCCTCCACCGCCCTCTGTGGTAGAGAATTCCACAGGTTCACCACTCTCTGGGTGAAGAAATTCCTCCTCATCTCAGTCCTAAATGGTTTACCCCTTATCCTTAGACTATGACCCCTGGTTCTGGACTCCCCGGCCATCGGGAACATCCTTCCTGCATCTAATCTGTCTAGTCCTGACAGAATTTTATAAGTTTCAATGAGATCTCCTCTCATTCTTCTAAACTCCAGCGAGTACAAGCCCAATCGACCCAATCTCTCCTCGTACGTCATTCCTGCCATCCCAGGTATCAGCCTGGTGAATCTTCGCTGCACCCACTCCATGGCAAGAACATCCTTCCTCAGATAGGGCGACCAAAACTGCACACAATACTCAAGATGTGGTCTCACCAAGGCCCTGTATAACTGCAGCAAGACATCCTTGTTCCTGTACTCGAACCCTCTCGCTACGAAGGCCAACATACCATTTGCCTTCTTAACCGCCTGCTGCACCTGCATGCATACCTTCAGCGACTGGTGCACAAGGACACCCAGGTCTCATTGCACTTCCCCTTCTCCCAATCTATTGCCATTCAGATAATAATCTGCCTTCCTGTTTTTACCACCAAAGTGGATAACCTCGCATTTATCCACATTATATTGCATCTGCCATGCTTCCGCCCAATCACCCAACCTGTCCAGATCACACTGGATTTTCAGGGCATCCTCCTCACAGCATACTCTCCCACCCAGCTTTCTGTCGTCTGCAAATTTGGAGATATTACATCCAATTCCCTCGTCTAGATCATTAATATATATTGTGAATAGCTGGGGTCCTAGGACCGATCCCTGCGGTACCCCACTAGTCACTGCCTGCCACTCGGAGAACGACCCGTTAATTCCGACTCTTTGCTTTCTGTCTGCCAACCAGTTCTCTATCCAAGTCAATACCTTGCCTCCAATCCCATGTGCCTTAACTTTGCACGCTAGTCTCTTTTGCGGGACCTTATTGAAAGCTTTCTGAAAGTCCAAATACACCACATCCACTGGTTCTCCCTTATCTATTTTACCAGTTACATCCTCAAAAAATTCCAGTAGATTAGTCAAGCACGATTTACCTTTCGTAAATCCATGTTGACTTTGTCCGATCCTGTCACTCCAATTATATAGGGTGCTGGTGAGACCACACCTGGAGTACTGTGTCCAATTTTGGTCTCCTTACCTAAGGAAGGATCTACTTGCCATACAGGGAGTGCAACGAAGGTTCACGAGATTAATTCCTGGGATGGCAGGACTGTCGTATGAGAAGAGATTGAGTAAACTAGGCCTGTATTCTCTTGAATTCAGAAGAATGAGAGGGGATCTCATTGAAGCATACAAAATTATTACAGGGCTTGATAGGGTGGATGCTGGGAGAATGTTTCCCTTGGCTGAGGAGTCTAGAACCAGGGGCCACAGACTCAGGATAAAGGGTAGGCCATTCAGGACTGAGATGAGAAGAAATTTCTTCACACAGGTGGTGAATCTTTGGAATTCTCTACCCCAGAGGGCTGTGGAGGCTCAGTCATTGGGTATATTCAAAACAGAAATCGATAGATTTCTGACTAGTAAGGGCATCGAGGGATATGCTGAGGCAGAAGATCAGCCATGATCTTATTGAATGGTGGAGCAGGCTCGAAGGGCCGAATGGCCTACTCCTGCTCCTATTTTTATGTTCTTATGATTGGCGGCGGCCAGGGGGGATGAGCGTAACCCACTCTGTAGGTTATAGGTGGCGCACAGCAAAGGGGGACCAGGGGAAAAGGGAGACAATCCCTTATTTGGAAAACGTACACACATCCTGGCATGTTGTGGGAATGATTCACCTGGTGAGACTGGATGCAATGTTGACTGATCACTCAGTGATGAGTCAGTGCTGTCTTATTTGACTTGTACAGCTGAAAAGAACCTTTCCCATTTACACATCCTTAAAAGGTGAATGTTTATTTGGTCTTTTGTAACACTGACTCAAACCGATGATTTACCGCCCAGTACAGCTGGGAATGATGGAGCTGTGATTTCAGCAATTCCTGGCAGGGACTATTGTTTATCTGCCCAACTTATACCCTGGCCTACTCCCTTTCCTTCCTCAGGCCGTGCACACCTCACGGCTGAGAGCGCGAGTAGCTGGCAGCCTCCCGTGGCCAGGCCAGGCCTGCTTTTATTCAGTTACTTGTAATAGAAAAGCGGACTCCAGGTTTATTCCTCCCTACAGCAATGTGAGCGATGGAAGCTGTGAGTCGCTCTGCGAGGGCGGGCGTGCATCTCCCAGCGAGACCAAGGGGAGGGGAAATGTAACCCCAGCTTCGTGCAGTCGAAAAGTGAAGGTAACAAAGCAAGACTATTGGGTAAAGCATGCACATTGGGTACAGCATGCACGCAAGTGTGTCTGCTGGAACACTGCAGCAGTGATCCCAGAGTCTGGTGTGTCTACTAGGTACGTTACAGCAGTGATCCTGTGTCTGCTGCGTACACTGTCACAGTGATCCTAGAGTCTGGTGTATCTGCCGGGTACACTGTCATAGTGATCCTAGAGTCTGGTGTATCTGCTGGGTGCACTGTCATAGTGATCCTAGAGTCTGGTGTGTCTGCTGGAACACTGCAGCAGTGATCCCAGAGTCTGGTGTGTCTGCTGGAACACTGCAGCAGTGATCCCAGAGTCTGGTGCGTCTGCTGGAACACTGCAGCAGTGATTCCAGAGTCTGGTGTGTCTGCTGGAACACTGCAGCAGTGATTCCAGAGTCTGGTGTGTCTGCTGGAACCTTGCAGCAGTGATCCTAGAGTCTGGTGTGTCTGCTGGAACACTGCAGCAGTGATCCCAGAGTCTGGTGTGTCTGCTGGATACACTGCAGCAGTGATCCTAGAGACTGGTGTGTCTGCTGGAACACTGCAGCAGTGATTCCAGAGTCTGGTGTGTCTGCTGGAACCTTGCAGCAGTGATCCTAGAGTCTGGTGTGTCTGCTGGAACACTGCAGCAGTGATCCCAGAGTCTGGTGTGTCTGCTGGATACACTGCAGCAGTGATCCTAGAGACTGGTGTGTCTGCTGGAACACCGCAGCAGTGATCCCAGAGTCTGGTGTGTCTGCTGGAACACTGCAGCAGTGATCCCAGAGTCTGGTGTGTCTGCTGGAACATTGCAGCAGTGATCCCAGAGTCTGGTGTGTCTGCTGGAACACTGCAGCAGTGATCCCAGAGTCTGGTGTGTCTGCTGGAACACTGCAGCAGTGATCCCAGATCCCCTTGACAAGTGTTTCCTGCCAGTGGGAATGCTAAGTCAAGTTGGGATTAAACAGCAATCTGCAGCCCATTGTGTAAATAAATGTATCTTTATTCCCTGGCCCAACAAGCTGTGTCTTCTCTTGTCCTGTAGGGTCAGTACTGGTCAGTAGTAGCTCTGTGAGAACCTTGTTGTATCAGATAAAGACTGAATTCTCTCTACTGGTGTCTGCCCCGGGACCTGTCTGCTGCCCGGCCCTGTATCAGTCTGGTGCCTGTCCTGGGATCGGTCTGCTGCCTGTCCCGGGATCGGTCTGCTGCCTGTCCCGGGATCGGTCTGCTGCCTGGCCCCTCCCTCTCTGCAGGCTGTCCTGCCAATTTTCAGCTCCCAGTCTGTGCTGAGCCTGAGGTGACAGTGTTTTCTTGGCTCAGTATCGAGGTGACATCATTCACCTGCAAGGCAGGTGCAGGCCGGATGTTGGTGGGTGTTTCATAGTTTCAGGCTGGGTTGGTTTTGTTTTGGAAGTGTTGTAGTTTGCGTGGCAGTGGTGAATGGATGGTGTGGTGAGTGCTTCATTGAGCTGAGAATGAGAGGCCCGTGCACAGGCAGCCATGTACTGGAAGAAGCAATTGCAGCGGAAATGTAGCAAGGTGAGATCAAGCCAGGGGCGCTGCAGGAAGCCTGCTTACTTAAGGGTGAGTTTTTGTTTGTTTAACTTCTGAGCGACTTCTTTGTACTTTCAGGCCCTGTGTGTTTGTAAACCCAAAATATCTCCTGCAATCCCCCCTCCCCCCAAAAAAAATTCTGGGTTACTGCGAGCCACCCGTTACACCTCAACACGCGGGACCCCAGGATGTTTAACCGTCTGTTCCCCCATACCCCCGCACCCCCATACCCTGATTCCACTCTCTCTAATCCAGGGGGTCACTGGACAGTGATCAGGAGCAGGAACCCTGGCTGATGTCCCCTCTCTCTAACCCAGTGACCAGGAGCAAGAACCCTGGCTGATGTCCCCTCTCTCTAACCCAGGGGTCAGTGGACAGTGATCAGGAGCAAGAACCCTGGCTGATTTCCCCCCTGTCTAACCCAGGGGTCACTGGACAGTGATCAGGAGCAAGAACCCTGGCTGATGTCCCCTCTATCTAACCCAAGGGTCACTGGACAGTGATCAGGAGCAGGAACCTTGGCTGATTTCCCCTGTCTAACCCAGGGGTCACTGGACAGTGATCAGGAGCAGGAACCCTGGCTGATGTCCCCTCTCTCTAACCCAGGGATCACTGGACAGTGATCAGGAGCAGGAACCTTGGCTGATGTCCCCTCTCTCTAACCCAGGGATCACTGGACAGTGATCAGGAGCAGGAACCCTGGCTGATTTTCCCTCTCTCTAACCCAGGGGTCAGTGGACAGTGATCAGGAGCAGGAACCTTGGCTGATTTCCCCTCTCTCTAACCCAGGGATCACTGGACAGTGATCAGGAGCAGGAACCTTGGCTGATTTCCCCTGTCTAACCCAGGGATCACTGGACAGTGATCAGGAGCAGGAACCCTGGCTGATTTCCCCTGTCTAACCCAGGGATCACTGGACAGTGATCAGGAGCAGGAACCCTGGCTGATTTCCCCTGTCTAACCCAGGGGTCACTGGACAGTGATCAGGAGCAGGAACCCTGGCTGATTTCCCCCCTCTCTCTAACCCAGGGGTCAGTGGACAGTGATCAGGAGCAGGAACCCTGGCTGATTTCCCCTGTCTAACCCAGGGGTCAGTGGACAGTGATCAGGAGCAGGAACCCTGGCTGATGTCCCCTCTCTCTAACCCAGGGGTCACTGGACAGTGATCAGGAGCAGGAACCCTGGCTGATTTCCCCCCTCTCTCTAACCCAGGGGTCAGTGGACAGTGATCAGGAGCAGGAACCTTGGCTGATTTCCCCTGTCTAACCCAGGGGTCAGTGGACAGTGATCAGGAGCAGGAACCCTGGCTGATGTCCCCTCTCTCTAACCCAGGGGTCACTGGACAGTGATCAGGAGCAGGAACCCTGGCTGATTTCCCCCCTCTCTCTAACCCAGGGGTCACTGGACAGTGATCAGGAGCAGGAACCCTGGCTAATTTCTCCTGTCTCGAGCCCCTAACCCCAGGGGTACTGAGGCTAGGTGACTACACCCTATTTGCTGCATTCAGCATTCTGTCAATATTTGCGGAAAGAACACTGAATGTTCAGACCCTTCGTCAGGTCTGCAAGGGCCACCCTCTGAAACGTGAACTCCTCTTTCCACAGACACTAAATGACACGTTGAGCCCTTTCACATTCTCTGTTATTGTTTTGTAACAATTTAATTCAGTTTTGTTTACACTCCCCTGTCACCATTGAAGGCAATCTGTTCCCTGCACCAACACTGGGCCCAAAAAGTTAAACTCTTCTTGGCTTTGTGGCTGGATATCTCGACCTGATATGTGTGTTGTAATCGTTTGTTTTCTAAGTGTCCTTTAACTGCTGTCTCAGTGCTTCAGATACTGGCGAGAATTACAAATATTGAAACCAGTCTGGGAAGGACAGAAAGTTTTACTTTCACGGAAAGTCTCATCCCTTCAAGATCTTTAATATATGTAATCTAACCAGGATCAGGTGCGGTGTGTACCTGTACTCCCATAGACACGGCAACAGCAACCAGGAGCGGGGCTGGGTCATTAGGAGCAGACTTCACCAAGTACTGTTCCTGCTGCCTCTTTGCACCTGTTACCGTGTATATGCTGTTTCTAAGCTGTCTGAGCTGATGGTCAATGTTGAGCCCGTGTGAGATGCTTTATGGATGAATAATTACAATGAGGCTGGAGGACTCATTGGCCCAGAAATTAGGTTCGGGGGCTTGCCGCGCGTGCAAGCCCCCGATGTGCACTTACCCGGCGCGCCGACAGCTGAAGCCTGGGCCTGCTTGGAACTCCTGTCACTGGCCCGGTTCAGATGTCGGCGTGCTGTGCTTGCCTGATCCAGCGGCGTAGTTAGTGCGATGTGCCGACTGGGATCAGGTGAGCACTGGGCAGCCAATCAGGGGAGGGAAAACTTCATTCATGAGTTTGATAGTAAGAACTGTCAAACTCATGAAAACTACGGGCGCCCAAAACACTACTTAAACTTTAAATAAAATTTTTAAAAACATCCCACTAATTAAATGAACTATAAATAACTTTAAAAAAACTATTTTAAACAATTAATCAAATTTTTGAAAAAAATAATTTTTTAAGAAATCGGGTCTAAAAATAAACTTACCTTACTGTAAAGTCCTTAAAAACAATAAAGCTGTTGAAAAACTGTTATAATTTTAAATAATAGACCACTTACCTTAAAGAATCAAGTCCTTACGTCTCCTGGAGCAAGTGCCGGTTTCCCGCGCATGCGCTGTGCATGCTGAAATCCGGCACTTCCAACGGGCCCACGCGTGAGTACCCCGTCCGTACTCACGCGTTGGGACCGGAATTACTGGGCCATTTATAACGTCAAACAACCCAGTAACTTTTTTAAATTAGTTCTTGGGATGTGAATGTCATTTATTGCCCATCCCTAGTTGCCCTGAGATGGTGTTGAGGGTCTTCTTGACCAAAAGGCAGTTAAGAATCAACTACGTTGGTGTGGGACTGGAGTCACGTATAGGCCAGAGTGGGTAAGGATGGCAGGTTTCCTTCCCTAAAGGGCATTAGTGAACCAGTTGGTTTTTTACAACAATCCGACAGCTTCGTGGTCACTTTTACTGATCCCAGCTTTTTATTTCTAGATTTTGTAAACTCAATTCAAATTCTCAAACTGGTGGGATATGAACTCCTTCCCGCTGTCGGTGCCACATGAGCGCTTGCTGTATCTGGCCTGAGACTCGCACAGCAAGACTCTGATGCCCCACTTTCAGCTTCAGCTACTGTAATTTAACGGGTTGGTGTTGCAACCTCCACTGAGGCAGAGAACCGCATTAGGAGGCTCCTCTGGGAGGGAGCACTGTCCCCTGGTACCAGTATGAAGCCTGCTGCCAGCTAGCCACTGAACCCGCCTGTGCAAGTTAGTGAGGCGATTCCTCCTCATCAGCCTGTGTGGACCTTCCACAACTATCGGGAGTGGGTCTGCAGCCACCGGGCAGTTCCACAACTATCGGGAGTGGGTCTGCAGCCACCGGGCAGTTGCACAACTATCGGGAGTGGGTCTGCGGCCTCCGGACAGTTGCACAACTATCGGGAGTGGGTCTGCGGCCTCCGGGCAGTTGCACAACTATCGGGAGTGGGTCTGCGGCCACCGGGCAGTTGCACAACTATCGGGAGTGGGTCTGCGGCCTCCGGACAGTTCCACAACTATCGGGAGTGGGTCTGCAGCCACCGGGCAGTTCCACAACTATCGGGAGTGGGTCTGCAGCCACCGGGCAGTTGCACAACTATCGGGAGTGGGTCTGCGGCCTCCGGACAGTTGCACAACTATCGGGAGTGGGTCTGCGGCCTCCGGGCAGTTGCACAACTATCGGGAGTGGGTCTGCGGCCTCCGGACAGTTGCACAACTATCGGGAGTGGGTCTGCGGCCTCCGGGCAGTTCCACAACTATCGGGAGTGGGTCTGCGGCCTCCGGGCAATTGCACAACTATCGGGAGTGGGTCTGCGGCCTCCGGGCAGTTCCACAACTATCGGGAGTGGGTCTGCGGCCTCCGGGCAGTTCCACAACTATCGGGAGTGGGTCTGCGGCCTCCGGGCAGTTCCACAACTATCGGGAGTGGGTCTGCGGCCTCCGGGCAATTGCACAACTATCGGGAGTGGGTCTGCGGCCTCCGGGCAGTTCCACAACTATCGGGAGTGGGTCTGCGGCCTCCGGGCAGTTCCACAACTATCGGGAGTGGGTCTGCGGCCTCCGGGCAGTTCCACAACTATCGGGAGTGGGTCTGCGGCCTCCGGACAGTTGCACAACTATCGGGAGTGGGTCTGCGGCCTCCGGGCAGTTCCACAACTATCGGGAGTGGGTCTGCGGCCTCCGGGCAGTTCCACAACTATCGGGAGTGGGTCTGCGGCCTCCGGGCAATTGCACAACTATCGGGAGTGGGTCTGCGGCCTCCGGGCAGTTCCACAACTATCGGGAGTGGGTCTGCGGCCTCCGGACAGTTCCACAACTATCGGGAGTGGGTCTGCGGCCTCCGGGCAGTTCCACAACTATCGGGAGTGGGTCTGCGGCCTCCGGGCAGTTCCACAACTATCGGGAGTGGGTCTGCGGCCTCCGGACAGTTCCACAACTATCGGGAGTGGGTCTGCGGCCTCCGGGCAGTTCCACAACTATCGGGAGTGGGTCTGCGGCCTCCGGGCAATTGCACAACTATCGGGAGTGGGTCTGCGGCCTCCGGGCAGTTCCACAACTATCGGGAGTGGGTCTGCGGCCTCCGGGCAGTTCCACAACTATCGGGAGTGGGTCTGCGGCCTCCGGGCAGTTGCACAACTATCGGGAGTGGGTCTGCGGCCTCCGGACAGTTCCACAACTATCAGGAGTGGGTCTGCGGCCTCCGGGCAGTTGCACAACTATCGGGAGTGGGTCTGCGGCCTCCGGGCAGTTGCACAACTATCGGGAGTGGGTCTGCGGCCTCCGGGCAGTTGCACAACTATCGGGAGTGGGTCTGCGGCCTCCGGGCAGTTGCACAACTATCGGGAGTGGGTCTGCGGCCTCCGGGCAATTGCACAACTATCGGGAGTGGGTCTGCGGCCTCCGGGCAATTGCACAACTATCGGGAGTGGGTCTGCGGCCTCCGGGCAGTTCCACAACTATCGGGAGTGGGTCTGCGGCCTCCGGGCAGTTCCACAACTATCGGGAGTGGGTCTGCGGCCTCCGGGCAGTTCCACAACTATCGGGAGTGGGTCTGCGGCCTCCGGGCAGTTCCACAACTATCGGGAGTGGGTCTGCGGCCTCCGGGCAGTTCCACAACTATCGGGAGTGGGTCTGCGGCCTCCGGGCAATTGCACAACTATCGGGAGTGGGTCTGCGGCCTCCGGGCAGTTGCACAACTATCGGGAGTGGGTCTGCGGCCTCCGGGCAGTTGCACAACTATCGGGAGTGGGTCTGCGGCCTCCGGGCAGTTGCACAACTATCGGGAGTGGGTCTGCGGCCTCCGGGCAGTTGCACAACTATCGGGAGTGGGTCTGCGGCCTCCGGACAGTTGCACAACTATCGGGAGTGGGTCTGCGGCCTCCGGACAGTTGCACAACTATCGGGAGTGGGTCTGCGGCCTCCGGACAGTTGCACAACTATCGGGAGTGGGTCTGCGGCCTCCGGGCAATTGCACAACTATCGGGAGTGGGTCTGCGGCCTCCGGGCAATTGCACAACTATCGGGAGTGGGTCTGCGGCCTCCGGGCAATTGCACAACTATCGGGAGTGGGTCTGCGGCCTCCGGGCAATTGCACAACTATCGGGAGTGGGTCTGCGGCCTCCGGGCAATTGCACAACTATCGGGAGTGGGTCTGCGGCCTCCGGGCAATTGCACAACTATCGGGAGTGGGTCTGCGGCCTCCGGGCAGTTGCACAACTATCGGGAGTGGGTCTGCGGCCTCCGGGCAGTTGCACAACTATCGGGAGTGGGTCTGCGGCCTCCGGGCAGTTCCACAACTATCGGGAGTGGGTCTGCGGCCTCCGGGCAGTTGCACAACTATCGGGAGTGGGTCTGCGGCCTCCGGGCAGTTGCACAACTATCGGGAGTGGGTCTGCGGCCTCCGGACAGTTGCACAACTATCGGGAGTGGGTCTGCGGCCTCCGGGCAATTGCACAACTATCGGGAGTGGGTCTGCGGCCTCCGGGCAATTGCACAACTATCGGGAGTGGGTCTGCGGCCTCCGGGCAATTGCACAACTATCGGGAGTGGGTCTGCGGCCTCCGGACAGTTGCACAACTATCGGGAGTGGGTCTGCGGCCTCCGGGCAATTGCACAACTATTGGGAGTGGGTCTGCGGCCTCCGGGCACTTGCACAACTATTGGGAGTGGGTCTGCGGCCTCCGGGCAGTTCCACAACTATCGGGAGTGGGTCTGCGGCCTCCGGGCAGTTCCACAACTATCGGGAGTGGGTCTGCGGCCTCCGGGCAGTTCCACAACTATCGGGAGTGGGTCTGCGGCCTCCGGGCAGTTCCACAACTATCGGGAGTGGGTCTGCGGCCTCCGGGCAGTTCCACAACTATCGGGAGTGGGTCTGCGGCCTCCGGGCAGTTCCACAACTATCGGGAGTGGGTCTGCGGCCTCCGGACAGTTCCACAACTATTGGGAGTGGGTCTGCGGCCTCCGGGCAGTTCCACAACTATCGGGAGTGGGTCTGCGGCCTCCGGGCAGTTCCACAACTATCCACACAACTCTGTTGGTAAATCTGTGACAAAGCAGGGCAAATGACTGCCCCTCATCACTGTAGCAAGCAACTGACACCTGCTAACCTCGCGTAGCAGCTTGGCTTATAGCGGCAAAGCTGCCGGGGTTTGTGTGGAAGCAAGGGAGGGGATTCGGTCATTCCTCATAATCGTCCTGATTTAGAGTTCTCGTCATTTGTTCTACTTTAAAATAAAAACCCATGTGCACAATTTGTTGACCTTTGGTTCTGTATCATAGATCGAACGTCTGGAAGTGAACAGCTTGGCCCCATCGAGTGTGATTGCCTCGAGCTCGGATGGCGGGATCAGTGTGGATGGCCTGGATGGTGCCCTGGACCCTCAGCGGACAAAAGCTGCCATCGCCCACCTGCAGCAGAAGGTGCTAAAGCTGACAGAGCAACTGAAGGTGGAGCAGACGGCCCGGGACGACAATGTGGCGGAGTACCTCAAGCTGGCCAACAATGCTGACCGGCAGCAGGGTGCCCGCATCAAGCAGGTCTTCGAGAAGAAGAATCAGAAGTCAGCTCAGACAATCCTGCAGTTGCAGCGCAAGCTGGAGCACTACCACCGCAAGCTGCGCGAGATTGAGCACAACGGCATCCCCCGCCAGCCCAAGGACGTGCTGCGGGACATGCAGCAGGGCCTGAAGGGCGTGGGGGCCAAGGTGACGGGCTTCAGCGAGGGGGTGGTGGGCAGCGTGCGGGGCGGGCTCTCCACTTTCTCCCAGGCCACACACTCAGCCGCTGGCGCAGTGGTCTCCAAGCCGCGGGAGATCGCATCGCTCCTCCGCAACAGGTTTGGCAGCGCGGACAACATTCCCGGCCTCAAGGACTCGCTGGACGAAGCCCAGGTTGAGGAGTGCCTCAAGGGCCTGGCCATCTGTGGCAACCTGCAGTCCAGCCCTAGGTACGGCAGCGAAGAGGAATGCTCGAGTGGCACGTCGGGATCGGGCGCCAACAGCATGTCAGGGGCACCCCCGGAACCTCCCACCTCCAGAACCAACACACTGGACTTCACCAGCTCAGGCTTCGAGGGAATATTCCAAGAACTGCACCAAGTAAAAGAGACACAGGCCCGATTGGAAGAATCATTTGACACTCTAAAATCTCACTATCAGAGGGACTATACACTCATGCTACAGACACTACACGAAGAGCGCTACAGGTACAGTCACAGCCGGGAGTTGTCTGCTACACCAGCTCTCTCACCTCCTGCCACATTGCTGTTCATTTGCATCTGGTTTGATTTGCAATTCATTCCCGTCCTCTGATGTGTTTATAAGGTGTGTGTGTGTATGTGCCCAGCTGGCCCTGTTTTAACCATTCACAGGGGTGTCTGTGGGGTGTGTGCCCAGCTGGCCCTGTTTTAACCATTCACAGGGGTGTCTGTGGGGTGTGTGCCCCACTTGCCCTGTTTTAACCATTCACAGGGGGTGTCTGTGGGGTGTGTGCCCCACTTGCCCTGTTTTAACCATTCACAGGGGGTGTCTGTGGGGTGTGTGCCCCACTTGCCCTGTTTTACCCATTCACAAGGGGTGTCTGTGGGGTGTGTGCCCCACTTGCCCTGTTTTAACCATTCACAGGGGGTGTCTGTGGGGTGTGTGCCCAGCTTGCCCTGTTTTACCCAGTCACAGGGGGTGTCTGGGGTGTGTGCCCCACTTGCCCTGTTTTACCCATTCACAGTGGGTGTCTGTGGGGTGTGTGCCCAGCTGGCCCTGTTTTAACCGTTCACAAGGGGTGTCTGTGGGGTGTGTGCCCAGCTGGCTCTGTTTTACCCATTCACAGGGGTGTCTGTGGGGTATGTGCCCAGCTTGCCCTGTTTTACCCAGTCACAGGGGGTGTCTGTGGGGTGTGTGCCCAGCTGGCTCTGTTTTACCCATTCACAGGGGGTGTCTGTGGGGTGTGTGTGCCCAGTTTGCCCTGTTCTACCCATTCACAGGGGGTGTCTGTGGGGAGTGTGCCCAGTTTGCCCTGTTTTACCCATTCACAGGAGCTGTCTGTGGGGTGTCTGCCCTGTTTTACCCATTCACAGGTGGTGTCTGGGGTGTTGCCCAGTTTGCCCTGTTCTACCCATTCACAGGGGGTGTCTGTGGGGTGTGTGCCCAGCTGGCCCTGTTTTACCCATTCACAAGGGGTGTCTGTGAGGTGTGTGCCCAGCTTGCCCTGTTTTACCCATTCACAGGGAATGCCTGTGGGGTGTGTGCCCAGCTGGCCCTGTTTTACCCATTCACAGGGGGTGTCTATGGCGTCTGTATGCCCAGCTTGCCCTCTTTTACCCTTTCACAGGGTGAGTCTGTGGGGTGTGGGCCAGCTTGCCCTGTTTTACCCATTCACAGGGGGTGTCTGTGGGGTGTGTGCCCAGCTTGCCCAGAATTTGTTCATCCCTGTTTGGCATGAAAATAAATCAATAAAGGTGACTCAACCGTGGCTAACAAGGGAAATTAGGGATAGCATAAGATCCAAGGAGAAGACATATAAATGGGCCAGAAAAAGCAGTAAACCTGAGGATTGGGAGCAGTTTAGTATTCAGCAGAGGAGGACAAAGGGATTAATTAAGAGGGGTAAAATAGAGTATGAGAGTAAGCTTTCAGGGAACATAAAAACTGACTAAAAGCTTTTATAGATATGCGAAGAGAAAAAGATTGGTGAAGTAAAGCGTAGGTCCCTTGCAGTCAGAATCAGGGGAATTTATAATGGGGAACAAAGAAATGGCAGACCAATTAAATACATACTTTGGTTCTGTCTTCACAAAGGAGGACACAAATAACCTCCCAGAGATGTCGGGGAACATAGGGTCTAATGAGAGGGAGGAACTGAAAGAAATCAGTATTTGTAGGGAAATGGTGTTAGGGAAATTGACAGGATTGAAGGCCGATAAATCCCCAGGGCCTGATAATCTACATCCTAGGGTACTTAAGGAAGTGGCCCTAGAAATAGTAGATGCATTGCTGGTCATCTTCCAAAATTCGATAGACTCTGGAACAGTTCCCATGGATTGGAGGGTAGCTAATGTTACCCCACTATTCAAAAAAGGTGGTAGAGAGAAAACAGAATTATAGACTGGTAAGCTTGACATCGGTAGTTGGGAAATGCTAGAATCCATTATAAAAGATGTAATAGCAGAGCACTTGGAAAACAGTGACAGGATCGGACAAAGTCAACATGGATTTACAAAAGGTAAATCGTGCTTGACTAATCTACTGGAATTTTTTGAGGATGTAACTGGTAGAATAGATAAGGGAGAACCAGTGGATGTGGTGTATTTGGACTTTCAGAAGGCTTTCGATAAGGCCCCGCATAAGAGATTAGTGTGGAAAGTTAAGGCACATGGGATTGGGGGCAAGGTACTGACTTGGATAAAGAACTGGTTGGCAGACAGGAAGCAAAGAGTTGGAATAAACGGCTCTTTTTCCGAGTGGCAGGCAGTGACTAGTGGGGTACCGCAGGGACCGGTCCTAGGACCCCAGCTATTCACAATATATAAATGATCTAGACGAGGGAACTAGATGTAATATCTCCAAGTTTGCAGACGACACAAAGCTAGGTGGGCGTGTGTGCTGTGAGGAGGATGCCGAGAAACTCCAGTATGATTTGAACAGGTTGGGTGATTGGGCAGAAGCATGGTAGATGCAGTATAATGTGGATAAATGCAAGGTTATCCAGTTTAGTGGCAAAAACAGGCAGGCAGATTATTATCTGAACGGCAATAGATTGGGAGAAGGGGAAGTGCAAAGAGACCTGGGTGTCCTTGTGCACCAGTCGCTAAAGGTAAGCATGCAGGTGCAGCAGGCGGTTAAGAAGGCAAATGGTATGTTGCCCTTCGTAGCGAGACGGTTCGAGTACAAGAACAAGGATGTCTTGCTGCAGTTGTACAGGGCCTTGGTGAGACCACACCTTGAGTATTGTGTGCAGTTTTGGTCGCCTTATCTGAGGAAGGATGTTCTTGCCATGGAGGGAGTGCAGCGAAGATTCACCAGACTGATACCTGGGTTGGCAGGAATGACGTATGAGGAGAGATTGGGTCGATTGGGCTTATACTCGCTGGAGTTTAGAAGAATGAGAGGGGATGTCATTGAAATTTATAAAATTCTAACAGGACTGGAGGACTGGACAGACTGGTGCAGGAAGGATGTTCCCGATGGCCGGGGAGTCCAAAACTAGGGGTCACAGTCTAAGGATAAGGGGTAAGCCATTTAGCACAGAGATGAGGAGGAATTTCTTCGCCCAGAGAGTGGTGAACCTGTGGAATTCTCTACCACAGAAGGCAGTGGAGGCCAATTCATTAAATATATTCAAGAAGAAGTTAGATATACTTCTTAAGGCTAAAGGGATCAAGGGATATGGGGAGAAGGCAGGGACAGGGTACTAAATTTGAATGATCAGCCATGATCTCATTGAATGGCGGAGCAGGTTCAAGGGGCCGAATGGCCTACTCCTGCACCTTTCTTCTATGTTTCTATGTTTTACCCATTCACAAGGGGTGTCTGTGGGGTTTGTGCCCAGCTTGCCCTGTTTTACCCATTCACAGGGGGTGTCTGTGGGGTGTGTGTGCCCAGCTTGCCCTGTTTTACCCATTCACAGGGGGTGTCTGTGGGGTGTGTGTGCCCAGCTTGCCCTGTTTTACCCATTCACAGGGTGTGTCTGTGGGGTGTGTGCCCAGCTTGCCCTGTTTTACCCATTCACAGGGGGTGTCTGTGGGGTGTGTGCCCAGCTTGCCCTGTTTTACCCATTCACAGGATGTCTGTGGGGTGTGTGCCCAGCTTGCCCTGTTTTACCCATTCACATGTGGTGTCTGTGGGGTGTGTGCCCAGTCTGCTCTGTTTTAACCATTCACAGGGGGTGTCTGTGGGGTGTGTGCTCAGCTTGCCCTGTTTTACCCATTCACAGGGTGTGTTTGTGGAGTGTGTGCCCAGCTGACTCTGTTTTACCCATTCACAGGGGGTGTCTGTGGGGTGTGTGCCCAGCTTGCCCTGTTTTACCCATTCACAGGGGGTGTCTGTGGGGTGTGTGCCCAGCTTGCCCTGTTTTACCCATTCACAGGATGTCTGTGGGGTGTGTGCCCAGCTTGCCATGTTTTACCCATTCACATGTGGTGTCTGTGGGGTGTGTGCCCAGTCTGCCCTGTTTTAACCATTCACAGGGGGTGTCTGTGGGGTGTGTGCCCAGCTTGCCCTGTTTTACCCATTCACAGGGTGTGTTTGTGGAGTGTGTGCCCAGCTGACCCTGTTTTACCCATTCACAGGGGGTGTCTGTGGGGTGTGTGCCCAGCTTGCCCTGTTTTACCCATTCACAGGGGGTGTCTGTGAGGTGTGTGTGCCCAGCTTGCCCTGTTTTACCCATTCACAGGGGGTGCCTGTGGGGTGTGTGCCCAGCTTGCCCTGTTTTACCCGTTCACAGGGGGTGTCTGTGGGGTGTGTGCCCAGCTGGCCCTGTTTTACCCGTTCACAGTGGGTGTCTGTGGGGTGTGTGCCCAGCTGGCCTTGTTTTACCCGTTCACAGGGCGTGCCTGTGGGGTGTGTGCCCAGCTTGCCCTGTTTTACCCATTCACAAGGGGTGTCTGTGGGTTGTGTGCCCAGCTGGCCCTGTTTTACCCATTCATAGGGGGTGTTTGTGGGGGGTGTGCCCAGCTGGCCCTGTTTTACCCATTCATAGGGGGTGTCTGTGGTGTGTGTGCCCAGCTTGCCCTGTTTTACCCATTCACAGGGTGTGCCTGTGGGGTGTGTGCCCACCTGGCGCTGTTTTACCCATTCACAGGGGGTGTCTGTGAGGTGTGTGCCCAGCTTGCCCTGTTTTACCCATTCACCGGGGGTGTCTGTGGGGTGTGTGTCCAGCTTGCCCTGTTTTACCCGTTCACAGGGGGTGTCTGTGGGGTGTGTGCCCAGCTTGCCCTGTTTTACCCATTCACAGGGGGTGTCTGTGGGGTGTGTGCCCAGCTGGCCCTGTTTTACCCATTCACAGGGGGTGTCTGTGGGGTGTGTGCCCAGCTTGCCCTGTTTTACCCATTCACAGGGGGTGTCTGTGAGGTGTGTGCCCAGCTTGCCTTGTTTTACCCATTCACAGGGGTGTCTGTGGGGTGTGTGTGCCCAGCTTGCCTTGTTTTACCCATTCACAGGGGTGTCTGTGGGGTGTGTGTGCCCAGCTTGCCTTGTTTTACCCATTCACAGGGGGTGTCTGTGGGGTGTGTGCCCAGCTTGCCCTGTTTTACCCATTCACAGGGGGTGTCTGTGAGGTGTGTGCCCAGCTGCCCTGTTTTACCCATTCACAGGGGGTGTCTGTGGGGTGTGTGCCCAGCTTGCCCTGTTTTACCCATTCACAGGGGGTGTCTGTGAGGTGTGTGCCCAGCTGCCCTGTTTTACCCATTCACAGGGGGTGTCTGTGGGTTGTGTGCCCAGTTTGTCCTGTCTTCCAAAATTCGATAGACTCTGGAACAGTTCCCATGGATTGGAGGGTAGCTAATGTTACCCCACTATTCAAAAAAGGTGGTGGAGAGAAAACGGGGAATTATAGACCGGTAAGCCTGACATCGGTAGTGGGGAAAATTTAGAGTCCGTTATAAAAGATGTAATAGCAGAGCACTTGGAAAACAGTGACAGGACCGGACAAAGTCAACATGGATTTACAAAAGGTAAATCGTGCTTGACTAATCTGCTGGAATGTTTTGAGGCTGTAACTGGTAGAATAGACCAGTTCTCCTCAGTCAAGCTCCGTGTCCCGGGCTGGACGGTGGGAGTGACAGTGTGTAAGCTGCCTGCCCTTTGATTAGCCTCACACTCGCTCTGTTCCGGTGGGGTCCCACACACATAAAGTGGCCTGTGGGCGAGCTACTGGGGGGCACAGAACCACAAAAAGCACAATTATTATCAGAAAGGGAAGCACAGAAAGATCTTTTTAAACCGTTTGAAGTCTCTTGCGGTATTAATTTGAAGGCCAGACTCTGGGTGTATTCTGTTTCTAGCCTGTTGCCCGAGTTTGCCTGTCATCATTCAGTTACCAGTTATGTCTCAGTTGAGCAAGTACGAGAAACACTTCAGTGTGCCATTAAGAACAAAACCCCTCAGGCTGAGCACAGACAATGAGTGCCTTTCTGTACAGTAAGAGTGTGTGTTTGCAGAATTTTACAAGCATTTATCCAAGTCCCTTTTGAAAGTTACTATTGAATCTGCTTCCACCACCCTTTCACGCAGTGCGGTCTAGATCACAACAACTAGCTGCGTAATAAAAATTCTCCTCATCTCTCCCCTGATTCTTTTGCCAATGATCTTAAATCTGTCTCCTCTGGTTCCTGACCCTCCTGCCACTGAAGACAGTTTTACTTGATCAAAAACCGTCAGAATTTTGAACACCTCTATTAAATCAACCTTAACCTTCCCCGCTTTAACAACAACTTGCATTTATATAGCGCATTTAACGTTGTAAAAGGTCTCACGGCACTTCACAGGAGTATGAGCAGACAAAATTTGACACCAAGCCAGTAATATTAGGACAGATGACCAAAAGCTTAGTCAAAGAGTTAGGTTTCAAGGAGCATCTTATAGGAGGAGAGAGAAGTAGAGGGCTGGAGAGGTTTCGGGAGGGGATTCCAGAGCTTAGGGCCAAGGCAGCTGAAGGCACGGTCACCAATAGTGGAGCGATTAAAATTGGGGATGCGCAAGAAGCCAGAATTGGAGTAATGCAGAGATCTCAGAGGGTTGTGGGGCTGGAGGAGATTACAGAGATAGTGAGGGGCAAGGCCATGGAGGGATTTGAAAACAATGATGAGAATTTTGAAATCGAGGCATTGCCAGACTGTGACCCAATGTAGGTCAGCAAGCACAGGGGTGATGGGTGAACAGGACTTGGTGCGAGTTAGGACACAGGCAGCAGAGATTTGGATGTGCTCAAGTTTATGGAGGGTGCAAGGTGGGAGGCTGGCCAGGAGTGCGTTGCAATGATTGAGTCTAGAGGTAACAAAGGCATGGATAAGGATTTCAGCAAAAGATGGGCTGAGGCAGGAGCGGAGACAGGTGATGTTATGGAGGTGGAAATGGGGAGTCTTGGTGATGGAGAGGATATGGGGTCGGAAGTTCAGCTCAGGGTCAAAAGGACGCCAAGGTTGCAAGAGGTCTGGTTCAGCCAGGGAGAGGGATGGAATCGGTAGCTAGGGAATGGAGTTTGTGGCGGGGACTGAAGACAATGGCGTCGCTCTTCCCAATATTTAATTGGAGGAAATTTCTGCTCATCCAGTGCTGGATGTCGGACAAGTAGTGTGACAAATTAAAGGCAGTGGAAGGGTCGAGAGAGGTGGTGGTGAGGTAGAGCTGGGTGTCTTCATCGTACATGTGGAACCTGATGTGTTTTCGAATGATGTTGCCGGGGGTAACATGTAGATGAGAAATAGGAGGGTGCCAAGGATACATCCTTGAGGGACTCCAGAGGTAACGATGCGGAAGCGGGAAGAGAACCCATTGCAGGTAATTCTCTGGCTGCAACTGGATAAATAAGAATGGAGCCAGACAAGGGCAGTCCCACCCAGCTGGACAACGGGTGGCGAGGCGTTGGAGGAGGATAGTGTGGTCAATCGTATCAAAAGCTGCAAACAGGTCGAGAAGCATGAGGAGGGATAGTTTACCATGGTCACAGTCACATAGGATGTCATTTGTGACTTTGATGAGGGCCGTTTCAGTGCTGTGGCAGGCAGAAACCTGGTGGAGGGATTCAAACATGGAATTGTGGGAAAGATGGGCATGGATTTGGGAGGCAACAACACACTCGAGGACTTTGGAGAGGAAAGGAAGGTTGGAGATGAGCTGCTAGTTTGCAAGCACAGAGGGGTCAAGGGGTTGGTTTTTTGAGGAGCGGGGTGACAGCAGATTTGAAGGGGAGGGGGACAGTATCTGAGGAAAGACAACCATTACCAATATCACCTAACATGGGAGCCAGAAAAGGAAGTTCGGTGGTCAGCAGTTTAGTGGGAATAGGGTCGAGGGAGCAGGAGATGGATCTCATGGACAAGATGAGCTTGGAGAGGGCATGAGGGGAAATAGGAGAGAAACCAGAGAAAGATGAGAGTTCAGGGCTAGGGCAGGGGTGAACCTTAGAGGATGTATGGCTTGGTGAGCTAGGGGATATATGTATGGTGAGCTAGGGGAAGAGAGGGAAGCGGCAGCTAAATGGATGGTCTCAGTCTTAGTGACAAAGTCGTCCTTGAGCTCTTTGCATTTGTTGTAAGGAGAACAATCCCACTTTCTCTCCTCTCTCCACATTACTGAAGTCCCTCATCCCTGGAACCATTCTAGTAAATCTCCTCTGCACCCTCTCCAAGGCCTTGACATCCTTCCTGAAGTGTGGTGCCCAGAATTGGGCACAGTACTCTAGCTGGGGCCTAACCAGTGATTTATAAAGGCTTATCATAACTTCCTTGCTTGTCTGCTCCATGCCTCTATTTATAAAGCACAGCATCGCATCTGCTTTCCTGCATCCTGCTTCATTTCTTGAAACCGACCATTTATTTTTGCCCAGCTGGTATGTGACCGTTGCAGAAACCCATCGCCATGTTTAGGAGTTTCCAAACTAAAAAAAACTGACTAATCCTACCCTGAGCTTTCTGTTTGCCCAGCATAGAGTGCACTTTCTCCCCGCAGAGACTCATGCCACGTACCCAAGCTCAATTTAGGCATAGGTTGGCAGAGCTGAGGGTTACAAACCCTCCAGGATTGTCCTGGACTCTCCAGGAATTAAAGAATAAAGTCCTGGACGCTGTTGTTAGCAACCTGGATGAAGAACCAGGGGCTTACCGGTCTATAATTCCCCGCTTTTTCTCTACCACCTTTTTTGAATAGTGGGGTAACATTAGCTACCCTCCAATCCATGGGTACCGTTCCAGAGTCTATCGAGTTCTGGAAGATGACCAGCAATGCATCTACTATTTCTAGGGCCACTTCCTTAAGTACCCTAGGATGTAGATTATCAGGCCCTGGGGATTTATCGGCCTTCAATCCCATCAATTTCCCTAACACCATTTCCCTACAAATACTGATTTCTTTCAGTTCCACCCTTTCATCAGACCCTATGTTCCCCGGCATCTCTGGGAGGTTATTTGTGTCCTCCTTTGTGAAGACAGAACCAAAATATGTATTTAGTTGGCCTGCTATTTCTTTGTTCCCCATTATAAATTCCCCTGATTCTGACTGCAAGGGACCTACGCTTGACTTCACCAATCTTTTTCTCTTCACATATCTATAAAAGCTTTTACAGTCAGTTTTTATGTTCCCTGCAAGCTTACACTCATATTCTATTTTCCCCTTCTTAATTAATCCCTTTGTCCTCCTCTGCTGAATCCTAAACTGCTCCCAATCCTCAGGATTATTGCTTTTTCTGGCCAATTTATATGTCCTCTCTTTGGATCTTATGCTATCCCTAATTTCCCTTGTTAGCCACGGTTGAGTCACCTTTTTTGTTTTATTTTTATGCCAAACTGGGATGAACAAATTCTGTAGTTCATCCATTCGGTCTTTGAATGTTTGCCATTGCCTATCCACCGTCAACCCTTTGAGTAACATTCCCCAATCAATCCTACCCAACTCGCTCCTCAGACCATCGTAGTTTCCTTTATTTAAGGTATGAGAGCGGAATTGAGTAAAGTGGATTGGGAAAATAGGTTAAAGGATAAGACGATACATGATCAGTGGTGTACATTTAAGGAGTTATTTTACAAATTCCAAAAAATATATATTCCACTGAGAAGAAAAGGGTGTAAAAGAAAAGACAGCCATCCGTGGCTAAGTAAAGAAATTAAGGATAGTATTCGACTAAAAACAAGGGCATATAAGGTAGCCAAATCTAGTGGGAGGATAGAGGATTGGGAAAACTTTAAAAGACAGCAAAAAATAACAAAAAGATTGATTAAGAAAGGGAAGATAGATTATGAAAGTAAATTAGCAAAAAATATAAAGACAGATAGTAAGAGTTTTTATAGTTATATAAAAAGAAAAAGGGTGGCTAAAGTAAATGTTGGCCCCTTAGAGGATGAGACCGGGAAATTAATGGTGGGAAATATGGAGATGGCAAAAACACTGAATGAATATTTTGTATCAGTCTTTACAGTAGAGGACACCAAGAATATCCCAACACTTGACAAGCAGGGGGCTATAGGGGGGGAGGAGCTAAATACGATTAAAATCACTAAGGAAGTAGTACTCGGTAAAATAATGGGACTCAAGGCGGATAAATCACCTGGACCTGATGGCTTACATCCCAGGGTTTTGAGGGAAGTGGCGGTAGGGATTGTGGATGCATTGGTAATAATCTTCCAAAACTCCCTGGACTCAGCAAAGGTCCCGGCAGACTGGAAAACTGCTAATGTAACACCCTTATTTAAAAAGGGCAGTAGACAGAAGGCTGGAAACTATAGACCGGTTAGCCTAACATCTGTGGTAGGTAAAATTTTGGAGTCCATTATTAAGGAGACAGTAACAGGACATTTGGATAATCATAATTTAATAAGACAAAGTCAGCATGGTTTTATGAAGGGGAAGTCATGTTTGACAAACTTGCTGGAGTTCTTTGAGGAAGTAACATATAGGGTGGATAAAGGTGAACCAGTGGACGTAGTGTATTTAGACTTCCAAAAGGCATTTGACAAGGTGCCACACAAAAGATTATTGCTTAAGATAAAAAATCACGGGATTGGGGGTAATATTCTGGCATGGATAGAGGATTGGCTATCTAACAGAAGGCAGAGAGTTGGGATAAATGGTTCATATTCAGACTGGCAATCAGTAACCAGTGGTGTTCCGCAGGGGTCAGTGCTGGGTCCCCAACTCTTTACAATCTATATTAACGATTTGGAGGAGGGGACCGAGTGTAACACATCAAAGTTTGCAGATGATACTAAGATGGGAGGGAAAGTAGTGAGTGAGGAGGACATAAAAAACCTGCAAGGGGACATAGACAGGCTAAGTAAGTGGGCAGAGATTTGGCAGATGGAATACAATACTGGAAAGTGTGAGGTTATGCACTTTGGCAGGCAAAATCGTAGAGCAAGTTATTATCTTAATGGCAAGAAACTTGAAAGTACTGAAGTACAAAGGGATCTGGGGGTCCTGGTGCACGAAACTCAAAAGGTTAGTATGCAGGTGCAGCAAGTGATTAAGAAGGCCAATGGAATGTTGGCTTTCATTGCTAGGGGGATAGAATATAAAAATAGGGAGGTATTGCTTCAGTTGTACAAGGTATTGGTGAGACCGCACCTGGAATACTGCATACAGTTTTGGTGTCCATACTTAAGAAAGGACATACTTGCTCTCGAGTCAGTACAAAGAAGGTTCACTCGATTAATCCCGGGGATGAGGGGATGGACATATGAGGAGAGGTTGAGTAGATTGGGACTCTACTCATTGGAGTTCAGAAGAATGAGAGGCGATCTCATTGAAACATATAAGATTATGAAGGGGTTGGATCGGGTGGATGCAGGGAGGATGTTCCAGATGATGGGTGAAACTAGAACTAGGGGGCATAGTCTTAGAATAAGGGGCTGCTCTTTCAAAACTGAGATGAGGAGGAACTACTTCACTCAGAGGGTGGTAGGTCCATGGAATATGCTGCCCCAAAAAGCTGTCGAAGCTACATCATTACATAAATTTAAAACAGAAATAGACAGTTTCCTAGTAGTAAAGGGAATTAAGGGTTATGGGGAGCGGGCAGGAATTTGGACATGAGTCTAGGTTCGGATAGGTCATGGCCCTGTGGGTAGCGGAGCGGGCCCAGGGACCGTGTAGCCTGATCCTGCTCCTGTTTTCGTGTGTTTAATGCTGTTAGATTCAGGAGATAGTCCTGTCATAGTGGATTGGCGGTTAGGATCAGATCAGCCATGATCTTATTGAATGGCGGAGCAGGCTCGAGGGGCCAATTGGCCTACTCCTGCTCCTATTTCTTATGTTCTTATGTTCTTAAATTTAGGACCCTAGTCTCTGAGTCAACTACTTCATTCTCCATCTTAATGAAGAATTCGATCATATTATGATCGCTCCGACCCAAGGGGCCTCGTACAACAAGATTGCTAATTAATCCTTTCTCGTTACATAATACCCAGTCTAAGATGGCCTGATCTCTGGTTGGTTCCTCGACATATTGGTCCAGGAAACCATCCCGTAAACACTCCAGGAATTCCTCCTCCACAGTATTGTTACTAATTGCTGTGCCCTTTTTGCACGCTTCTTTAATTTTCCTTTTAATGCCATCCCCAACCTCTGCTTTACTGTTTGGAGGTCTATATGCCGGGAACACACACCCCACAGACATCTCCCTGTGAATGGGTAAAACAGGGCAAGCTGGGCACACACACCAGACACCCCCTGTGAATGGGTAAAACAGGACAAGCTGGGCACACATCCCACAGACACCCCCTGTGAATGGGTAAAACAGGGCAAGTGGGGAACACACCCCACAGACGCCCCCTGTGAATGGGTGAAACAGGGCAAGTGGGGCACACACAAATTGGTGCACCAAGATCTGTTATATCAGAAACTCAAGATATGGGGAATTAATGGGAGCAGGGATTAAAGGTTACATGTACATCTACGTGAACCCATGAAGATTTGGATGAGGGCAGTGCAGTTGATGTGTACATGGACTTTCAAAAGGCATTTGATAAAGTGCCACATAATGAACTTGTTACACAATTGAAGCCCATGGGATTAAAGCGGCAGTAGCAGCATGGATACAAAATCAAAGCAGTTACAGCATATGGAATCCTGGGCTTTATAAACAGAGGCACAGAGTACAAAAGCCAGGAGGTTGTGCTAAACCTGTATAAAACACTAGTTCAGCCCCAGTTACAGTATTGTGTCCAATTCTGGGCACCGCACTTTAGGAAGGACGTGAAGGCTTTGGAGAGGGTAGAGAAGAGATTTACTAGAATGGTTCCAGCGATGAGGGATTACAGTTATGTGGATAGACTAGAGAAGCTGAGGTTGTTCTCCTTAGAGGAGATTTGATAGAGCTTTTTAAAATTATGAAGGGTTTAGACAGAGTAAATAAAGAGAAATGTTTCCAATGGCTGAAGGGTCGGTAACCAGAGGACACAGATTTAAGGTGATTGGCAAAAGAACCAGAGGCGACATGAGGAAAATGTATTTTAAACGAGTGGTTAAGATTTGGAATGCATAGTGTGGTGGATAGAGATTCAAAAGCAGCCTTCAAAAGGGAATTGGAGAAATACTTGAAGGAGAAAAAATTGTAGGGGTATGAGGAAAGAACAGGGGAGTGGGACTGACTGGATTGCTCTTCGAAAGAGCCGGCACAAACTCGATGGGCCGAATGGGCTCCTTCTGTGCGGTACTATTCTGAGGCCTAGAAATTCAGTTGTTTGCGCCAGCCGCTAGCGCCTTAGGAGGAGGAGATGTGGGGCGCTAGGCGGCTAGCGGCCGGGCGCTGCGCGATCTGCGCCTCTCCCCAACTTCAGTAAAGGTTTAGCGGCGGCGCAAAGCCTTTGCGCGCACTCAGCTGCGCGCGCAGATCCTGATGTCATTTCATCGTGCAACGCCCTTTGTGCGCCCCAAACCGGAAATTCAGTGGCACCGGCCTATTGCGCGCCTGGCGCCCCTAGCGACTGGTGGAGGGGAACGGTTCCCAGTCGCTGCGGGGCGCTAATTAAAGGGCACTCCTCCTGCAGTAGAAATGGCAGCCATTTTGCATCACTCCTTCTTTGTGAGAGACGGATCTTTGCAGAGAGACAAAGGTAGAGAGCTTTCTGGTTTGGCTCAACACTCGCACAGGTACTTGTGGCTTCAGGCCACAGCTTTGCACTTGTCTTTAACTTCAGAGCCATAGCATTGACTGGAAACATATAATGGGGGCTGCAATGGGTGCAAACGTTGGCCTTCTCCATAGTCCTGGGCGTTGTCCAGATCAAGCAGCAGTGGTCAGGCCTTGCTTCAGGGCTGCAGTGTGCAGGGCGTGGCAGGCAAACAAATCCACCCTCCCCCTTTAAGAGCTCACCGGCGCCAGAGTGCCTGCCGTCAATCAGCAACTCACTGCACCTGCGCTGCGCCCGCCCTCGGGGGTTTCGCCCCGGGCCGCCGGCTTAGCGCCTAATGATAGTCGTGCATCGCCTGTTTTAGCGCAGCAGCAACCTCTTGGGGCGATGCCACTGAATATCGGCGAAGGTGGCGCGAAGTTGCGCCGGGCGCTAACTTTAGCGGCCGCCCGGCTGTAGCGCCCCAAACGTGGCTATACTGAATTTCTAGGCCTTAGAGTCTATAAGACACAAAGCTAGGCCTGCAGGGTTACCTGGAGCTGAGGGCAAAGGGTGCCAGCCCCTGTGATAGGATTACCTCTGCAGGGTCATTGATGAGCCTTTGAGGGGCACAAAGTACTGAGCTGAGCTGAGCTGATTTTAAAATGTGATGGTTATCAAAACTCATTTTACATTCTCTTTGTAAGTTGGTTTCTGTTAAGACTCCAGATTGAGGGCCAGGAATCAGGCACTATCCTCTGCAGTCAGCCAGGGGAGTGATGCAGGGCCCCTGGGGAAGTCTCATCTGAGGGAGGAAGAGCCTCACCTGTATTCAACCACTCGCCTGGATCATTGTGTCCTTGTGTGGAGACACTGCGCCCTTCTCACACCGTGCCTGACTGCCCAGCCCACCTCTAAAGATAAATCAAATTGAGGCTTGTCCTTTGTTGTTTTAAAGTAGGAAGCGCATCAGTCTGTTGCCTCACGTGTTCCATTGTCCATAACAGGTGTGAGCGACTCGAGGATCAGCTCAATGACTTGACAGAGCTTCACCAAAATGAGATCCTCAACCTCAAGCAGGAGCTGGCGAGCATGGAGGAGAAAATCGCCTACCAGTCTTACGAGCGAGCACAGGACATCCAGGTCAGTCCACAGGGACTAAGCCAACAAAGCCCTTGTGACACTCATTCCTTGTCATTTATTCCTGAGAAAGTCAAAAAAAAACTCTCCAAACTCGGGCAGCAGTGTCTTCAGATAAGACAGTGAGTGTTTGCGGGGCCTCTCATTGAATTCTACAGCCATTTTATACCAGCTGCTCCCATCCCAGAAGGAGAGAAACACAAAGGGCCAAACTAATTCATAATGAGAGTGTGAAAAAAGCAAGCCTGAAGGCTTTGTATCTTAATGCTAGAAGCATTAGGAACAAGGTGGATGAATTAGTTGTGGAAATAGAGGTAAACAAGTATGATTTGATTGGGATTACAGAAACGTGGCTGCAGGGTGGGCAAGGCTGGGAACTTAACATCCAGGGATATACAATATTTAGGAAGGATCGGCAAAAAGGTAGGGGAGGTGGGGTAGCATTGCTGGTAAAGGAGGGGATTAATGCAATGGAAAGGAAGGATATTAACTCGGATGAAACGGAATCTGTATGGGTAGAAATGAGAAATAGCAAGGGGAGGAAAACGTTAGTGGGTGTGATATATAGGCCTCCAAATAGTAATATGGAGGTGAGGGAAGGCATAAAAAGGGAAATTAGAGAAGCGTGCGATAAGAGCACAGCTGTCATCATGGGTGACTTTAATTTACATATTGATTGGACTACCCAAATTAGTAAAAATTCTGAGGAGGAGGAATTCCTGGAATGTTTTCGGGACGGTTATCTGGACCAATATGTCGAGGAGCCGACTCGAGATCAGGCCATTTTAGACTGGGTATTGTGCAATGAGAAGGGACTTATCAGCAATCTTCTTGTACGAGGCCCCTTGGGTCAGAGCGATCATAATATGATCGAGCTCTCAGTCGAGATGGAGAGTGAGGAAATTGAATCAGAGACTAAGGTCCAGAACTTAAATAAAGGGAATTACGAGGGTATGAGACGGGAATTGGGTAAGATTGATTGGGTGGTGTTTCTGGGGGGATTGACAGTGGATAGACAATGGCAAGCATTCAAAGATAGAATGGAAGAATTCCAGAACATGTTTATACCGGTTTGGCATAAAAATAAACCTAAAAAGGTGACTCAACCGTGGATAACGAGGGAAATTAGGGACAGCATAAAATCAAAAAAAAGGGCATATCAACTGGCAAAAAAAAGCACCAGACCGGAAGATTGGGGGCAGTACAGGATACAGCAAAAGAGGACAAAGGGATTAATCAGGAAGGGGAAAATAGAATACGAAAGTAAACTTGCAGCAAACATAAAGACAGACTGCAAAAGCTTTTATCGGTATATCAGGAGGAAAAGACTGGTAAAATCCCAAGTCGGTCCCTTGCAGTCCGATTCGGGAGAATATATAATGGAGAATAAGGAAATGGCAGACCAATTAAACTCATACTTTGGTTCTGTATTCACAAAGGAGGACACAAATAACCTCCCAGGAATATCGGCAAACATAGGGACTAATGAGAGGGAGGAGCTGACAGAAATTAGTATCTCTAGGGATATGGTGTTGGGTAAGTTGAGGGGACTGAAGGCTGACAAATCCCCAGGGCCTGATAAACTACATCCTAGGGTACTTAAGGAGGTGGCCCTGGAGATAGCAGATGCTCTAAGGATCATCTTCCGGAACTCCATTGACTCGGGAACAGTACCCGTGGATTGGAGGGTAGCTAATGTTACCCCAATATTTAAAAAGGGGGGTAGAGAGAAAGCAGGGAATTATAGACCAGTAAGCCTTACATCGGTTGTGGGCAAAATGCTAGAGTCCATTATTAAGGATAAAATAGCGGAGCACTTGACAAATGGGGAAAGGATCGGACAGAGTCAACATGGATTTACAAAGGGTAAATCGTGTTTGACTAATCTGCTGGAATTTTTTGAGGAGGTAACTGGTAGAATAGATGGGGGAGAGCCAGTGGATGTGGTGTACCTTGACTTCCAGAAAGCCTTCGATAAGGTTCCACACAAAAGATTATCATGCAAAATTAAGGCTCATGGGATTGGGGGCAAAGTATTAACGTGGATAGAGAACTGGCTGGCGGATAGAAAACAGAGAGTTGGAATAAACGGCTCGTTTTCGGAGTGGCAGGCAGTGACCAGCGGGGTGCCGCAAGGATCTGTCCTGGGACCCCAGCTCTTCACAATATATATAAATGATCTGGATCAGGGAATTGGATGCAATATTTCCAAATTCGCTGACGACACTAAACTAGGAGGAGGGGTGGGCTCTGATGAGGATGTCAGGAGGCTACAGTGTGATTTGGACAGGTTGGGGGAATGGGCGGATACGTGGCAGATGCACTATAATGTGGATAAATGCGAGGTTATCCACTTTGGGGGTAAAAACAGGAGGGTAGATTATTATCTAAATGGCAATAGATTGGGAGATGGGGAAGTGCAGAGGGACCTGGGTGTTCTTGTGCACCAGTCACTGAAGGAGAGCATGCAGGTGCAACAGGCGATTAAGAAGGCAAATGGTATGTTGGCCTTCATATCAAGGGGGTTCGAGTATAGGAATAGGGATACCTTACTACAGCTGTACAAGGTGCTGGTGAGACCGCATCTGGAGTATTGTGTACAGTTTTGGTCGCCCCATCTGCGGAAGGATGTTCTTGCCATGGAAAGAGTGCAACGGCGATTCACCAGGCTGATACCTGGAATGGCGGGAATGACCTACGAAGAGAGATTAAATAGTTTGGGCTTGTACTCACTGGAGTTTAGAAGATTGAGAGGGGATCTCATCGAAACATATAAAATTATGGTAGGCCTGGACAGGCTGAATTCAGAGAGAATGTTTCCAATGGCCGGGGAGCACAGAACCAGGGGCCACAGTCTAAAAATAGCGGGCAAATCATTTAAAACAGAGATGAGGAAGAATTTCTTCACTCAAAGAGTGGTGAGCCTGTGGAATTCCCTGCCACAGAGGGCTGTGAAGGCTAATTCAATAAATATTTTCAAGAGAGAATTGGATATATTTCTGAAGGCTAAGGGGATTAAGGGTTATGGAGAAACGGCGGGGACGGGGTACTGAACTGGTAAGATCAGCTATGATCTCAGACGAAGATCAGCCATGATCTCATTGAATGGCGGAGCAGGCTCGAAGGGCCGAATGGCCTACTCCTGTTCCTATCTCTATGTATCTATGTATCCCAGAATGTGATGGCTTGGCTCCACTTAGTCCAGATACTCTCCCATTCCTCCTCCTCTCTCATTTCTCATTATTCCTCCTTCTCTCCCATTCCTCTTTCTCCTCTCCCATTCCTCCTCCTTCTCTCCCATTCCTCTTTCTCCCCTCCCATTCCTCCTCCTTCTCTCCCATTCCTCTTTCTCCTCTCCCATTCCTCCCCTCCTCTCCCATTCCTCCCCTCCTCGCCCATTCCTCCCCTCCTCTCCCATTCCTCCCCTCCTCTCCCATTCCTCCCCTCCTCTCCCATTCCTCCCCTCCTCTCCCATTCCTCCCCTCCTCTCCCATTCCTCCTCCTCCTCTCCCATTCCTCCCCTCCTCTCCCATTCCTCCTCCTCCTCTCCCATTCCTCCCCTCCTCTCCCATTCCTCCCCTCCTCTCCCATTCCTCCTCCTCCTCTCCCATTCCTCCCCTCCTCTCCCATTCCTCCTCCTCCTCTCCCATTCCTCCCCTCCTCTCCCATTCCTCCTCCTCCTCTCCCATTCCTCCCCTCCTCTCCCATTCCTCCTCCTCCTCTCCCATTCCTCCCCCTCCTAACCCATTCCTCCTCCTCCTCTCCCATTCCTCCTCCTCCTCTCCCATTCCTCCCCTCCTCTCCCATTCCTCCTCCTCCTCTCCCATTCCTCCTCCTCCTCTCCCATTCCTCCTCCTCCTCTCCCATTCCTCCCCCTCATCTCCCATTCCTCCTCCTCCTCTCCCATTCCTCCCCCTCCTCTCCCATTCCTCCCCTCCTCTCCCATTCCTCCTCCTCCTCCTCCTCCTCTCTCATTTCTCATTATTCCTCCTTCTCTCCCATTCCTCTTTCTCCTCTCCCATTCCTCCTCCTTCTCTCCCATTCCTCTTTCTCCTCTCCCATTCCTCCTCCTTCTCTCCCATTCCTCTTTCTCCTCTCCCATTCCTCCCCTCCTCTCCCATTCCTCCTCCTCCTCTCCCATTCCTCCCCTCCTCTCCCATTCCTCCTCCTCCTCTCCCATTCCTCCTCCTCCTCTCCCATTCCTCCTCCTCCTCTCCCATTCCTCCTCCTCCTCTCCCATTCCTCCCCCTCCTCCCCCATTCCTCCCCCTCCTCTCCCATTCCTCCCCCTCCTCTCTCAATCCTACTTTCTTTCAATCCTGCTCTCTCTCAATCCTGCTCTCTCTCAATCCTGCTCTCTTTCAATGCTACTCTCTCTCCCAATCCTCCTGCTCCTCTCCCATTCCTCCCCCTCCTCTCCCATTCCTCTTCTCTCTCAATCCTACTCTCTCTCAATCCTACTGTCTCTCAATCCTCCTCCTCTCCCATTCCTACCCCTCCTCTCCCATCCCTCCTCCTCCTTCTGAAACTCCCTTCCCCTGTTGTGCAACTCACGTCCCCTGTTGTGTAACTCACCTGCGATGTTGTGACTCTCGCAGGAGGCCCTGGAAGCCTGTCAGACTCGTATCTCCAAGATGGAGCTGCAGCAGCAGCAGCAACAGGTGGTACAGCTGGAGGGCCTGGAGAATGGCACGGCCCGCACCTTACTGGGCAAGCTGATCAACGTGCTGCTGGCGGTGATGGCGGTGCTCCTGGTCTTCGTGTCGACGCTGGCGAACTGCCTGGTGCCGCTGATGAAGACGCGGAGCAGGACATTCAGCACTTTGTTTCTTCTGATCTTCGTGGGCGTGGCATGGAGGAACTGGCAGGTGATCAGTGGGTATGCTGGGCGATTCGTTCCACCCCCCACATGACATCGAGCCCGGGACTCGAGGGCCCACACTGAAGTAAAAGACTTTTTAATCAAGTGCACATGGACACAGAGTGGATTTGTTTACATATGAAAAAGACACCTTTTCTTTCCCTGACTGACACTTGGTGATAGTATTTGAAGATCGAAAGGAATTGGTTGGTGATTTGTGTAATGACTGTGTGGGAGAACTCTCTTCCAGCACAGGTACAGACGGAGTGAGGGGAGGCAGGCAGAAGGGCCGTGAGTTTCGATACTAACCCTCCTCGATCTCCAAATTTCTCTCGGGGGAGGCGGGAAACAATAACAAAATTGCCTAAAATTTAGTGCACAGCGTACTTTGTTTATTTTGAAAGAAGTATTTAGTATTTGCTTTGAGTTGGCCCAGTTCTGCGGTTTGAAGAGTATCTTTACTGTGAAATAAGAACACATTCCACCTGCTAGGAAATGGATTCAGGGTTATTATTTCATTCGGATCGTCGAACTCGCCACAATGATGTGTATTGAGAGACTCCACAGTGGGACATACTTGAACCAATCCTGCAGGTCATGGCCTCCTCCCGAGCATGGCCTGATGGAGATGGCACAGTGCCCTGACCTGCCGAGTGATAGTGCCGCTATTACTGGGGGTACCCACCAGGTCCCCTCCTTCCTGCCTTGAAGCCCACACACTCCGCACCTAACCCCGTCCCACCCACATCGACTAACATACTTGAAGAGTGTAACACTCAAAAGCGTCTCAGTGCTTCCATACTGTTTCTAAGATAGATACCATATTTAAATAATAAGTGTTTTGAGTATTTTAAATGAAGTAACACACAGTGATGGTGAGCCCATCTCATCTCATCCCATCCCACCTCATCCCATCCCATCTCACTGAACCAAACCCATCCCACCTCATCCCATCCCATCTCACTGAGCCCATCCAACCTCATCCCATCTCATCTCATCCTACCTCATCCCATCCCATCTCACTGAACCCATCCCATCTCATCCCACCTCATCCCATCCCATCTCATCTTATCCCACCTCATCCCATCCCATCCCATCTCACCTCATCCCACCTCAATCCCATCCCATACCATCATATCCCATCTCACCTCATCCCATCTCACTGAGCCCATCTCATCCCATCCCATCCCATCTCATCCCATCCCACCTCATCCCCTCCCATCCTATCCCATCTCATCCCATCACTGAACTCATTCTTATGTTCACTAGTGTGTGTCTACTGAGAGTGCCACTGCCTTTCCCGCCCTTCATTTCCCTTTGAAGTGAAGTGAAGCATTCCCGGTTTACTCACATGAGCGTGGACTCTACTAAGCTGCCTGATGATTGCTGAAAGTTGTGGAGAAGCCCCTGTATAGTTAGGGTGGTCTCCATTGCTCCTTGCTGCAGGGGTTTCTACTTTACAACAATTGGTTGGAAGTCAATGAACAAAACCCCCCTTATAGGGGTGCTGTATGGGGGGGGCGGTGGGTTGTGGGCTCCCCCCATTCACGAGGGGCCCTTATGAGGGGGGAGGGCAATGATTGGTTGCGTCTTCCCCCCATTCCTGATCCGATTGGACAGGAACGTCACAATGAAGCATCTCAAGCTCTCCCGAAAACAGACTCCTTCAAACAGGGGCTTTAACTGTTTCATAGAGTACACGCCCTTTCAGAATGAGAATGTTGACATGAAAAGCAAAGCGGTGAGCTTTATTCTTACTCTAAGCCCAGCTCGTGGCGAGATGGCTTGCTGGTCTGAAGGTGCCTGGCAGCCCAGGCTGCTGTGGTTTATGATTTGTGTGAGTGGTGAATAGTCCTAGCCGTTGACAGAACCAGGACAGCCTCAGTACAAAGAGTGTGAATGGGGCTGGGAGAGTTCTGAGTGATCCTAGTGGAATTAACACTGTAGTTTAGATTGCAGCTGCTGTTCCCCATCTGATGACATTCACATCCTGTTGATTGTTGCAGTTTTTCAGCTGCAGTTACTGTACTGTACATTAAATAAAGACCTCAGCTATTAATCAATCCTTTGTTCATTAATGGTCCTTGTGAACGGTCGACGGGGGCAAGGATATAACTGTTCTTTCAAATCCAGGCTCGTTTCCAGTCCAGACCTCATGCCATTGCATCAGCTGTCATTATTCTCAGGTACATTTCCCACTGTTGCATTCACCACACAAGTGTTACAGGGAATGGTGTCCCTGTGTACACTACAGAATATCACACCTTGTGTTAGAGGGAATAGTGTCCCTGTGTATATTACAAAATATCACACCGTGTGTTACAGGGAATAGTGTCCCTGCGTATATTACAAAATATCACACCATGTGTTACAGGGAATAGTGTCCCTGTGTATATTACAAAATATCACACCATGTGTTACAGGGAATAGTGTCCCTGTGTGTATTACAGAATATCACACCACGTGTTACATGGAATAGTGTCCCTGTGTATATTACAAAATATCACACCATGTGTTACAGGGAATAGTGTCCCTGTGTGTATTACAGAATATCACACCGTGTGTTACAGGGAATAGTTTCCCTGTGGATATTACAAAATATCACATGGTGTGTTACAGGGAATAGTGTCCCTGTGTATATTACAAAATATCACACCATGTGTTACAGGGAATAGTGTCCCTGTGTGTATTACAGAATATCACACCGTGTGTTACAGGGAATAGTTTCCCTGTGTACACTACAGAATATCACACCTTGTGTTACAGGGAATAGTGTCCCTGTGTATATTACAAAATATCACACTGTGTGTTACAGGGAATAGTGTCCCTGTGTATATTACAAAATATCACACCATGTGTTACAGGGAATAGTGTCCCTGTGTGTATTACAGAATATCACACCGTCTGTTACAGGGAATAGTGTCCCTGTGTACACTACAGAATATCACACCTTGTGTTACAGGGAATAGTTTCCCTGTGTGTATTACAGAATATCACACCATGTGTTACAGGGAATAGTTTCCCTGTGGATATTACAAAATATCACATTGTGTGTTACAGGGAATAGTGTCCCTGTGTATATTACAGAATATCACACCGTATGTTACAGGGAATAGTGTCCCTGTGTATATTACAGAATATCATACCGTGTGTTACAGAGAATAGTGTCCCTCTGTGTATTACAGAGTATCACACCATGTGTTACAGGGATTAGTGTCCCTCTATATTACAAAATATCACGCCATGTGTTACAGGGAATAGTGTCCCTGTGTGTATTACAGAACATCACACCGAGTGTTACAGGGAATAGTCTCCCTGTGTATGATACAGAATACCATACCATGTGTTACAGAGAATACTGTCCCTGTGTGTATTGCAGAATATCAGATTGTGTGTTACGGAGAATAGTGTCCCTGTGTGTATTACAGAATATCACACCGTGTGTTACAGGGAATAGTTTCCCTGTGGATATTACAGAATATCATACCGTGTGTTACAGAGAATAGTGTCCCTGTGTGTATTGCAGAATATCACACCTTGTGTAACAGGGAATAGTGTCCCTCTGTGTATTAGAGTATCACACCGTGTGTTACAGGGATTAGTGTCCCTCTATATTACAAAATATCACGCCATGTGTTACAGAATATTACACCTGTAGGAATGTCTAGTTCCTATCCAAAAGACTGAGGTCCACTCAGGCGATCAAATAAACGAGGTTTAATGAAACTAACAGAGTTTAACAGATAACTACAGGATAACATCGAATATAGGTCTAGTCAGTTCGGAGGCTCCACGAGGACTGCTTGGGCGGTCCCGTGGCTGACGTCATGACGTCATCACGTTTTTCCCGCCAGTGGGGGATCACGTGATGAACGGCGTGACGTCATCGCGTTTACCCGCGCTATTAAAGTGATTGCGCTCTGTACATTTAAACAGTGAAAACAAAGATACAGACTCAGGCTGTAGCTAACATATTATTAAAGGGAATTATATACAATTGATCGGCGTCCCTTAGTGGCTCCGCCACATGCGACCCCACAGAATTGTCTTTAATAGCAAAAGTAAAACGGCGAAGAGGCCTGACAAGCCTGTCAGATCGACTTCTGTAGCCTTGAAGTGGAAGCTGATGGACGGCTGGCGGGCGGTTGCGTTTGATCTGGCACGGCAACTGTGGGCGGTCGGCCACGTTTCGACGGTTGTGCGATCTCGACAGGGCGGTCAAGGTCCAAGTGAGCCGGCTTCAACCGGTCAACCGAAATGTGGTCCGGTTTACCACCGACATCGACCGAAAAAGTTTTGTCTCCCGGCTCTATCACGCGGAAAGGACCAGTGTAAGGGGGTTTGAGCGGATCCCGATGAGCATCGTGGCGGACAAACACATAGTCGGCCTTCTTCAGCTCAGCTGGGACGTGGGAGCTCTGCAAGCCCTGATGTGATGTAGGCACTGGAGCGAAACTTCTGGCTGCCTCCTGGTGGCTGATGAGCTGCTGGGATGCGGACCATGGCTCTGTTGGAGTCGGAAGGAAATCCCCTGGTACACGTAGCAGCTGGCCAAATACGAGCTCCGCCGAGGACGATTGAAGATCTTCTTTAGGCACCGTACGAAGACCCAAAAGGACCCATGGAAGCCTGTCCACCCAGCCCGCGCCTTGAAGGCTGGCTCACAGTGCGGCTTTGAGCGACCTGTGGAATCGTTCGCACAGGCCGTTCGCCTGTGGATGGTAGGCAGTGGTGCGATGTAGCTTGACGCCGAGCCCCTGAGCCACAGCGTTCCAGAGCTCAGAAGAAAACTGCGGCCCACGATCAGACGAGCTGTTCACCGGTACCCCGAAACGGGCGACCCAAGAGGAGATGAATGCCCTGGCAACGTCTGCGGAAGTGGTGGATGATAAAGGAACCGCCTCCGGCCATCAAGTGGTGCGGTCCACCATTGTAAAAAGATGAGTAAACCCGTGTGAAGGCGGAAGTGGCCCCACCAGGTCCACATGCACATGATCAAACCTATGTTCCGGAACAGCGAAAGTGGCCAATGGAGCCTTGACGTGACGCTGCACCTTGGCCTTTTGGCAGACCATGCAGGTGTTGGCCCAGCCGCGAACATCCATGTGCATGCCCCGCCACACGAATTTGGACGACATCAGCCGTTGCGAGGCCTTCATGCCAGGGTGCGACAACCCATGTATGGCGTCAAAAACTTTTCGGCGCCAGGCGACCGGCATGATAGGGCGAGGATCTCCTATGGAGATGTCGCAGAGTAGCGTAGTGCCCGCAGCATGGAATTTGACGTCAGCAACTTGGAGGCTAGAGGGGTTGGTTCTGTAAGATTGGACTTCCGGATCCGAGGCTTGATCCGCAGCCATGAGGGCATAGTCGATGCCGAGCTGGACTGCATGAACGGTCGCGTGGGAGAGGCAATCCGCCACCAGGTTGTCTTTACCGGACACATGCTGAATGTCAGTGGTGAATTCTGAGATAAACGTCAACCGACGTTGTTGCCGAGCTGACCACGGTTTGGCGGTCTTGGCCATAGCGAACGTTAGTGGCTTATGGTCCACAAAAGCCGTGAACGGACGTCCCTCTAGCAAGAACCAGAAATGGCGGATGGCCAGAAAAAGGGCCAGCAACTCCCGGTCGAACGTGCTGTACTTCCGTTTGTTTCGCCGTAGTTGACGGCTGAAAAACGCCAGCGGTTGCCATGTCCCATGCACCCACTGTTCCTGCACTGCGCCGATGGCGTAGTCTGACGCGTCGGTGGTAAGGGCGATGGTGGCACCTGGCAGCGGGTGCGCCAGCATGGTTGCGTTGGCTAAGGCGCCTTTTGTGTCAACGAACGCCCGGTCCATGTCGACCGTCCAGCTGATTGGATCCTTGCCGGACTTGCCCTTGAGGGCCTCGTACAGGGGCTGCATGAGCAGAGCTGCATTAGGGACGAACCGGTGATAAAAATTTACCATCCCGAGGAACTCCTGCAGGGCCTTGACAGTCTGCGGGCGCGGGAACGAAGTAACTGCCTCCACCTTCGTTTGCAGGGGAATTGTGCCATCCGATGTGATGCGATGGCCTAAGAAATCAATCTACTGCCGGCCGAACTGACACTTGGCCGGGTTGATGATTAAGCCGTGTTGACTGAGGTGTCTAAAGAGGGTGTGCAAATGGCAGATGTGCTCCACTTTATTAGGGCTGGCGATGAGGATGTCGTCGAGGTAGACGAATAGAAACTTGAGGTCCCGAAGCACGGAGTCCATCAAGCACTGGAAAGCCTGTGCAGCGTTCTTCAATCCAAACGGCATCCGCAGAAATTCAAACAGGCCAAATGGGGTGATGACTGCAGTTTTCGGGACGTCTTGCGGGTGTATGGGGACCTGGTGGTAGCCACGGACAAGGTCGACTTTTGAAAAAATGGTATTTCCCGCCAAATGGGGAGAGAAATCCTGAATATGAGGGATCGGGAACCGATCAGGAGTAGTGGCGTCGTTCAGGCGTCGGTAGTCGCCGCAAGGCCGCCATCCGCCGCCAGGTTTCGGAACAATGTGGAGAGGCGAAGACCAGGGACTATTCGACCGGCGAATAATCCCTAGCCGCTCCATCGTGTCAAACTCCGCTTTCGCAGCCGCGAGCTTGCCAGGTTCGAGGCGCCGGGCCCGTGCTTAGACCGGGGAGCCAGTAGTGGTAATGTGATGTTCGACACCGTGTTTCGTGGCCGTGGAAGAGAAAGTGGGTCTGGTCAGGTCTGGGAAATCTCCGAGGAGGCAATTGAAGGCGAGCTTCCGGTCGCCTGTCATTTCAATTCACCGCTCCATTCCCACTCGGACCTCACCGTCCTTGGCCTCTTGTACTGTTCCACGGAAGCTCAACGTAAACTCGAGGAACAGCACCTCATCTTCCGATTAGGCACTCTGCAGCCTTCCGGTCTCAATATCGAGTTCAACAATTTCAGATCATAACCTCGGCCCCTATTTCATTTTCACTTATATTTTTCCACTCCTTTCCTTTCCCCCCCCCCCGCTTTCCTTTTGTTTCTCTCTCACACCTGGCAGCTATCTTTTGCCCTGCCAGTACACTTTACACCTAATCACAGCCTATTACCATCTCGTCTAGCTTCTAATCTCTTTTACTTCTTTTGGTTCTTTTATTCTTTTGTCCGATCGCAGCCCTGCCTTCGATCTAGTTCCTTTTCTCTCCAGTTTTGAAGAAGGGTCAAACCCGAAACGTCAACTCAAATTTCTCTCCACGGATGTTGCCTGACTTGCTGAGTTTTTCCAGCATTTTCTGTTGTTATTTCGGATTTCCAACATCTGCAGTATTTTGCTATCGTGATGGTGGAAGGTTGTTTTTGTGACTGGAAGCCTGTGTCCAGTGGGGTACCACAGGGATCGGTGCTGGGTCCCTTGCTGTTTGTGGTCTACATTAATGATTTGGATGTGAATGTAAAAGGTATGATCAGTAAGTTTGCAGATGACACGAAAATTGGTGGGGTGGTAAATAGCGAGGCGGGAAGCCTCAGGCTACAGGACGATATAGATGGGTTGTTCAGATGGGCGGAACAGTGGCAAATGGAATTTAACCCTGAAAAGTGTGAGGTGATGCATTTTGGACGGACTAACAAGGTAAGGGAATACACAATGAATGGTAAGACCCTAGGAAAGACGGAGGATCAGAGGGACCTTGGTGTGCATGTACATAGATCCCTGAAGGCAGCAGAACAGGTGGATAAGGTGGTTAAAAAGGCATATGGGATACTTGCCTTCATTAGCCGAGGCATAGAATATAAGAGCAGGGAGGATATGATGGAGCTGTACAAAACGCTGGTAAGGCCACAGCTGGAGTACTGTGTGCAGTTCTGGTCGCCACACTATAGGAAGGATGTGATTGCTTTGGAGAGGGTGCAGAGGAGATTTACCAGGATGTTACCTGGGCTGGAGCGCTTCAGCTATGAAGAAAGACTGGACAGGCTGGGGTTGTTTTCCTTGGAGCAGAGAAGGCTGAGGGGGGACCTGATTGAGGTATACAAAATTATGAGGGGCATAGATAGGGTGGATAGAAAGGAACTTTTCCCCTTAGTAGAGGGGTCAATAACAAGGGGGCATAGATTCAAGGTAAGGGGCAGGAGGTTTAGAGGGGATTTGAGGGAAAACTTTTTCACCCAGAGGGTGGTTGGAATCTGGAACTCACTGCCTGAAAGGGTGGTAGAGGCAGGAACCCTCACAACATTCAAGAAGCATTTGGATGAGCACTTGAAATGCCATAGCATACAAGGCTACGGACCAAATGCTGGAAAATGGGATTAGATTAGACAGGGCTTGATTGCCGGCGCGGACGCGATGGGCCCAAGGGCCTCTTTCTGTGCTGTATAACTCTATGACTCTATGAAGTCATCCGGAGGTGGGAACGCACAGGAGACAGTGCGCGACACGGTGTTACTGCGGTGGCACGGGATGGAGTGAAAAGTGGCTGCATTGATCAACCAGCAGTGCCGTACATCCACCAGGAGGCCGTTGGCGCACAAAAAATCCGCCCCGAGGATGGCTTGAGAGACTTTGGCCATGATGAAATCCCAGTAAAACCGCTGGCCGCCGAAGCAGACCTGGACCCGCCGTCTTCCGAACGTCCGAATGGCCCCGCCATTAGCCGCCTGGAGGGAGGGGCCGTGCCCCCTGGCTTGTAGATCAAGATTTGACGTGGGTAGGATGCTACACTGCGCCCCGGTGTCGCAGAGGAAACGTCGACCAAATAGGGAGTCGGTGATGAAGAGGAGTTTTCCCGAATTACCGATTGCCATCGCAGCCACGGGGCGCTCGTTATAACCGGTCCTCTTTCGACAGGGTGGCTGCTGGGTTTTTTTGAGCGAAAAGCTGCAGGAAGGCGGCAGCATCTTGCTTTCGCGCCAAAGCGGCCGTGGTAGAATCACAACCCCGCAGGTTGAGGGGCTGGAGCAGCGTCTGTGGGGGGTGGGCGCCTCGTGGCAGCGCAGTACTGCTGTGTCACCACGAAGATCTTGTCCGCTTCGGCAGCCAGCTCTGCGCAGTCTGTGACTTCCGACCTGGCTAGGGCAGCCTGAACTTGCTCCGGTAGCTGGCTGAGGAATAGCTCCCTGAAGAGGAAGCATTCCGGTTCGGAGCCGAGGAGCGTGAGCATTTGGCTCATGAGCTCGGACGGCTTGGAGTCCCCGAGGCCGGGCATAGGGAGCAGCCGGCGGGCGCGCTCCGACTTCGTGAGCCCGAAGACCTGTAACAACCGCGCCTTGATTGTTTCATACTTGCGATCTTCTGGTGGATTACCAAGCAGGCTGACGATCCGCGAGGCTGTGGCGCTGTCGAGGGCGGAGACCACGTAATAGTAACGGGTTTGATCTGCAACGATGTTCCTGATTGTGAACTGGGCTTCAGCCTGGATGAACCACGCGGCTGGCTGTTGCTCCCAGAACTGTGGTAGCTTCAAAGCAACGGCGGTCGATTCCATGTTCAGTAACTTCTGCGAAAACCGTTCGCAAAAGTCGGGGTCACCAATGTAGGAATGTCTAGTTCCTATCCAAAAGACTGAGGTCCACTCAGGCGATCAAATAAACGAGGTTTAATGAAACTAACAGAGTTTAACGGATAACTACAGGAGAACATTGGATATAGGTCTAGTCAGTTTGGAGGCTCCATGAGGACTGCTTGGGCGGTCCCGTGGCTGACGTCATGACGTCATCACGTTTTTCCCACCAGTGGGGGACCACGTGATGAACGGCGTGACGTCATCGCGTTTACCCGCACTATTAAAGTGATCGCGCTCTGTACATGTAATCAGTGAAAACAAAGATACAGACTCAGGCTGTAGCTAACATATTGTTAAAGGGAATTATATACAATTGATCGGAGTCCCTTAGTGGCTCCGCCACACACCGTGTGTTACAGGGAATAGTGTCCCTGTGTGTATTACAGAATATCATACTGTTAACCCCTCGCTTCTGTGAGGAGGATCTACCCCTAACTCGGGGTATCAGGGTTCGCTGCTTTAGGAGACTCAACACGCCGGTCAGTCTATTGTCACTTTCTCAGTAATACACAAAGTCAGAAACTGTAAAATAAGTAAAGTTTTATTCCGGTCACCGGTACTGGACTTCACTCTGAGAAACCCTTTGTGTTTCTGCACACAAGTATGCCTCCCAAAGAGTGAGCCCCGAGACTCACGGGGCTACAATATTTATACATTTTCATAAATTGCAAGTCATGTGAAAACAGAAAACTAGGCGATCACGCGCTCCACGAGTCACTTGTTTTTTTACAGAGTTTTGCTTAAGTTTCACATTTAACTTTCAACAAAATTCGGCCCTGAGACTGTCTCTACTCTGTTCTATAAACATTCTGTTTCGTCCTTTCTTATCTATGTGTATTGCATTCCTGTAAAGTATGCGAATATACTTGATACAAAAAAGGAAGAGACAGCTTGGAAGGGTTTAACTTAGGTCTTTACTTCATACCCACAGGCGGGAACTGAGGGGAGATCAGTACCCGCAGTACTATTTATACCCCTATGGCCAGGAGTGGTACTACGGTATCACTACGCCCTACAAAGTAGTGCTGCCCTGGCCATAGGGTTAAAGTAGCATACATATTACATACACAACATTCCTCCCCTTTTAATTAAAACGTACCCGTGCAATTAAGTCAACAGATGCACCATAACTAGGGCTAATAACATTTGGTAACACAACATACATAACATATTTACATCAGAGTTGTCTACCTATATATATATAAAAAGAAACATGTTATAGATTCAGTCTCTGAGGAGGCCTCCTGTCTCGACTAGGATAACGTCTTTCTCTAGTCGGTCTCGGTGTAGGCGGCGGTACTTCCGTCACCACTTCATCGCTGGAGTCGTCGGTGTCTGATGGCACATCCTGTGCCGTGGAGCTCACTGGAGTGCTGAACTCCTCGCCATCCTGAGACTTCTGTAGCGACGAGCTGGGCCGTGATTCCGCTGGAACAATGTGCTGAGACGTTTGAGGTAGTGAATCAGTTGGGTTTCTGGACTCCACAAGTTGATCAGCATGTCGTCTGATTATGCCGTCCCCTGTCTCCACTGTGTACATCAAAGGTCCCTGGCGGGCCTTTATTGTACCAGACCGCCACTTTTCATTTCTATAATCACGGGCCAACACTTGCTGCCCCACCTCGAAGCTCCGTGTCTGTCTGTCAGGAGCCCTACGAAATACTCGGTTTTCCACATCTCTCCGGATGTTTGGTCTGAGCAATTCGAGGCGAGACCTTAACCTTCTATTAAAGAACATGACGGCGGGGGCCTGGTTGGTCACCGTATGTGCAGCATTACGGTACGCGAATAGGAAATTGTCCACCTTGTGTTGTAGTGGCAACCTTTCCTCCCCCATCGCCTTGATGGCCTTTTTAAAAGTCTGTACAAAGCGCTCTGCCAGCCCATTTGTAGACGGATGATATGGTGCGGACGTATAATGTCGCACTCCATTCCTTTTTAGGAATGCTTGAAATTCTTCTGCCACAAATTGTGGCCCATTGTCCGAACAGACTTGCTCGGGCACCCCATTTCGGGCAAAAATGGTCCTTAAGGCTGCGACCGTCTTTTCGGCTGTCGTTGATGACATCTTTATGACCTCCGGCCATTTTGAGTGGGCGTCCACTACAATAAGGAACATCGCATCCATGAAGGGCCCAGCGAAGTCCACGTGGATCCTTTGCCACGGCGTTGAGGGCCACTCCCACGGATGTAGTGGGGCTTGGGGTGGTACGTTCTGTACCATCTGGCACCCTTGGCATGCTTTTGCTACTTCCTCGATGTCCCTGTCAATGCCGGGCCACCAGACGTAGGCTCTGGCGAGGCTTTTCATTTTGACACCCCCCAGATGACCTTCGTGTAAGTCCCGCAACACTTTATGTTGTAATTTTTGAGGGACCACCACCCTGGCTCCGCACATCAATGTGCCCCGGCATACGGACAACTGGCCCTTCCTTGCCGAAAACGCCGGCAATGATGCGTCACCCTGCGCCGGCCAGCCTTTCACGGTCAATTCGTAAACCCTTGCCAGTGTCGGGTCGTTCTGTGTTTCCCGCTCGATACATTGGCTGGTGATGGGCAAGTGTTCCATAACCGCCGTATGATATATTTCCACGGGGTCCTGTACTATCTCTTCGATCTCTGCAGGCAATGGTAGCCGCGACAGGCCATCCGCATTGCCATGCTGTTTGGTACCCTTATATTCGATAAGGTACTGGTGTGCTCCTAAGAACAGTGACCATCTCTGTAGCCTTTGGGCTGTCATCAGGGGCACCCCTTTTGTTGGATTAAATATGGACACCAACGGTTGATGATCCGTCAGTAGTGTGAAACGTTGTCCATGTAGATAGTGGTGGAATTTTTTTACACCCCACACCAGACTGAGGGCCTCCCTGTCGATTTGCGCATAGTTTCTTTCGGCTGTAGTTAACGACCTTGAGGCAAATGCTATTGGCCTCTCCGTCCCATTGGGAAATTTGTGTGACAACACTGCCCCTATACCATACGGGGAGGCGTCACATGCCAACCTCATTGGCATTTTTGGGTCAAAGTGTGCGAGCACTTCCTTTGATGTAATGAGTTGTTTACCCTTTTTAAAAGCAGCCTCACACGCTTCGTCCCAATTCCAGGAGACTCCCTTTTGCAGCAATGAATTTAGTGGATGTAAAATGGACGATAAGTTCGGGAGGAACTTATGGTAATAGTTTATAAGGCCTAAGAATGATCGTAACTGAGATACATTCTCAGGGGGCGGGGCCTTCACTACTGCCTCGATCTTTTCTGGGGACTTATGCAGGCCTTCCTTATCTATAATGTGACCACAGTATGAGATACGTTCCTGGAAAAACTCACATTTCTGCTTGTTCGCCCTGAGTCCGTATTGTTGCAACCGCAGAAGTACTCGCTCCAGGTTAGCGAGGTGGTCGTTATCCGTTTGTCCTGTCACCAGGATGTCATCCAGGTAGCACTGCGTTCCTGGAATGCCCTGTAGGACCTGTTCCATGGTCCTCTGCCATATGGCTGGGGCGGACGCCACACCAAATACCAGGCGATTGTACTGGTACAATCCCTTGTGGGTGTTAATCGTTAGGAGCTTTTTCGAGTCCTGCTCCACCTCCATCTGTAAATAAGCTTGACAAAGGTCAATCTTCGTAAAGTGTCTACCCCCAGCTAACGATGCGAATATGTCCTCTATCCGCGGCAGCGGATACTGTACCGTGTGCAGGACTGGGTTAATAGTTATTTTAAAATCCCCGCAAATGCGAACCTTCTTTGGTTCCCCCGGCGTGTTATTTGCAGATTTCTTTATAACTGGGACGATGGGCGTGGCCCACTCGCTCCACTCAATCTTTGTAAGGACACCTGCACTCTCTAAGGCATCCAGTTCTGCTTCCACAGCTGGCCGGATGGCGTAAGGCCTTACAAAACTTGGGGTTTGCGTCTTGAGCAATAGTTATTTTTGCTCTAATGTCCTTTAAGGTCCCCAGCCCTTGTTGGAACACCTCTGGCGTTTTTGCCAATAGTTTCGACAGCCTGCTTGTAATGGTTGTATCATCCTTGGTGGTCTCTACTTTTATCTCGTGTATCGACTTCCAGTCGAAATGGATTTTTCTTATCCATTCCCTACCCAAAAGTGGTGGTCCGCCGTTTGGTAGGACGTATAAATAAAGTCCTGGCACTTTTCTGCCATTGTATTTAACTGTTACTTGCATTTTTCCCTTCGGGTAAACTTTTTGTCCCGTATATGTTTTTAATTTGATTTCGGTATCCTTTAAGGGAATGCGTTTGAACAGCCTGTTATAATCTTGTTCATTAATTACTGATAGGGCTGAACCCGTGTCCAGCTCCATATTAACTTCGACGCCTGCTACCTTCATTTTAACCCACATTGTGCTGTGGTCCTCCGTTTTGTCTACACCATATAACTTGAGACATCCCAGACCTTTAGGCTCTGCTTTTGTGCCTTCCTGTGACTCGTCTGAGCTACTGTCAGATATCTTATGTATTTTTGTCCTTGCCTTGGTACTGCTCGGATTGCCCCCACTATTGGGTTTCGTACCCGACCGACAAACTTTCGCTATATGCCCCTTTTTCCCACACTGCCGGCATATTTTATCACGAAACCAACAATTACTTTGGTCGTGGGTGGTTTTGCCACAACGGTAGCATTTACCTTTGTGAAATGTCACCTCATGGGTGTCATAGCCGGTTGTATTTTGTCGTATTTGGGCAGCACCCTGTGCTGCTGCTTCATGTGCCAATGCTATTTCTATCGCCTGATCTAGGCTGAGCTGTTTCTTGGCCAGCAACCGTTTTCGTGTACTCTCATTTAACATGCCACAGACAAATCTGTCTCTGATCGCTTCCGCCAAAAAGGCTCCAAACTGGCAATGTTTGGACAACCGTCTGAGCTCGGCCAAATAGGCTGCCTGCGACTCATCATTCCTTTGGTCGCGTCTGTAAAAGCGGTACCTTTCCGCTATAAATGGTGGCTTAGGGTTTAAATGTTCCTTTAACGTATCAACAATTTGGGCATACGGTTTGTCTGCTGGCTTTTCTGGAGTAAGAAGATTCCTCAGCAGACCGTATGTTTTTGCCCCCATAGAATTTAATAAGGTTGCTGCCTTTTCGTCATCTTTCACCTTGTTTACTATGCAATAAAGCTCATGCCTTTCTACATATGCGTCCCAATCTTCTATGTCGGCAACAAATTCTGACAACCGAGCTTCTTTAGCCATTTTTAAAACTACTGAAGAGGTTTTCCCGCCTTTTTCCACTAGATGGCGCTGTTATTTTTTTTTCTAAGAGAAAAACTTTCCCCCTTTTGTCCACTAGATGGCGCTGTTCATTTTAAACTGCTGAAGAGAAAAACTTTCCCCTTTGTCCACTAGATGGCGCTTTTCCCGCCTTTTCTCCCTCTGCTGTCAACGACGTCTCTCCAGGTTCGTTATTTTTTTTTCTTGCAGCTCCCGTTATTGCCACCGCCGCTATTACAACGACCTTCCCCTCTCGTGGCCCGCTAGTCCTCGTGGCTCCGTTTGTTCCCCAGATCGCCTGCCCGTTCTGGCCCTTGCAGCTCGCGTTCCCCGGGAAGGATTGCAGTTTACCTGACCCTGGGTGGACTTTTGCCCCGTGGCTGGAACGCCCGTTCAGCCTCTTCTCTCAGCTGCCGCAGCCTCCGCTGGAACCTCTCTCTCTCGCTCCGTTGCTGCCGCTCCTCCTGAACTGGGTGGCCTCCTTCGGTCGACGCTGGACTCTGCAGGCTGGTAAGAAGCTTCTCTCCCCGTACTGCTACCGATCCTTTGTTGCACCTTGTACTGGTGAGTTCGAACGTTCCTAGTCGCCAGTGTAAAGTATGCGAATATACTTGATACAAAAAAGGAAGAGACAGCTTGGAAGGGTTTAACTTAGGTCTTTACTTCATACCCACAGGCGGGAACTGAGGGGAGATCAGTACCCGCAGTACTATTTATACCCCTATGGCCAGGAGTGGTACTACGGTATCACTACGCCCTACAAAGTAGTGCTGCCCTGGCCATAGGGTTAAAGTAGCATACATATTACATACACAACAATTCCCACAGTCCTGCATCAGTTTTTTTACATTTAAACCATTCACCCATGTCAAGTAGTCCATCATGCTTTGCGAATCATTGGTAAGGCAGTATGGGATTAATCCAGCTTAACATTCCCTCCTTTTATCATTACATGATAACCTCGACCTTTTTCTACATACTGGACAGGGTGTCACTTATTCCATATATACGTTTAAAGATTATATTTTTATCATTCATAGTTTCCTTTGAACCCATACAGCATATATGGTTATCCGAGTCAGTCGCCCTACTTCAGTTGGGAATTAAATGCAATATACAATATAAGCATGCAATCAAGTAAAGGTAACCCGTTATCAATGTCCAGGGGTTGGGTCCATTCTTGTCCCATTTTATCTTAGTATTATGCCGAATCTTCGTAAATGCTATTATCTTCCTCTAATTCTTGCAGCTCTTCCATGTCAATCCTAGTCCAATCCTGTGTGACATTAACATTTCCTTGAGGTTGATTGATTATAACCATCTGCTTTTCACCTCCTGATCCACACTTAATCAGTCGGTTGATTATCACCGAGACTAGCACATATAAGACAACCAGACAAATGACCCATTCCACGATGGTTCTAAACAGTCCTCCAAATAGTCCATCTAATAAACACAACGGTCCCCATCCACAATTTCCCGTTGTGTGATCAGTGTCTCTGGCCTCCTTTCCCTTTCTTTCAATTTCATCAGTTTCGTTTTGGATCTGCTTTGAGAAATCACTAATGTCCGTACAACATTCTGCTCCGATAACTGCGCATGCTCCTCCTTGTGCATGTAAAACATAATCTAGTGCCATCCTGTTTTGTAGGGCAAACATTCTTATTTGGCCCATTTCCTTATTGATCAGTTTCAACGCCATGGCTATGTCTCTGGCAATATCCTCCACGTCCTGTGCCAAGTTTCTTATTTCATCTAATGCCATCATTACTCCGTAAGATGATATTAAATTCCTAGGAGTCGGTTCCACCAGTTTTGGTGGTGTGTTTTGAAAGGATCTGAGCCCAAGAGTTTGCGCATGGCGAAATTCGTCCCATAATTTATTTTTTTCCATTGACTGTAGGTTGGGTCTTCACTCGGAATTTCATCTTCAAGTCTGAAGGCTGGAACAATAAATGCCTTAGCACATCTTCCTTTAAAATTATTTGGTAAATATGGGTATCCAGTATGATTGCACACCCACATAGTCCCTTCAAGTGCTGTTCGAGAACACTGGTATGATCGTCTGGCTAGGTTCTCTAGATCCCATTCTGAAGTTTGCAGACAATTAGTAGTTCCTTTTGCTGTATCGTGGGGTTTGGTAGGCCACATAGTTTCATTGTGTTGTCCCTCTCTTTTTCCATTTATGGAGATGATGGTGTCACAAAATGTGGGGAAAAGCACCCCTACCTCCACTTCACCAATTTTTTGATTCTATACACCATTCGAAATGCGGTACGATTGTTATTGGTATACCTTCTACTTTGGTACATTTCTTGCAGTTATCGGTTCCGGTGCAATATTCTTTGGACCAGGGTCGTATTTCGTGCCTTGTCAAGTTGCACTCTTTATCGGAAGCATATGTAAGTTTGGCTTGTTTATGCATTAAGTCGCATATCAGACAGTCGTCAGATAGATTTTCTCCTTGAGATGCCAGGAGTTTCCTTCCTCTTTTTATGAGGGCACCGTTTATTTATTAGTGCCGATAACTGTACTCGATTCTGACCATGACAACACTCGTTTACGTGGGTCTGATCATAAACGTATACGTCCTTGTGGGACCAATTTCTTCCGGGATCATACATATTCTGCCATCCTGGGAAATTATAAGAATTTTTCCATCTTGGTTTATGTACAGTGATGTTACATTGGCTATCATACTGGCCTTTGTAGTTTCCAGTTCTATTTAAAGAGTTTGGTGAAATTGCATAGACACCAGTATGTTCCTGGTACATTTACACACATCCGACCTGTAGAATTTAATTGATGTGATAACACCACCTGAAAGGGGTCCAGTGGGCATCTAGTGATGTTTTTACATTCATTCACATCAGCACAGTTTTTATCCATTCCTGGTACGTTAGCTCTATACCCTTCTCTGCACTCATATTTTGCTTGGTTGTATCCCCTTTCCTGAGTGTTATCTCTCGGACTGGCTGTTGTGCTGATGGTTGACCATTCGTCAATTATGGTACACCATTTGCGTCCCGTGGGAAGTCTCTGGGTACAGGTGCACAATGTAGTCTGTCCCTGTTTACAATACATTGCGGATGCCTTAATTTTATCATCATTGGCAGAGTCATTTGTGCAGTTCCCTCGGTTAATATTAAAATTGTCACGACATCCCCATCCGCAAGAAAATTGAGTGCACCCATGCTGTTTGGAGCAGCGATTGATGCATTGTCCCTCTGTCGCTGTTAAGGTTATGTCCATTATGACAAGAACGGTGATGACAACTTGCAGTGTGAAGCGTGAATCCATTTTGTCTTTCCTTCGACCTTCACTGCGGTATGCATGGTTAATAGTACTTGATAGGGTCCCTTCCACCTGGGTTCTAATCCTTTTCGGTAGAAATTCTTTACGAAAACGTAATCACCCGGTTTGAGTCGATGACAGGCATCCTCTGGTGTTGGTTTAGTCACGGCTGTTACCTGTTGATGAGACAACTTTAAAGCAGAGGTTAGTGACATACAATAAGACATCATCTGATTGTCCATTACATGAATATCTATTTGTCTGTCATCTTGGATGGGAGCCGAGAACGGGGTTCTTAAAGGTTTTCCGAAGATAATTTCTGCTGGTGATAATCCTGTCTTTCATTGGTAATACTTCTGGCCATTTTAATTTGGTTTCTACACAAAGTCTGGCCAATTTTAGTTTTAAGGCTCCATTAGCCCTTTCCACCAGTCCTGCTGATTGTGGATGGAGCGGGCAATGTAAATGCTGTCTAATATTGAGAACATTGCAAAGTTCAGCATTAATTTCTGCAACAAAATGTGGTCCGTTGTTGGAACTCAATTGTATTGGCACTCCGAACCTTGGCACAATAACTTTCAGTATTATTCTGCACACAGTCTTTGCGGTATTGTTCCTTGTTGGGAAGGCTTCCATCCACTTACTAAATACATCAATGATAACTAGTACATATTTATATCCATAAGCTGATTCTAATTGTACAAAATCTAACTGTAGTATTTGAAAAGGGACCGTCTGGGATAGGAGTTGTCGCTGTTACTGTTGGTTTGGCTTTTCCTGGGTTGTGTTGCTGACATATCAGACAGTGATCAATTGTCTGCTGTGCCACTTTTTCCCAATTTGGGTTGTACCAACAATTTTCCAATTTGGAGCAACTACCCTTCCCTTTGGGTCGGCATATAGTTGTGTCAAAGGATCCTTTTTACAATTTTCTTTTATCCACTCATGTTTTTCATTTTCAGGAGCGCCCTCCTGGTGCTTTTGTACATCTTCCAACGATGGGGCACAAGAGGGATACTTACTTCCCTCCCTCCTTTTGTTCCAACTGGGGCATTTGTTTTTGGTCCATATACATAGCGGCATATTTTGCAGCTTCATCTGCCAATCTATTCCCCTCGGCAACCTGTGTATGTAACTGTGTGTGTGCCTGGTATTTTACTATGGCTAATTCCCTGGGTAGTAATACTGCCTGTGTCAATCTTTCTACCTGTACTTGGTTCAATATGGGAGTTCCAGATGTGGTCAGAAAACCCTTCCTTTTCCATATTATTCCGAAATCATGCGCTAATCCGAAGGCATATCTTGAGTCCGTATAAATATTTACTTTCATCCCTTCTGATAATTCGTATGCTCTTGCTAGTGCGTGTAATTCTGCTTGCTATGCTGACCAATGATTTGGAAGTTTACCTGATTCTACCACATTTGGTGATTCTATAATTGCGTATCCTATCTGTCCTTCACCTGTATCTGATCTAGAGGCTGATCCATCCACAAAGTACTCATGGTCTGGGGTATTCAAAGGCACGTCCTTTAAATCAGGTCTGATTATTGTTTGGGTCTCAATTTTTGTTACACAGTCATGTATTGGTTCACCTACATGTTCACAGAAATCACAGAAACCCCACAGTGCAGATAGAGGCCATTTCGGCCCATCGAGCCTGCACCGACACATATCCCACCCGATCCCCGTAACCCCTACGCCAACACATATCCCACCCTCTCCCCGTAACCCCACGTATTTAATCCCCCTAACACTAAGGGTCAATTTATCATAGCCAATCAACCTAACCCGCTCATCTTTGGACTGTGGGAGGAAACCGGAGCACCCGGAGGAAACCCACGCAAACACGGGGAGAATGTGCAAACTCCACACAGACAGTCACCCGAGGCCGGATTCGAACCCGGGTCCCTGGCGCTGTGAGGCAACAGTGCTAACCACTATGCCACCGTGCTGTGGGTTAATCTCATATCTACTTATCCTTGCCGACGTCATGTGCTGTGTGGATAATTTGTTCAGTAATCGGTAGTAGTCACATACAACCTAAATAGTCTATCATACATTGGTCTTCCTAAGGGCGGGGCCTCTCTTAAGGCTTGTTTTAAAGAATTGAACGCATCTCTTTGTGCTTCTGATAGAACGAACGGTTCTCTAACCTGTGATCCTGTTAGTATAGTTGGGGGCCTCGTATGTTTAGTGATTTCTGGTATCCATCTGTCCTGCAGAAATTTATTAATCCTAAAAATGCTCGTATTCCTCTTTTAGTGGTAGGTTCCGGATGTTGGGATATTGTTTGGGTCCTTTCTGAGAGCAGGACTTTTTCATCTGGTGTCAGAATGTGCCCTAAGTATGTTACATGCTTTTTGCAAAATTGAATCTTTGCTTTTGATACTACATACCCTTCCCTTGACAAATGGTTCAAAATGAATTTTGTATCTATTTGACAATCCATCGTTGTTGCCGGGACTGAGCTGAAGCCAATAATCCCCCCAATCTCACCAACGTTTGAGTGATCATTTCATCATCCTCTGATGCTTCATCGTATGGCAATTGTTCAAAAGCTTGTTTCGTAATTAACATATCCTGCTCTACTTTATCCACAGCTGCCTTCGCGTCTTTAGCCGATTTCTCAGCCATCGGGTACATTCTCATTTCATAATTCATTGCACATTGCACATTAGTTGACACACACACGCACCATGCAACGTCAATCACAGCTTCTAGCCACAGTCATGATCACGAGAGAGAAAGAGAGAGAGAGAGAGAGGGAGAGCGCGCAGCCTGTGACCTTGAAGAGGGAAGCACAGGCTTTTAAAGGGACAGCACACTGAAGATGAATGAGCACACACTCGGCAGGTTTTTATTATTCTTAACTACATCTTACACTCTCAATCACTTTCCTTTAATTACCATTCATATCTCATTCATGAGTCCTGGAGAAACTTTACTGTCCAGTACAATATTTAAGATCGAAAACATAGATCAAACGTTCTCACTTGATCCAAGTTATTAACACTTTTTTATTTATCATTATTTTAGAGGATATTTTATTTTCCCAAAAGTAACCCAATATATAGTGCCTGAGTCCATCTCGTCATTTCAAAATTATCCCAAAAACCAAAAAGCAGTATTATTGTACCGGCAGGTTTTGTCAATGTTCAATTTCATTTCTATCAATTTATCCTCCATTTCCAATTTCAGAAACAAGTAATTCTCAGGCTAGGTAGTTTTAACATTAGTGACAGAAGTGCTGCAATTAGTTTACAAGGTAACTTCCATATAACAAAAGAAAGAAGAGACTCCATTGTGACTCTGCTTAGAGCCCAAGGTTAAGTTATCAAATCATAAATTCCTTCTGTCACTGGGGAAATATTAACTTAAAATTAAGAAACTTAAATTATTTAACGTCCAATATCTTTAAACTTCATACTAAAGTTGGGTTAACTCCTTTGCAGGATTCTAAGAAGGTGGAGCAAAACATTATCAAATGCACGTCATTACGTTACTTCACGTAAACTTAAAAAAAACTTTCCCGATCGAAAAAGACAGTTGTTGTTAGATCCGTGGTCCAGTGGATAAATAATTACACGGATGCTGTACATAAACAAATAACAGGTCTTTACTGGAGGAGGGCAATCTCTAGACTGGAGTACAGAGGCATGCGCACAGCTTTATATACCGGTGTGGTTACTGCCGGTACTACAGTATACAGGAGCTGTAAAAAGTAGTTCTGACTTAAAGCACATACACTACAATTCCTCCCCCTTTAGATTAATAATACCCCCTTAATATTCAAATAACAATTACATTTTTACATGTACATTCAATAACAAAAGTCCATTTATAGATTCAGTCTTTGGGGCGGCTTCCTGACCCTTTCGGGATAGCGCCTTTCCGGAGGTTCTTGTTCTTGGTGCAGAGGCGATTCTGACCCCCTTTCATCGGGTAGTTCATCGGGTTCCACGGCTACTGGGTCTGAAGTAGATACTACCAGTATGTCGGGTTCATCCCCAGGTACTCGAGACATGGGGTTGACGCATTCCTGTGATGCTAAGATCTGATTGACGTGGCATCTCACAATGTTCTCCCCGACATCCACTGTGTACATTAATTGCCCCTGCCTTGTACATATTGTTCCGGGTTGCCACTTCTCTGTTCGATAGTCCCGGGCCAAGACTGGTTGCCCTACATTGAAGCTCCTTGTTGGCTTCTCGTTGATGTGCTGGAATTGTTTGTCCTCAACATTTCTTCGCACATTTGGTCCGAGCAAGTCCAGACGAGATCTCAACCTTCGGTTAAAGAACATCATGGCCGGGGTCTGGTTGGTAACTGCATGTGTCGTGTTTCGGTAGGCTAATAAGAAATTGTCCATCTTATGCTGTAGTGGAATTTCCTCATCGCACATGGCCTTTATCGCCTTCTTAAAGGTTTGTACGAACCTCTCAGCCAATCCATTGGTGGCTGGATGATACGGGGCGGATGTGTAATGCCTTACCCCATTCCTTTTCATGAATTTTTGGAACTCATCGGACACAAACTGTGGTCCATTATCAGAGCAGATCTGCTCTGGCAACCCGTTTCTGGCAAATATGGTCCGTAGGACTGCAATCGTTTTCTCTGTAGTGGTTGAAGACATCTTTATCACCTCAGGCCACTTTGAATGAGCATCAACTGCTATTAAGAACATTGAGTCCATGAATGGACCAGCGAAATCAATGTGCACCCGTTGCCATGGAGAGGAGGGCCACTCCCATGGGTGTAGAGGGGCATGTGGTGGTGCATTTTGGACCTTCTGGCATCCTAAGCAGCTCTTGGTTAGGTCCTCGATTTGTTGATCGATTCCCGGCCACCACACATAAGCCCTAGCTAGGCTTTTCATTTTCACTCCCCCCAGATGACCTTCATGTAGCTCATTTAGCACTCTCTCCCTTAACTTGGGTGGAATCACCACTCTGGATCCACACATCACTGTCTCCTGGCATACTGACAGCTGTTCTCTTCTGGATGAGAATGCTGGCAACAGTGAGTCGCCATGTGTTGGCCATCCCCTCACCGTCAATTCATATACCCGTGACAGCGTCGGATCATTGCGGGTCTCCTCTATATCCGCGTTTGTTACTGGCAATCGTTCAATTATCGACGAATAAAATATCTCGATAGGGTCCACTGCTGGTGCTTCCTCCACAGTAGGCAGTGGCAGGCGCGATAGCCCATCAGCATTCCCATGCTGTCTCGTGCCTTTATATTCTATTTCATATTGATTCGCCCCTAGAAACAGGGACCATCTTTGTAACCGCTGTGCAGTCATTACTGGCATGCCCTTCTTAGGATTAAAGATGGAGACAAGTGGTTGGTGGTCAGTCAGCAAGGTGAACTTCTGTCCATGCAGATAGTGGTTGAATTTTTTTACTCCCCATAGTAGGCTGAGGGCCTCCCTGTCAATCTGGGCGTAGTTGCGCTCGGCTGAGGTTAGTGACCGAGACGCAAAGGCTACTGGCCTCTCCAAACCGTCCGGGAATTTGTGCGACAGCACCTCTCCAATGCCGTAGGGTGATGCATCACATGCCAAACGAATTGGTAGTGCTGGGTTGAAATGGGCCAACACCTCTTTTGATGTGATCAATTCTTTACACTTCTGGAAATCTCGTCTACGTTCGTCATCCCACTTCCATGGTACCCCTGTTTGCAGTAGGGTGTTCAGCGGGTGTAATACCGTAGACAAATTTGGTAAGAACTTGTGGTAATAGTTTACCAGCCCGAGGAACGACCTCAGTTGTGACACATTTTCCGGTGCTGGAGCCTTGACTACTGCCTCTATCTTGTCAGGGGACTTATGTAACCCCTCTTCATCGATGACATGGCCGCAATACGAGATCTGTTTCTGGAAAAACTCGCACTTGTGGCGATTAGCTCGTAGCCCATATTCCTTTAATCTGGCGAGCACCTTCTCCAAGTTAGCGAGGTGATCACCGTCATTTTCGCCCGTGACCAAGATGTCGTCCAAATAACACTGGGTCCCTGGAATCCCTTGCAGGACCTGATCCATCGCCTTTTGCCAGATAGCCGGAGCCGAGGCTACTCCAAACACCAGCCGGTTGTATTGATAGAGACCTTTATGGGTGTTGATCGTAAGGTAATGTTTCGAAGCTTCTTCTACCTCCATTTGCAAGTACGCCTGGGCTAGATCAATTTTTGTGAAGCGTTTACCACCAGATAGCGAGGCGAAAATATCCAATTCGTGGAAGCGGACATTGCACAGTGTGAAGGACTGGGTTCACTGTCACCTTAAAATCCCCACAGATGCGGACCTTCTTTGGTTCCCCAGGCGTATTACTCAACGACCTCTTCATTACAGGAACGATGGGTGTAGCCCACTCGCTCCAGTCCACTTTGGACAGTACTCCTGAACGTTCCAACCCTTCCAGCTCTGCTTCAACCGCTGGTCTGATCACATAAGGCACTGGTCTGGCCTTCAGAAACTTTGGGCTTGCATTATCCTCTATTTTAATTGTTGCTGTTATTCCTTTTAGTGTTCCTAGTCCCTCCTGGAACACTTCTTTTGCGTCAGTTAGCATTTTTGACAGTCGTCCAGGTGTGACGTCGTCATCCTTTTTGGCCTCCACCTTCAGTGCCTGTATGGAATGCCAATCTAAATGTATCTTCCAGATCCATTCATGTCCTAGCAGTGGTGGTCCTCCATTTGGCAATACATATATATCCATTTTAGGCATTCCCTGACCTTTATATGTCACTTTCACCCTTATTTTTCCTTTGGGGTAGACTTTTTGCCCCGTATACGTCTTCAAGACAATCTCTGTAGCTTTCAAGGGTATGTGTGAAAATAGCCGCTTGTAGTCTCTTTGATTTATGACTTAGAGCTGACCCTGTGTCCAATTCCATTTCCACTTGGACTCCGTCTATCTTGAGTGTAACCCAGATAGTCTGGTGATCCTCCATTTCGGTTACATTAAGTAGTTTCAGACAACTCAGCTCCTTGCTTCCGGAGTCTGTGTCACTTTTCTGTTCGTCTGAACCACTGTCCATCACCTGGTGTACCTTTTTGTACTTCTCCTGTGGAGATTTCTTACTGTTGGTTTTCTTCCCAGACCTGCAGACTCTTGCTATGTGTCCTGCTTTCCCACACTGTCTGCACACTTGGTCCTTGAACCAACAATCTTTCTGGTCATGTGTTGTTCTGCCGCAGCGATAGCACTTCCCTGTTCCATAGGTCATTTCGTTGGTGTCATATTCTTGCGGTCTCCGTTGTATCTCTGCAGCGCCCCTTGCGGCTGCTTCGTGTGATACTGCCATACTGAAAGCTTTGTCCAGCGTAAGGTCCTTTTCTGATAGAAGCCGTTTCTGGGTTCCTTCACTTTGTAGCCCACACACAAACTTGTCCCTTAACGTGTCTGCTAGTCCCGCTCCAAACTGGCAGTATTTCAATAGCTTGCGCAGTTCTGTTAGGTACTCAGCATTGCTTTTGTCTTTGTGTTGGTTCCTTTTATGGAACTTAAATCGTTCTGCTATCAGCAGCAGTGTGGGGTTTAAGTGGTCCTGTAGGATTTCTACTATGCTTTCAAAATTCTTGTTTACCGGCTTCTCTGGGGTTATTAGATTTCGCAGTAACCCATAAGTTTTTGCACCCATGGAATTTAACAGAACCAGTGCTTTATTAGCATCTGGCACTTCATTCACCCTGCAGTACACCTCAATACGTTCCACATATGTCGCCCAATCTTCGACTTCATTGTCGAACGTAGAGATACTGCCACTCTTCGGCATCCTTGGTTGTGCGTTAACTATCACCAATGGCGCCTCCCGCGCTTCCCCTTCTTCTCCGCTGGCACAAAATGGCGTCTCCCGCGCTTTCCTTCCTTCCCGTGCTCGCCCGTCTTCTCCGCTGCGGCTTCGCAAAATGGCGTCTCACGCGCTCTTCCTTCTCCGCGGCTCAATGGCGCCTTCCGCGCTCTCCCTGCTTCTCCGTGGCTCAATGGCATCTCCCGCGCTCTCCCTGCTTCTCCGCGGCTCAATGGCGTCTCCCCTTGCTTCGCCCCGCGGACCCTGCTCAGCCCGTGATCCCTGGCTGTGCTCTGCGCGTTCTTCTCTTGATATTTGTCGACGCCGCTCAGTCTAGAACCCAGCTGTTTCTTACCCTCTCTCTCTCCGGTTTTGCAGTATTTTTCCTCAGCGCCGCTCGGTGATCAACCCCCGGCTGCGCCCTGCTCTCTTCACCCTTTTTCTTACCCCGTCGACGCTGCCCGGCTCTCTCTCTCTGCCGTCGGTCGGCTCCAGCCGCCGCTGCTTGGGAAGGGCCTGCTCTGGACCTGTCGTCGGTCTCTTACTGCTCGTTGTGGCTGGGGAACCAAGCCCGGCTCTCCACAGCCTCCCCAGTGAAGTTGGATCTCTGCCTGACTGCTGGGCGGTTGCTCACGGTCGACGCCTGTGTTCCTGGACTCGACTATTTTTTTTTGTTTTTTTTGTTTAATGTTGCAGGTAGACTCGCATCAACACTCATCGCCACTGTTAGATCCGTGGTCCAGTGGATAAATAATTACACGGATGCTGTACATAAACAAATAACAGGTCTTTACTGGAGGAGGGCAATCTCTAGACTGGAGTACAGAGGCATGAGCACAGCTTTATATACCGGTGTGGTTACTGCCGGTACTACAGTATACAGGAGCTGTAAAAAGTAGTTCTGACTTAAAGCACATACACTACAGTTGTGTTTTTACACTTTAACCAAACATGAACACGGAGGTAATATGGACAAAGACGGGATTGAGCAAAATTCACAAGCTAAGTATTATTCAATGCGGTCTACACAAATTCACACCAACCAGAATTTCGCCGTGGCCACAATGAAAGTTTGGTTTTAATAGGTTAATTAACCTCACAACTCCAATTTAATCCAGATCTTGTAAACATTCAAAATTAATTTTCTTCCAAGCACATCGGCAACTGTAACTTTAAGGCAGAAGCCCATCTTTTGTAAAACTATGAACAGACAAATAAAACAAAATCGCACTCTTGCAGAAAACAGTAAATTACCTCATATTAATTTTCTTATTGTCCTTTCTTCAGATGTCTTTCCAAAATACTGTAAAAACATTGAGTATAACTGGAGAAAATTAGTCTTTCACAAAACAAATCAAATCAAACTGCTTTAGAAGATTTCACCATAGCAACCGCGACTCCAAGGTCAAATCTTAGACTGAAACTTAATCTTTTGAAAAACAAACTTTTTGTTGTTCTTCTCAGTTTTTACACACCAGCTTAATTTAAATTGTAGTTCAAAGGTTTTTTTCAATTCTTGGGGCATAATCTTATTCGCACATTCTTAAAACTTCCAAAATCAAATCAAAATGCTTTTAACACAGAGAATTGGGTGGAGCTAAAACACACATAACAGAATCTTTCTTTTAAAGACAGACTTTTCAGACAAAAATACTATAACATCTTGAACATTCATAGTCAGGAAAACAGTCACACTTTCACACAAACTGAAATTCCAGCATATTTTTTAAGGATCCCTTCACTCAGCAAATCTTGTGTTTTATTTGTCTCGGCACAGATGTTAATAACTTCCATGTCGGTAAAACTTTAAGTTTATCTTTTTTCCCCTTTTTTTTTCTTATTTTGTTCAATTATTATATTTCCTGCCCCCATTTTCCCCACTCTTATTTTTTCCTACCCCCATTTTCCCACTCTTAGTACGTACTTGATTTTTTTTCCAATTTGTGTACGTACTTGCGAACCAGTTTAATGCGCTTAACCCTTTACACACTTTATGGGACTCGAACCCAAAGGACTTGAACCTAACACTTTATGGGACTCGACCCCAAAGGACTTGAACCTATTTATGGGACTCGACCCCAAAGGACTTGAACCTATTTATGGGACTCGACCCCAAAGGACTTGAACCTATTTATGGGACTCGAACCCAAAGGACTTGAACCTAACACTTTATGGGACTCGAACCCAAAGGACTTGAACCTAACACTTTATGGGACTCGAACCCAAAGGACTTGAACCTAGTTATGGGACTCGAACCCAAAGGACTTGAACCTAGTTATGGGACTCGACCCCAAAGGACTTGAACCTATTTATGGGACTCGAACCCAAAGGACTTGAACCTAACACTTTATGGGACTCGAACCCAAAGGACTTGAACCTAGTTATGGGACTCGAACCCAAAGGACTTGAACCTATTTATGGGACTCGAACCCAAAGGACTTGAACCTAGTTATGGGACTCGAACCCAAAGGACTTGAACCTATTTATGGGACTCGAACCCAAAGGACTTGAACCTACCATATGCTTTATCTGACTTTGCGGTTTAGGGTAATCTGACTTTGAGAAAGTGTTATCTTCCGAATTCCTACCTAAAGGATTCTGTCAGCACTAGGCCAGGATTAGCAGCGAATGCGCCAAGTCACTTCGTAACAGACAGAGCAAAAAGGTAAAAATCTTACCTGTGGCCACTCAGTTGCTCAGTCGTCCGAAAGCGACTCCTCAGCCTAGACCGCTGTGGTTTGGACCGAAGTGCTTTGGAATCCCATCCTCGTCACCAGAATTGTTAACCCCTCACTTCTGTGAGGAGGATCTACCCCTAACTCGGGGTATCAGGGTTCGCTGATTTAGGAGACTCAACACGCCGGTCAGTCTATTGTCACTTTCTCAGTAATACACAAAGTCAGAAACTGTAAAATAAGTAAAGTTTTATTCCGGTCACCGGTACTGGACTTCACTCTGAGAAACCCTTTGTGTTTCTGCACACAAGTATGCCTCCCAAAGAGTGAGCCCCGAGACTCACGGGGCTACAATATTTATACATTTTCATAAATTGCAAGTCATGTGAAAACAGAAAACGAGGCGATCACGTGCTCCACGAGTCACTTGTTTTTTTACAGAGTTTTGCTTAAGTTTCACATTTAACTTTCAACAAAATTCGGCCCTGAGACTGTCTCTACTCTGTTCTATAAATATTCTGTTTCGTCCTTTCTTATCTATGTGTATTGCATTCCCACAGTCCTGCATCAGTTTTATTACATTTAAACCATTCACCCATGTCAAGTAGTCCATCATGCTTTGCGAATCATTGGTAAGGCAGTATGGGATTAATCCAGCTTAACAATACCGTGTGTTACAGAAAATAGTGTCCCTGTGTGTATCACAGAATATCACACCGTGTGTTACAGGGAATAGTGTCCCTGTGTATATTACAAAATATCGCACCGTGTGTTACAGAGAATAGTGTCCCTGTGTGCATTACAGAATATCACCGTGTGTTACAGGGAATAGTGTCCCTGTGTGTACTACAGAATATCACACCGTGTGTTACAGAGAATAGTGTCTCTGTGTGTATTACAGAATATCACACCGTGTGGTCCATAAAATAGTGTCCCTGTGTGTATTACAGAATATTAAACTGGCGTCACAGGGAACAGCATCCCTCTGTGTATCAAAATATCACACCGTGTGTTACAGAGAATAGTGTCCCTGTGTGTATTACAGAATACCATACCGTGTCTAACAGACAATAGTGTCCCAGTGTATATTACAGTCTATCACATCGTGTGTTACAGGGAATAGAGTCCCTGTGTGTATTACAGAATATCATACCATATGTTACAGGAAATAGTGTCCCTGTTTGTATTACAAAATATCACACGGTGTGGTCCATAAAATAGTGTCCCTGTGTGTATTACAGAATATTAAACTGGCGTCACAGGGAATAGCGTCCCTATGTGTATCACAATATCACACCATGTGTTAGAGAATAGCGTCCCTGTGTATATTACAGAATATCACACCGTGTGTTACAGAGAATAGTGTCCCTGTGTGCATTACAGAGTATTACACCGTGTGTTACAGAAATAGTGTCCCTTTGTGTATTACAGAATATCACACCGTGTGTTACAGGGAATAGCGTCCCTGTGTGTATTACACAATATCATACCATGTGTTACAGGGAATAGTGTCCCTGTGTATAATACAGACTATCACACTGTGTGTTACTGGGAATAGTATCTCTGTGTATATAACAGAATATCGCACCGTGTGTTACAGAGAATAGTGTCCCTGTGTATATTACAAAATATCATACCGTGTGTTACAGAGAATAGTGTCCCTGTGTGTATTGCAGAATATCACACCTTGTGTAACAAGGAATAGTGTCCCTCTGTGTATTACATAATGTCACACCATGTGTGACAGGGAATAATGTCCCTCTGCGTATTACATAATATCACACCATGTGTTACAGGGAATAGTGTCCCTGTGTGTAGTACAGAATATTACACCGTGTGTTACAGGGAACAGTGTCCCTGTGTATAATACAGAATATCACACCGTCTGTTACAGGGAAAGGCGTTCCTCTGTATATTACAGAGTATCACACCGTGTGTTACAGGGAATAGTGTCCCTGTGTGCATTACAGAATATCACACCGTGTGTCACAGGGAATAGTGTCCCTGTGTATATTACTGAATATCACACCGTGTGTTACAGAGAATAGGCTCCCTGTGTGCATTACAGAATATTACAGCGTGTGTTACAGAAAATAGTGTCCTTGTGTGTATTACAGAATATCACACCGTATATCACAGGGAATAGTGTCCCTGTGTGTGTTACAGAATAACGCACCGTGTTTTACAGAAAATAGTGTCCCTGTGTGTATTACAGAATATCACACCGTGTGTTACAGAAAATAGTGTCCCTGTGTGTATTACAGAATATCACTGTGTTTTACAGAGAATAGTGTCCCTGTGTGTATTACAGAACAACACACCGTGTGTTACAGAAAATAGTGTCCCTGTGTGTATTACAGAATATCACTGTGTGTTACAGGGAATAGTGTCCCTGTGTGTATTACAGAATAGCACACCGTGTGTTACAGGGAATAGCGTCCCTGTGTTTATTACAGAATATCATACCATGTGTTACAGGGAATAGTATCCCTGTGTGCATTACAGAATATTGCACCGTGTGTTACAGAAAATTGTGTCCCTATGTGTATTACGGAATATCAAACGCGCATTACAAGGAACAGAGTCCCTGTGTGTATCACAGAATATCACACCATGTCTTACAGGGAAGAGCGCCCCTGTGTGTATTACACAATATCATACCGTGTTTTACAGAGAAGAGCGCCCCTGTGTATGTTATAGAATATCATACCATGTGTTACAGAGAATAGTGTCCCTGTGTGTATTGCCGAATATAATACCGTGTGTTACAGAGAATAGTGTCCCTGTGCATATTACAGAATTTCATACCGTGTGTTACAGGGAATAGTGTCCCTGTGTGCATTACAAAATATCACACCTTGTGTTACAGGGAATAGTGTCTCTGTGTGCATTGCAGAATATCAGACCATGTGTTACAGGGGATAGTGTCCCTGTGTGTACTGCAGAATATCACACCGTGTGTTACAGGGAATCGTCTCCCTGTGTATGTTACGGAATATCATACCGTGTTTTACAGAGAATAGTGTCCCTGTGTGTATTGCCGAATATCACACCGTGTGTTACAGAGAATAGTGTCCCTGTGAGCATTACAGTACATCACACCGTGTGTTACAGGGAATTGTCTCCCTGTGTATGTTACAGAATATCATACGGTGTTTTACAGAGAATAGTGTCCCTGTGTGTATTGCCGAATATCACACCATGTGTTACAGGGAATAGTATCCCTGTTTGCATTACAGAATATCACACCCTGTGTTACAGGGAATAGTGTCCCTGTTTGCATTACAGAATATTATACCGTGTGTTACAGGAAATAGTGTCCCTTTATGCATTACAGAATATTACACCGTGTGTTACAGGGAATAGTGTCCCTGTGTGTATTACAGAATAACATACCGTGTGTTACAGAAAATAGTGTCCCTGTGTGTATTACAGAATATCACTGCCTGTTACAGGGAATATTGTCCCTGTGTGTATTACAGAATATCACACCGTGTGTCACAGGGAATAGTGTCCCTGTGTGTATTACAGAATATCACACCGTGTTTTACAGAGAATAGTCTCCCTGTGTGCATTACAGAATATTACAGCGTGTGTTACAGAAAATAATGTCCCTGTGTGTATTACAGAACAACACACTGTGTGTTACAGAAAATAGTGTCCCTGTGTGTATTACAGAATATCACTGTGTGTTACAGGGAATAGTGTCCCTGTGTGTATTACAGAATATCACACCATATATCACAGGGAATGGTGTCCCTGTGTGTATTACAGAACAACACACTGTGTGTTACAGAAAATAGTGCCCCTGTGTGTATTACAGAATATCACACCTTGTGTTACAGGGAATAGTGTCCCTGTGTGTATTACAGAATATCACACCATATATCACAGGGAATGGTGTCCCTCTGTATATTGCAGAATATCGCACCGTGTTTTCCAGAGAATAGTGTCCCTGTGTGTATTACAGAATAACACGCCGTGAGGTACAGAAAATAGTGTCCCGGTGTGTATTACAGAATATCACTGTGTGTTACAGGGAATAGTGTCCCTGTGTTTAATACAGTATATCATACCATGTGTTACAGAGAATAGTGTCCCTGTGTATATTACAGAATATCGCACCGTATGTTACAGAGAATAATGTCCTGTGTGCATTACAGGAGATCACACCGTGTGTTAAAGGGAATAGTGTCCCTTTATGCATTATAGAATATTACACCGTGTGTTACAGGGAATAGTATCCCTGTGTGTATTACAGAATATCATACCGTGTGTTACAGAAAATAGTGTCCCTGTGTGTATTACAGAATAACATCGCCTTTTACAGGGAATAGTGTCCCTGTGTGTATTACAGAATATCACACCGTGTGTTACAGAGTACAGTGTCTATATCTGCATTACAGAATATTACACCGTGTGTTACTGGGAATAGTCTCCCTGTGTGTGTTGCAGAAGATCAAACTGTGTCTTACAGGGAACAGCGTCCCTGTGTAGATTACAGAATATCGCACCGTGTGTTACAGAGAATAATGTCCCCGTGTAAATTACAGAATATCACACTATGTGTTACAGAGAATAGTGTCCCTGTGTATATTACAGAATATCACACCGTGTGTTACAGAGAATAGTGCCCCCGTGTGCATGACAGAATATTACAGCGTGTGTTACAGAAAATAGTGTCCCTGTGTGTATTACAGAATATCAAATGCAAGTTACAGGGAACAGCATCCCTCTGTGTATTACAGAATATCACACCGTGTGTTACAGGGAATAGCGTCCCTGTGTTTATTACATAATATCATACCATGTGTTACAGGGAATAGTGTCCCTGTGTGTATTATAGAATATCACACCGTGTGTTACAGGGAATAGTGTCCCTGTGTGTATTACAGAATATCACACCGTGTGTTACAGAGAATAGTGTCCCTGTGTGTATTACAGAATAACACGCCGTGAGGTACAGAAAATAGTGTCCCGGTGTGTATTACAGAATATCACTGTGTGTTACAGGGAATAGTGTCCCTGTGTTTAATACAGTATATCATACCATGTGTTACAGAGAATAGTGTCCCTGTGTATATTACAGAATATCGCACCGTATGTTACAGAGAATAATGTCCTGTGTGCATTACAGGAGATCACACCGTGTGTTAAAGGGAATAGTGTCACATTGTGCATTACAGAATATCACACCGTGTGTCACAGGGAATAGTGTCAGTGTGTGTATTACAGAATGTCACACCGTGTGGTCCATAAAATAGTGTCCCTGTGTATAATACAGACTATCACACCGTTTGTTACTAGGAACAGTGTCCCTATGTGTATTACAGAATATCATACCATGTGTTACAGGGAACCGTGTCCCTGTGTGTATTACAGAATATCACACCATGTGTGACAGGGAATAGTGTCACTATGTGCATTACAGAATACTACACCGTGTGTTACAGGGAGTAGTGTCCCTGTGTGTATTACAGAATATCACCCCATCTATCACAGGGAATAGTGTCCCAGTGTATATTACAGAATATCACACCGTGTGTTACAGAAAATACTGTCCCTGTGTGTATCACAGAATATCACTGTGTTACAGGGAATAGTGTCCCTGTGTGTATAACAGAATATCACACCGTGTGTCACAGGGAATAGTGTCCCTGTGTATATTACAGAATATTAAACTGGCGTCACAGAGAACAGCGTCCCTGTGTTTATCACAATATCATACCGAGTGTTACAGAGAATAGTGTCTATGAGTATATTACTGTATATCGCATCGTGTGTTACAGAGAATAGAGTCCCTGTGTAAATGACAGAATATCACACCGTGTGTTACAGAGAATAGTGTCCCTGTGTAAATGACAGAATATCACACCGTGTGTTACAGAGAATAGTGTCCCTGTGTATGTTACAGAATATCACACCGTGTGTTACAGAGAATAGTGTCCCTGTGTGCATTACAGAATATTAAACCGTGTGTTACAGAAAATCGTGACCCTGTGTGTATTACGGAATATCAAACGCGCATTACAAGGAACAGCATCCCTGTGTGTATTACAGAATATCACACCGTGTGTTACAGGAAATAGCGTTACAGAATATCATACCGTGTTTTACACAGAAGAGCGCCCCTGTGTATATTACAGAATATCATAACGTGTGTTACAGAGAATAGTGTCCCTGTGTATATTGCCGAATATCATACCGTGTGTTACAGGGAATAGTGTCCCTGTGTATGTTACAGAATATCATACCGTGTTTTACAGAGAATAGTGTCCCTGTGTGTATTGCCAAATATCATACCGTGTGTTACAGAGAATAGTGTCCCTGTGTATATCACAGAATATCACATTGTGTGTTACTGGGAACAGTGTCCCTGTGAGCATTACAGTATATCACACCGTGTGTTACAGGGAATAGTGTCCCTGTGAGCATTACAGAATATTACAGTGAGTGTTACAGGGAATAGTGTCCCTGTGTGTATTACAGAATATCACACCGTGTGTTACAGGGAATAGTGTCCCTGTTTGCATTACAGAATATCATACCGTGTGTTACAGCAAATAGTGTCCCTTTATGCATTATAGAATATTGCACCGTGTGTTACAGGGAATAGTATCCCTGTGTGTATTACAGAATATCATACCGTGTGTTACAGAAAATAGTGTCCCTGTGTATATCACAGAATATCACATTGTGTGTTACTGGGAACAGTGTCCCTGTGAGCATTACAGAATATCACACCGTGTGTTACAGGGAATAGTGTCCCTGTTTGCATTACAGAATATCATACCGTGTGTTACAGCAAATAGTGTCCCTTTATGCATTATAGAATATTGCACCGTGTGTTACAGGGAATAGTATCCCTGTGTGTATTACAGAATATCATACCGTGTGTTACAGAAAATAGTGTCCCTGTGTGTATTACAGAATAACATCGCCTTTTACAGGGAATAGTGTCCCTGTGTGTATTACAGAATATCACACCGTGTGTTACAGAGTACAGTGTCTATATCTGCATTACAGAATATTACACCGTGTGTTACTGGGAATAGTCTCCCTGTGTGTGTTGCAGAAGATCAAACTGTGTCTTACAGGGAACAGCGTCCCTGTGTAGATTACAGAATATCGCACCGTGTGTTACAGAGAATAATGTCCCCGTGTAAATTACAGAATTTCACACTATGTGTTACAGGGAATAGTGTCCCTGTGTGTATTACAGAATATCACACCGTGTGTTACAGAGAATAGTGCCCCCGTGTGCATGACAGAATATTACAGCGTGTGTTACAGAAAATAGTGTCCCTGTGTGTATTACAGAATATCACACCGTGTGTTACAGGGAATAGTGTCCCTGTGTGTATTACAGAATATCACACCGTGTGTTACAGGGAATAGTGTCCCTGTTTGCATTACAGAATATCATACCGTGTGTTACAGCAAATAGTGTCCCTTTATGCATTATAGAATATTACACCGTGTGTTACAGGGAATAGTATCCCTGTGTGTATTACAGAATATCATACCGTGTGTTACAGAAAATAGTGTCCCTGTGTGTATTACAGAATAACATCGCCTTTTACAGGGAATAGTGTCCCTGTGTGTATTACAGAATATCACACCGTGTGTTACAGAGTACAGTGTCTATATCTGCATTACAGAATATTACACCGTGTGTTACTGGGAATAGTCTCCCTGTGTGTGTTGCAGAAGATCAAACTGTGTCTTACAGGGAACAGCGTCCCTGTGTAGATTACAGAATATCGCACCGTGTGTTACAGAGAATAATGTCCCCGTGTAAATTACAGAATATCACACTATGTGTTACAGAGAATAGTGTCCCTGTGTATATTACAGAATATCACACCGTGTGTTACAGAGAATAGTGCCCCCGTGTGCATGACAGAATATTACAGCGTGTGTTACAGAAAATAGTGTCCCTGTGTGTATTACAGAATATCAAATGCAAGTTACAGGGAACAGCATCCCTCTGTGTATTACAGAATATCATACCGTGTGTTACAGGGAATAGCGTCCCTGTGTTTATTACATAATATCATACCATGTGTTACAGGGAATAGTGTCCCTGTGTGTATTATAGAATATCACACCGTGTGTTACAGGGAATAGTGTCTATGAGTATATTACTGTATATCAGATCGTGTGTTGCAGCGAATAGAGTCCCTGTGTAAATGACAGAATATCACACTGTGTGTCAGAGAGAATAGTGTCCCTGTGTATATTACAGAATATCACACCGCGTGTTGCAGGGAATAGCGTCCCTGTGTTTATTACATAATATCATACCATGTGTTACGGGGAATAGTGTCCCTGTGTGTATTATAGAATATCACACCGTGTGTTACAGGGAATAGTGTCTATGAGTATATTACTGCATATCAGATCGTGTGTTGCAGTGAATAGAGTCCCTGTGTAAATGACAGAATATCACACTGTGTTAGAGAGAATAGTGTCCCTGTGTGTATTACAGAATATCACACCGTGTGTTACAGAGAATAGTGTCTATGAGTATATTACTGCATATCAGATCGTGTGTTGCAGTGAATAGAGTCCCTGTGTAAATGACAGAATATCACACTGTGTTAGAGAGAATAGTGTCCCTGTGTGCATTACAGAATATCACACCGTGTGTTACAGAAAATAGTGTCCCTGTGTGTATTATAGAATATCACACCGTGTGTTACAGGGAATAGTGTCTATGAGTATATTACTGCATATCAGATCGTGTGTTGCAGTGAATAGAGTCCCTGTGTAAATGACAGAATATCACACTGTGTTAGAGTATAGTGTCCCTGTGTGCATTACAGAATATCACACCGTGTGTTACAGAAAATAGTGTCCCTGTGTGTATTACGGAATATGAAACGCGCATTACAAGGAACAGCGCCCCTGTGTGTATTACAGAATATGACACCGTGTGTTCCAGGGAATAGCGCCCCTGTGTGTATTACAGAATATCATACCATGTGTTACAGGGAATAGTGTCCCTGTGTGTGTTACAGAATATTAAACTGGCGTCACAGGGAACAGCGCCCCTTTGTGTATCACAATATCGCACCGTGTGTTACAGAGAATAGTGTCCCTGTGTGTATTACAGAATATTAAACTGGCGTCACAGGGAATAGCGTCCCTCTGTATATCACAGAATATCACACCGTCTGTTACAGAGAATAGTTTCCCTGTGTGCATTACAGAATATCATACCATGTGTTACAGGGAATAGTGTCTCTGTGTATATTACAGAATATCATGCCGTGTTTTACAGAGAATTGCGTCCCTGTGTGTATTGCCGAATATCATAGTGTGTTACAGAGAGGTGTCCCTGTGTGTATTACAAAATATCACACCGTGCGTCACAGGGAATAGTGTCCCTGTGTATATTACAGAATATCACACCGTGTGTTACAGGGAATAGTGCCCCTGTGTATATTACAGAATATCGCACCGTATGTTACAGAGAATAATGTCCCTGTGTGCATTACAGAAGATCACACCGTGTGTTAAAGGGAATAGTGTAACATTGTGCATTACAGAATATCACACCGTGTGTTACAGAGAATAGTGCCCTTATGTGTATTGCAGAATGTCACACATTGTGTAACCGGGAATAGTGTCCCTCTGTGTATTACATAATATCACACCGTGTGTTACAGGGAAAAGTGTCCCTGTGTGTACTACAGAATATCACACCATGTGTTACAAGGAATAGTGTCCCTTTAGGCATTACAGAATATTACACCGTGTGTTACTGGGAATAGTGTCCCTGTGTGTGTTACAGAATATCAAACTGTGTCTTACAAGGAATAGTGTCCCTGTGTATATTACAGAATATCGCACCGTGTGTTACAGAGAATAGTGACTCTGTGTATATTATAGAATATCACACTGTGTGGTCCATAAAATAGTGTCCCTGTTTGTATTACAGAATATTAAACTGGCGTCACAGGGAACAGCGTCCCTCTGTGTATCACAATATCACACCGTGTGTTACAGAGAATAGCATCCCTGTGTGTATTACGGAATATCATACCTTGTGTTACACAGAATTGTGTCCCCGTGTAAAGTACAGAATATCACACCATGTGTTCCAGAGAATAGTGTCCCTGTGTATATTAAAGAATATCACACCGTGTGTTACAGAGAATCGTGTCCCTGTGTGCATTACAAAATATTACAGCGTGTGTTACAGAAAATAGTGTTCCTCTGTGTATTACAGAATATCAAACGCACGTTACAGGGAACAGTGTCCCTGTGTGTATTACAGAATAGCACACCGTGTGTTACAGGGAATAGCGTCCCTGTGCTTATTACAGAATATCATACCATGTGTTACAGGGAATAGTGTCCCTGTGTGTATTACAGAATATCACACCGTGTGTTACAGGGAATAGTGTCCCTGTGTGTATTACAGAATATTACACCGTGTGTTACAGAGAATACTGTCTCTGTGTGTATTACAGAATATCACACCGTGTGGTGCATAAAATAGTGTCCCTGTGTGTATTACAGAATATTAAACTGGCGTCACAGAGAACAGCGTCCCTGTGTTTATCACATTATCACACCGTGTGTTACAGAGAATAGTGTCCCTGTGTGTATTACAGAATATCATACCGTGTGTTACAAAGAATACTGTCTCTGAGTATATTACTGTATATCACATCGTGTGTTACAGGGAATAGAGTCCCTGTGTAAATGACAGAATATCACACCGTGTGTTACAGAGAATAGTGTCCCTATGTGCAATACAGAATATTACACCGTGTGTTACAGAAAATAGTGTCCCTGTCTGTATTACGGAATATCAAACGCGCGTTACAAGGAAAAGTGTCCCTGTGTGTATTACAGAATATCATACCACGTGTTACAGGGAATAGTGTCCCTGTGTGTATTGCAGAATATCACACCGTGTGTCACAGGGAACAGTGTCCCTGTGTGTATTACAGAATATCGCACCGTCTGTTACAGAGAATAATGTCCCTGTGTGCATTACAGAAGATCACACCGTGTGTTAAAGGGAATAGTGTAACATTGTAACACACAGTGTAATATTCTGTAATGCACAGAGAATAGTGTCCCTGTGTGTATTACAGAATATCACACCATGTGTTACAGGGAATAGTGTCCCTTTATGCATTAGAGAATATTACACCGTGTGTTACAGGGAATAGTGTCCCTGTGTGTATTACAGAATATCACACCGTGTGTTACAGAAAATAGTGTCCCTGTGTGTATTACAGAATATCACACCATGTGTTACAGAGAATAGTGACTCTGTGTATATTATAGAATATCACACTGTGTGGTCCATAAAATAGTGTCCCTGTTTGTATTACAGAATATTAAACTGGCGTCACAGGGAACAGCATCCCTCTGTGTATCACAATATCACACCGTGTGTTATAGGGAATAGCGTCCCTGTGTGTATCACAATATCACACCGTGTGTTAGAGAATAGCATCCCTGTGTGTATTACAGAATATCATACCGTGTGTTACAGAGAATAGCGTCCCTGTGTGTATTGCCGAATATCACACCGTGTGTCACAGGGAATAGTGTACCTGTGTATATTACAGAATATCACACCGTGTGTCACAGGGAATAGTGTGCCTGTGTATATTACAGAATATCGCACCGTATGTTACAGAGAATAATGTCCCTGTGTGCATTACAGAAGATCACACCGTGTGTTAAAGGGAATAGTGTAACATTGTGCATTACAGTATATTACACCGTGTGTTACAGAGAACAGTGTCTCTGTGGGCATTACTGAATATCACACCGTGTGTTACAGAGAATAGTGTCCCTATGTGTATTGCAGAATATCACACGTTGTGTAACCGGGAATAGTGTCCCTCTGTGTATTACATAATATCACACCGTGTGTTACAGGGAATAGTGTCCCTGTGTGTATTACAGAATATCACACCGTCTGTTACAGGGAATAGCGTCCCTCTGTATATTACAGAATATCACACCCTGTGTTACAGGGAATAGTGTCCCTGTTTGCATTACAGAATATCATACCATGTGTTACAGGGAATAGTGTCCCTTTATGCATTACGGAATATTACACCGGTGTTACAGGGAATAGTGTCCCTGTGTGTGTTGCAGAATTACAGAAAATGGTGTCCCTGTGTGTATTACAGAATATCACACCATGTGCTACAGAGTATAGTGTCCATATCTGCATTACAGAATATTACACCATGTGTTACTGGGAATAGTGTCCCTGTGTGTGTTACAGAATATCAAACTGTGTCTTACAGGGAATAGTGTCCCTGTGTATATTACAGAATATCGCACCGTGTGTAGTGTCCGTGTGTTGATAAAGACACTGAAGACAGGAGTTGGTTCATAGGTATTTAATAAGCAAAGTCTGGGGGGGCGGTTTCTAAAGGATATACACAATACACAGGCTTATATAGCCCAAGTGGCAATTACCGGCATTACGCACACCTGGGGCTCTTAAAGGCACATACACCACAATTCCTCCCCTTTTAGCTAACCAGTACATCATATTTTCAGTAATTATTAATTACATGTTATATGCAAAATAATATACGTTGCTGTAATTAATTAATTATAAGTTAGTCTCTCAGGAGGCTTCCTGACTCGGTCCGGATAACGCCTCGGGGATGTAGTAGTTTCTGGTGGTGTAGTAGGTTCTTCTGGCAAGGCTGATTCGGCTTGAATGCCAGTGTCGGGTTCATTGGGTTCCAGTATCACCGGATCGGAGGTAGATATGGGTATCTCTACTTCATCGTTAGATGTATAGAGTGGTGGTGTAGGTTGTCCCTTTTTGGATGACTTTATGATTTGGTCAGCATGGTGCCTTATTATGCTTTCTCCGATGTCCACGGTATACATCAGTGGTCCTAGTCGTGTGCAGGTAGTTCCAGGCTGCCATTTCTCGGTACGGTAGTCCCGGGCCAAAACTTGTTGACCTATCTGGAAGGTTCTAGTTGGCCTTTCATTCATGCCTTGAAACTGCCGGTTCTCCACGTCCCTTCTGATGTTGGGCTTGACCAAATCCAGCCGGCATCTTAGGTTTCTATTGAAGAACATCATGGCGGGAGTTTGGTTGGTAACCATATGTGTTGCATTCCTGTATGCGAGTAAGAAGTTATCCGCCTTGTGCTGAAGTTTTATGTCTTCATTACCCATGGCCTTTATGGCCTTCTTGAAGGTCTGGACAAACCTTTCAGCCAATCCATTGGTGGCGGGATGGTATGGGGCGGACGTGTAGTGCTTAACCCCATTGTTTTTTAAGAACTTTCTGAATTCTTCGGACACAAATTGCGGTCCATTATCAGAACAGATCTGTTCTGGTAGCCCATTCCTGGCAAATATGGTCCTTAATACTGTGATGGTTTTTTCCGTGGTGGTGGAGGACATCTTTATTACCTCCGGCCACCTGGAGTGTGCATCAACCGCGATTAAGAACATTGAGTCCATAAATGGACCAGCAAAGTCGATGTGTACCCTTTGCCAGGGAGATGAGGGCCACTCCCATGGATGTAGAGGGGCTTGTGGTGGAGCGTTTTGGACCTTCTGGCATCCTAGGCAGCTCTTGGTCATTTCTTCGATGTCTCCATCGATACCTGGCCACCATACAAACGCCCTGGCTAGGTTCTTCATTTTCACTCCACCCAGATGCCCTTCGTGAAGCTCCTTTAGCACTTTATCCTGGAGTTTGGGTGGAATCACCACTCTGGATCCACACATCAAGGTTCCTCGGCACACTGACAGCTGTTCTCTTCTTTGCGAGAATGCTGGCAACAGTGGTTTGCCATGTGCTGGCCATCCCTTCACTGTTAAATCGTAGACCCGTGAGAGAGTCGGGTCATTTCTTGTCTCCCTTTCAATGGCAGAATTTGTCACTGGTAGACATTCCACTATGGTAGAGTGGAATATCTCTACTGGGTCTACTGTAGGTGCCTCTTCTATCGTTGGCAATGGTCGGCGCGATAAACCATCAGCATTCCCATGCTGTTTTGACCCTTTGTATTCTATGTTGTATTGGTGTGCCCCTAGAAAAAGGGACCACCTCTGTAGCCTTTGTGCTGTCATAATGGGAACACCTTTTTTAGGGTTGAATATGGAAATGAGGGGCTGATGGTCAGTCAACAAGGTAAATTTTTGTCCGTGTAGGTAATGGTTGAATTTCTTTACTCCCCATACCAGGCTGAGTGCTTCCCTGTCGATTTGGGCATAGTTACGCTCAGCTGAGTTCAATGAGCGTGATGCAAAAGCTATCGGCCGTTCCGAGCCATCAGGGAATTTATGCGATAATACTGCTCCTATGCCGTAAGGGGATGCATCGCACGCCAGTCTGATTGGCAGTGATGGGTTGTAATGAGCCAAAACTTCTTTGGATGTGATTAAGTCTTTGCATTTATGGAAGGCATTTTTGCAGTCTTCGTTCCATTTCCAAATTACTCCTGTTTGTAGCAGTTCATTAAGAGGGTGTAGAAGAGTTGATAAGTTCGGTAAAAATTTATGATAGTAATTTATTAATCCCAGGAACGACCTTAATTGTGAAACATTTTCAGGTGCTGGGGCTTTTATGACTGCTTCAATTTTTTCAGGTGACTTATGCAACCCTTCCTTATTTATTATGTGGCCACAATATGATATTTGATTTCGGAAAAATTCGCACTTGGGGCGATTTGCTCGTAGACCCCGTTCTCTCAGTCTAGTGAGCACCTGCTCTAAATTGGCAAGGTGCTCGTTGTCGTTTTCTCCTGTTACAAGGATGTCGTCTAGGTAGCATTGAGTCCCCGGAATCCCTTGGAGGACTTGCTCCATAGCTCTTTGCCAGATAGCTGGAGCGGATGCTACTCCGAAAACCAGTCGATTGTACTGGTACAGACCTTTGTGTGTATTTATCGTGAGATATTTTTTAGAGGCCTCTTCAACCTCCATCTGTAGGTATGCCTGTGCCAAGTCAATTTTGGTGAAACGTTTCCCTCCGGATAGTGAGGCGAAAATATCTTCTATCCTCGGAAGAAGATACTGTACCGTGTGAAGGACCGGGTTTACAGTCACCTTGAAGTCTCCACAGATGCGAAATTTTCTCTGTTCTTCAGATCCATCACCCTTCAATGCTTTCTTCATGACTGGGACGATGGGTGTTGCCCACTCGCTCCAATCTATTTTAGATAATACGCCTGCCTTTTCCAAATTCTCCAGCTCTGCCTCGACTGCTGGACGAATTGCGTATGGCACCGGTCTTGCCTTAAAAAACTTGGGAATTGCTGCATCTTCCACTTTTATTGAGGCGGTGATGCCTTTCAAGGTTCCTAGTTTCTCTTGAAACACTTCCTTGGCGTTGGCCAAGATGTCTTTTAATCGTCCAGGTATGACGTCATCATCATTTTTTTTCTTACTGGTCACCGTCAGTGCCTGAATGGAGTGCCAGTCTAAACGTATCTTCCTTATCCATTCACGTCCCAACAACGGTGGACCACCATCTTGTAGAACGTATAAATACAACTTCTGTATTTCCTTGCCGTTGTCTACAACGGACACCCTTATTTTTCCTTTGGGGTATACTTTCTGCCCCGTATATGTTTTCAAGATAATGGATGTGTCTTTTAAAGGTATATGCGGAAATAGCCGCTCGTAATCCCGTCGATTTATGACGGTCAGAGCTGATCCTGTATCTAGCTCCATTTTAACTGGGGACCCTGCTATTGTGAGGGTAACCCAAATGGTCTGGTAATCTTCTTTGGCAATTACATTATGTAATTTGAGACAGCTTAGTCTCTTGTTTCCGGAGTCGCTATTGCTCTTCTGGTCTTCGGAGCTACTGTCCGTCATCATTTGTACCTTTCTGTGCTTTTCCTTATTGATTCTTTTCCCGTTAGTGGATTTTTTATTTTCAGATCGGCACACACGTGGAATGTGTCCCATCTTTCCGCATCGCCTGCATGCTTTTTCCTTGAACCAGCAGTCCCTCTGGTCATGGGTGGATCTGCCGCAGCGATAACATCTATCGAAACCCCGTGCCATTTCATGGGTGCCGAAGTCCTGTGGCCTTTGCTGTATCTTTGCAGCTCCTATTGCACTGAAAGCCTTGTCCAGTGTTAAATCTTTCTCAGAAGATACCTTTTTTTGTGTTTCTACACTTAGGGGATCGCAGATGAATTTGTCTCGCAGAGAATCTGCCAGTCCTGCCTCGAATTGGCAGTGTAGGGTATCAACAATCTCCTCAAAATTCTTGTCCATCGGTTCGGCTGGAGTGATTAAGTTTCGTAACAGCTTGTATGTCTTTGCGCCCATTAGATCCAGAAGCACTGAAGCTTTTTTTTCATCTTGTATTCCATTTGCGGTGCAAAACACCTCCACTCTTTCCACATAAGTGGTCCAATCCTCTATCTCGTTAACAAAAACATCAATATTGCCAAAATTAGGCTGTCTTTCGCTATCAAAAGCATCAATATTGTCAGACTTAGGCATTTCAGCAAAGATATGGCGCTTCCCGCGCTTTTTTTTCTTTTCTGTAGCAAAGATATGGCGCTTCCCGCGCTTTCCCGCCGCTGCTGCCGATAACAACGCTGTTTACTGCGGTTCCCGTTCTCTTTATGTTTTTTAATTTACTGTTGGAGACTCGTTCCCGCCGGAGGTCTGACCGCTGACCTGCTTGCCGCACCGGCCGTCTCCCGAGTGCTCCCTCCCAGTCCGTTATTGCTTGCCTCCGATTTCGCTGCCTGTCTCAGCTGTAGAGCCAGCCGCTGGAGCCCCAGCCTGACGCCCAGGAAGGATTAGCGCAGTACCTGCCACCATCTTGGCCTGCTGGTGAAACCACAGTTTTTTCTCACTTCCTTGAGTCTTCTGGACGCCGGACGAATCGATGTCCTTGAGGTGCTGCCGAATTGCAGGTAAGTCCGTTTCCACTTCGTCGCCACTGTAGTGTCCGTGTGTTGATAAAGACACTGCAGACAGGAGTTGGTTCATAGGTATTTACTAAGTAAAGTCTCGGGGGGGGGTTTCTAAAGGATATACACAATACACAGGCTTATATAGCCCAAGTGGCAATTACCGGCATTACGCACACCTGGGGCTCTTAAAGGCACATACACCACACCGTGTGTTACAGAGAATAGTGACTCTGTGTATATTATAGAATATCACACTGTGTGGTCCATAAAATAGTGTCCCTGTTTGTATTACAGAATGTGAAACTGGTGTCACAGGGAACAGCATCCCTCTGTGTATCACAATATCACACCGTGTGTTACAGGGAATAGTGTCCCTGTGTGTATCACAATATCACACCGTGTGTTACAGGGAATAGTGTCCCTGTGTGTATCACAATATCACACCATGTGTTACAGAGAATAGCATCCCTGTGTGTATTACAGAATATCATACCTTGTGTTACACAGAATAGTGTCCCCGTATAAAGTACAGAATATCACACCATGTGTTACAGAGAATAGTGTCCCTGTGTATATTAAAGAATATCACACCGTGTATTACAGAGAATAGTGTCCCTGTGTGCATTACAAAATATTACAGCGTGTGTTACAGAAAATAGTGTTCATCTGTGTATTACAGAATATCAAACGCACATTACAGGGAACAGCGTCCCTGTGTGTATTACAGAATATCACACCGTGTGTTACAGGGAATAGTGTCCCTGTGTGTATTACAGAATATTACACCGTGTGTTAAAGGGAATATTGTCACATTGTGCATTACAGAATATTACACCGTGTGTTACAGAGAATAGTGTCTCTGTGTGTATTACAGAATATCACACTGTGTGGTCCATAAAATAGTGTCCCTGTGTGTATTACAGAATATTAAACTGGCGTCACAGAGAACAGCATCCCTGTGTTTATCACATTATCACACCGTGTGTTACAGAGAATAGCGTCCCTGGGTGTATTACAGAATATCATACCGTGTGTTACAGAGAATAGTGTCTCTGAGTATATTACTGTATATCACATCGTGTGTTACAGGGAATAGAGTCCCTGTGTAAATGACAGAATATCACACCGTGTGTTACAGAGAATAGTGTCCCTGTGTATATTACAGAATATCACACCATGTGTTACAGAGAATAGTGTCCCTGTGTGCATTACAGAATATCACACCATGTGTTACAGAGAATAGTGTCCCTGTGTGCATTACAGAATATCATACCGTGTGTTACAGGGAATAGTGTCTCTGTGTGTACTGCAGAATATCACACCGTGTGTTACAGGGAATAGACTCCCTGGGTATATTACAGAATATCATGCCGTGTTTTACAGAGAATTGCGTCCCTGTGTGTATTGCCGAATATCATACAGTGTGTTAAAGAGAATAGTGTCCCTGTGTGTATTACAGAATATCACACCGTGTGTCACAGGGAACAGTGTCCCTGTGTATATTACAGAATATCGCACCGTCTGTTACAGAGAATAATGGCCCTGTGTGCATTACAGAAGATCACACCGTGTGTTAAAGGGAATAGTGTAACATTGTAACACACGGTGTAATATTCTGTAATGCACAGAGAATAGTGTCCCTGTGTGTATTGCAGAATATCACACCGTGTGTTACAGAGAATAGTGTCCCTGTGTGTATTACAGAATATCACACCGTGTGTTACAGAAAATAGTGTCCCTGTGTATTACGGAACATCAAACGCGCAATACAAGGGACAACGTCCCTGTGTGTATTACAGAATATGACACCGTGTGTTACAGGGAATAGCGCCCCTGTGTGTATTACAGAATTTCATACCATGTGTTACAGGGAATAGTGTCCCTGTGTGTATTACAGAATATCACACCGTGTGTTACAGGGAATAGCGCCCCTGTATGTATTACAGAATATCATACCATGTGTTACAGGGAATAGTGTCTCTGTGTGTACTGCAGAATATCACACCGTGTCTTACAGGGAATAGTGTCCCTGTGTATATTACAGAATATCGCACCGTGTGTTACAGAGAATAGTGACTCTGTGTATATTATAGAATATCACACTGTGTGGTCCATGAAATAGTGTCCCTGTTTGTATTACAGAATATTAAACTGGCGTCACAGGGAACAGCATCCCTCTGTGTATCACAATATCACACCGTGTGTTACAGGGAATAGTGTCCCTGTGTGAATCACAATATCAAACCGTGTGTTACAGGGAATAGTGTCCCTGTGTGTATCACAATATCACACCGTGTGTTACAGAGAATAGCATCCCTGTGTGTATTACAGAATATCATACCGTGTGTTACAGAGAATAGTGTCCCCGTGTAAAGTACAGAATATCAGACCATGTGTTACAGAGAATAGTGTCTCTGTGTATATTAAAGAATATCACACTGTGTGTTACAGAGAATAGTGTCCCTGTGTGCATTACAGAATATTACAGCGTGTGTTACAGAAAATAGTGTTCCTGTGTGTATTACAGAATATCAAACGCACGTTACAGGGAACAGCGTCCCTGTGTGTATTACAGAATATCCCACTGTGTGTTACAGGGAAGAGCGTCCCTGTGCTTATTACAGAATATCAAACCATGTGTTACAGGGAATAGTGTCCCTGCGTGTATTACAGAATATCACACCGTGTATTACAGGGAATAGTGTCCCTGTGTGTATTACAGAATATTAAACTGGAGTCACAGAGAACAGCGTCCCTGTGTTTATCACAATATCACACCATGTGTTACAGAGAATAGCGTCCCTGTGTGTATTACAGTATATCATACCGTGTGTTACAGGGAATAGAGTCCCTGTGTAAATGACAGAATATCACACTGTGTGTTACAGAGAATAGTGTCCCTGAGTATATTACAGAATATCACACCGTGTGTTACAGAGAATAGTGTCCCTGTGTGCATTACACAATATTACACCGTGTGTTACAGAAAATAGTGGCCCTGTGTATTACGGAATATCAAACGCGCAATACAAGTACAACGTCCCTGTGTGTATTACAGAATATGACACTGTGTGTTACAGGGAATAGCGCCCCTGTGTGTATTACAGAATATCATACCGTTTGTTACAGGGAATAGTGTCCCTGTGTGTATTACAGAATATCACACCGTGTGTCACAGGGAATAGTGTCCCTGTGTATATTACAGAATATCACACAGTGTGTCACAGGGAATAGTGTCCCTGTTCATATTACAGAATATTGCACCGTATGTTAAAGAGAATAATGTCCCTGTGTGCATTACAGAAGATCACACCGTGTGTTAAAAGGAATAGTGTAACATTGTGCTTTACATAATATTACACTGTGTGTTACAGAGAATAGTGTCCCTGTGTGTATTACAGAATATTTAACTGGCGTCACAGAGAACAGCGTCTCTGTGTTTATCACAATATCACACCGTGTGTTACAGAGAATAGCATCCCTGTGTGTATTACAGAATATCATACCTTGTGTTACAGAGAATAGTATCTATCAGTATATTACCGTATATCACATCATGTTTTACAGGGAATAGAGTCCCTGTGTAAATGACAGAATATCACACCATGTGTCACAGGGAATAGTGTCCCTGTGTATATTACAGAATATCACACCGTGTGTCACAGGGAATAGTGTAACATTGTTCATTACAGAATATTACACCGTGTGTTACGGAGAACATAAGAACATAAGAACATAAGAAATAGGAGCAGCAGTAGTCCAATCGGCCCCTCGAGCCTGCTCCGCCATTCAATAAGATCATGGCTGATCTGATCCTAACCGCCAATCTACTATCACAGAATCATCTCCTGAATCTAACAGAATTAGACACACGAAATAGGAGCAGGATCAGGCTACACGGCCCCTGGGCCCGCTCTGCTACCCACAGGGCCATGACCGATCCAAACCTAGACTCATGTCCAAATTCCTGCCTGCTCCCCATAACCCTTTATTCCCTTTACTTCTAGGAAACTGTCTATTTCTGTTTTAAATTTATGTAATGATGTAGCTTCTACAGCTTTTTGGGGCGGCATATTCCATGGACCTACCACCCTCTGAGTGAAGTAGTTCCTCCTCATCTCAGTTTTGAAAGAGCAGCCCCTTATTCTAAGACTATGCCCCCTAGTTCTAGTTTCAACCATCATCGGGAACATCCTCCCCGCATCCACCCGATCCAACCCCTTCACAATCTTATATGTTTCAATAAGATCGCCTCTCATTCTTCTGAACTCCAATGAGTAGAGTCCCAATCTACTCAACCTCTCCTCATATGTCCATCCCCTCATCCCCGGGATTAACCGAGTGAACCTTCTTTGTACTGACTCGAGAGCAAGTATGTCTTTTCTTAAGTATGGACACCAAAACTGTATGCAGTATTCCAGGTGCGGTCTCACCAATACCTTGTACAACTGAAGCAATACCTCCCTATTTTTATATTTTATCCCCCTAGCAATGAAAGCCAACATTCCATTGGCCTTCTTAATGACTTGCTGCACCTGCATACTAACCTTTTGAGTTTCGTGCACCAGGACCCCCAGATCCCTTTGTACTTCAGTACTTTCCAGTTTCTTGCCATTAAGATAATAACTTGCTCTACGATTTTTCCTGCCAAAGTGCATAACCTCACACTTTCCAGTATTGTATTCCATCTGCCAAATCTCTGCCCACTTACTTAGCCTGTCTATGACCCCTTGCAGGTTTTTTATGTCCTCCTCACTCACTACTTTCCCTCCCATCTTAGTATCATCTGCAAACTTTGATATGTTCCACTCGGTCCCCTCCTCCAAATCGTTAATATAGATTGTAAAGAGTTGGGGACCCAGCACTGACCCCTGTGGAACACCACTAGTTACTGATTGCCAGTCCGAGAATGAACCATTTATCCCAACTCTCTGCCTTCTGTTAGTTAGCCAATCCTCTATCCATGCCAGAATATTACCCCAATCCCGTGATTTTTTATCTTAAGCAATAATCTTTTGTGTGGCACCTTGTCAAATGCCTTTTGGAAGTCTAAATACACTACGTCCACTGGTTCCCCTTTATCCACCCTATATGTTACTTCCTCAAAGAACTCCAGCAAATTTGTCAAACCTGACTTCCCCTTCATAAAACCATGCTGACTTTGTCCTAGTAAATGATGATTATCCAAATGTCCTGTTACTGTCTCCTTAATAATGGACTCCAATATTTCACCTACCACAGATGTTAGGCTATAGTTTCCAGCCTTCTGTCTACTGCCCTTTTTAAATAAGGGCGTTACATTAGCAGTTTTCCAGTCTGCCGGGACCTTTGCTGAGTCCAGGGAGTTTTGGAAAATTATTACCAATGCATCCACAATCCCTACCGCCACTTCCCTCAAGACCCTAGGATGTAAGACATCAGGTCCAGGTGATTTATCCGCCTTGAGTCCCATTATTTTACCGAGTACCACTTCCTTAGTGATTTTGATCGTGTTTAGCTCCTCCCCGCCTATAGCCCCCTGTTTGTCCAGTGTTGCGATATTCTTAGTGTCTTCTACTGTAAAGACTGATACAAAATATTCATTCAGTGTTTTTGCCATCTCCATATTTCCCACCATTAATTTCCCGGTCTCATCCTCTAAGGGACCAACATTTATTTTAGCCACCCTTTTTCTTTTTATATAACTATAAAAACTCTTACTATCTGTTTTTATATTTTTTGCTAATTTACTTTCATAATCTATCTTCCCTTTCTTAATCAATCTTTTTGTTATTTTTTGCTGTCTTTTAAAGTTTTCCCAATCCTCTATCTTCCCACTAGATTTGGCGACCTTATATGCCCTTGTTTTTAGTCGAATACTATCCTTAATTTCTTTACTTAGCCACGGATAGTGTCTCTGTGTTTATTACAGAATATCACACCGTGTGGTCCATAAAATAGTGTCCCTGTGTGTATTACAGAATATTAAACTGGCGTCACAGAGAACAGCGTCCCTGTGTTTATCACAATATCACACCGTGTGTTACAGAGAATAGCGTCCCTGTGTGTATTACAGAATATCATACCGTGTGTTACAGAGAATAGTGTCTATGAGTATATTACTGTATATCACACCGTGTGTTACAGGGAATAGAGTCCCTGTGTAAATGACAGAATATCACACCGTGTGTTACAGAGAACAGTGTCCCTGTGTGCATTACAGAATATTACACCGTGTGTTACAGAAACATAGAAACATAGAAGATAGGAGCAGGAGTAGGCCGTTCGGCACTTCGAGCCTGCTCCGCCATTCAATGAGATCATAGCTGATCATCCAAATTCAGTACCCTGTCCCTGCCTTCTCCCCATATCCCTTGATCCCTTTTGCCTTAAGAAATATATCCAACTCTTTCTTGAATATACTTAATGAACTGGCCTCCACCGCCCTCTTTGGCAGAGAATTCCACAGGTTCACCACTCTCTGGGTGAAGAAATTCCTCCTCATTTCAGTCCTAAATGGCTTACCCCTTGTCCTTAGACTATGACACCTGGTTCTGGACTCCCCGGCAATCAGAAACATCCTTCATGCATCTAGTCTGTCCAGGCCTGACAGAATTTTATAGGTTTCGATGAGATCCCCTCTCAATCTTCTAAACTCCAGTGAGTATAAGCCCAATCGACACAATCTCTCCTCATACGTCATTCCTGCCATCCCAGGTATCAGCCTAGTGATTCTTCGCTGCACTACTTCCATGGCAAGAACGTCCTTCCTCAGGTAAGGCGACCAAAACTGCACACAATACTCAAGGTGTGGTCTCACCAAGGCCTTGTACAACTGCAGCAAGACATCCTTGTTTCTGTCCTCGAACCCTCTTGCTACGAAGGCCAACATACCATTTGCCTTCTTAACCACCTGCTGCACCTGCATGCTTACCTTCAGCGACTGGTGCACATGAACACCCAGGTCTCTTTGCACTTCCCCTTCTCCCAATCTATTGACATTCAAATAATAATCTGCCTTCCTGTTTTTGCCACCAAAGTGGATAACCTCACATTTATCCACATTATAGTGCATTTGCCATGTTTCTGCCCAATCACCTAACCTGTCCAAATTGTGCTGGATTTTAACGACATCCTCCTCACAGCATACCCTCCCACCCAGCTTTGTGTCATCTGCAAATTTGGAGATATTACATCCAATTCCCTCGTCCAGATCATTAATATATATTGTGAACAGCTGGGGTCCCAGGACCGATCCTTGCGGGACCCCACTAATCACTGCCTGCCACTTGGAAAACGACCCGTTTATTCCAACTCTTTGCTTTCTGTCCGCCAACCAGTTCTCTATCCAAGTCAATACCTTGCCCCCAATCCCATGTGCCTTAATTTTGCACGCTAATCTCTTATACGGGACCTTATCGAAAGCCTTCTGAAAGCCCAAATACACCACATCCACTGGTTCTCCCTTATCTATTTTACCAGTTACATCCTCAAAAAATTCCAGTAGATTAGTCAAGCATGATTTACCTTTTGTAAATCCATGTTGACATTGTCCGATCCAGTCACTGCTTTCCAAGTGCTCTGCTATTACATCTTTCATAATTGACTCTAGCATTTTCCCCACTACTGATGTCAAGCTTACCGGTCTACAATTCCCCGCCTTTTCTCTACCACCTTTTTGAATAGTGGGGTAACATTAGCTACCCGCCAATCCATGGGTACCGTTCCAGAGTCTATCGAGTTCTGGAAGATGACCAGCAATGCATCTACTATTTCTAGGGCCACTTCCTTAAGTACCCTGGGATGTAGATTATCAGGCCCTGGGGATTTATCAGCCTTCAGTCTCATCAATTTTCCGAACACCATTTCCCTACAAATACTGATTTATTTGAGTTCCACCCTTTCATCAGACCCTATGTTCCCCGGCATCTCTGGGAGGTTATTTGTGTCCTCCTTTGTGAAGACAGAACCAAAATATGTATTTAGTTGGTCTGCCATTTCTTTGTTCCCCATTATAAATTCCTCCGATTCTGACTGCAAGAGACCTACGCTTGACTTCACCAATCTTTTTCTCTTCACATATCTCTAAAAGCTTTTACAGTCAGTTTTTATGTTCCCTGCAAGCTTACACTCATATTCTATTTTCCCTTTCTTAATTAATCCCTTTGTCCTCCTTTTGTTGAATCCTAAACTGCTCCCAATCCTCAGGATTATTGCTTTTTCTGGCCAATTTATATGCCCTCTCCTTGGACCTTATGCTATCCCTAATTTCCCTTGTTAGCCACGGTTGGGTCACATTTTTTGTTTTATTTTTATGCCAAACTGGGATGAACAAATTCTGTCGTTCATCCATTCGGTCTTTGAATGTTTGCCATTGCCTATCCACCGTCAACCCTTTGAGTGACATTCCCCAATCAATCCTACCCAACTTGCTCCTCAGACCATCGTAGTTTCCTTTATTTAAATTGAGGACCCTAGTCTCTGAGTCAAATACTTCATTCTACATCTTAATGAAGAATTCGATCATATTATGATCGCTCCGACCCAAGGGGCCTCGTACAACAAGATTGCTAATTAATCCTTTCTCGTTACATAATACCCAGTCTAAGATGGCCTGATCTCTGGTTGGTTCCTCGACATATTGGTCCAGGAAACCATCCCATAAACACTCCAGGAATTCCTCCTCCACAGTATTGTTTCTAATTTGGTTGGCCCAATCTATATGTAGATTAAAGTCACCCATGAAAATAGTGTCCCTGTGTGTATTACGGAATATCACACCTTGTGTAACAGGGAATAGTGTCTCTGTGTGTACTGCAGAATATCACACCATGTGTTACAGGGAATAGTCTCCCTGTGTATATTACAGAATATCATACCGTGTTTTACAGAGAATAGTGTCCCTGTGTGTATTGCCGAATATCATAACGTGTGTTACAGAGAATAGTGTCCCTGTGTATATTACAGAGTATCATACCGTGTGTTACAGAGAATAGTGTCCCTGTGTGTATTGCAGAATATCACACGTTGTGTAACAGGGAATGGTGTCCCTCTGTGTATTACATAATATCACACCGTGTGTTGAAGGGAAAAGTGTCCCTGGGTGTATTACAGAATATCACAGCATGTGTTACAGGAAATAGTGTCCCTGTGTGTATTACAGAATATCACACCGTCTGTTACAGGGAATAGTGTCCCAGTGTGTATTGCAGAATTTCACACAGTGTGTTACTGAGAATAGTGTCCCTGTGTGCATTACAGTATATCACACAGTGTGTTACAGGGAATAGTGTCCCTTCATGCATTGTAGAATATTACACTGAGTGTTACAGGGAATAGTGTCCCTGTGTACATTACAGAATATCACACCGTGTGTTACAGTGAATAGTGTCCCTGTGTATAATGCAGAATATCACACTGTCTGTTACAGGGAATAGCGTCCCTCTGTATATTAAAGAATATCACACTGTGTGTTACAGGGAATAGTGTCCCTGTGTGTATTACAGAATATCACACCCTGTGTTACAGGGCATAGTGTCCCTGCTTGCATTACAGAATATCATACCGTGTGTTACAGGGAATAGTGTCCCTTTATGCATTACAGAATATTACACCGTGTGTTACAGGGATTAGTGTCCCTGTGTGTATTACAGAATATCATACCGTGTGTTACAGAAAATAGTGTCCCTGTGTGTATTACAGAATATCACCGCCTGTTACAGGGAATAGTGTCACTGTGTGTGTTACAGAATATCACACCGTGTGTTACAGAGTATAGTGTCCTTATCTGCATTACAGAATATTACACCGTGTGTTATTGGGAATAGTGTCTCTGTGTGTGTTACAGAATATCACACTGTGCCTTACAAGGATAAGTGTCCCTGTGTATATTACAGAATATCGCACAGTGTGTTACAGAGAATAGTGTCACTGTGTGTATTACAGAATATCACACCGTGTCTTACAAGGACTTGTGTCCCTGTGCGTACTACAGAATATCACACTGTTTGGTCCATAAAATAGTGTCCCTGTGTGTATTACGGAATATCACACCGTGTGTTACAGAGAATAGTGTCCCTGTGTGTATTACCGAATATCATACCGTGTGTTACAGAGAATAGTGTCCCTGTGTGTATTACCGAATATCATACCGTGTGTTACAGAGAACAGTGTCCCTGTGTGTATTACGGAATATCACACCGTGTGTTACAGAGAATAGTGTCCCTGTGTGTATTACCGAATATCATACCGTGTGTTACAGAGAACAGTGTCCCTGTGTGTATTACGGAATATCACACCGTGTGTTACAGAGAATAGTGTCCCTGTGTGTATTACCGAATATCATACCGTGTGTTACAGAGAACAGTGTCCCTGTGTGTATTACGGAATATCACACCGTGTGTTACAGAGAATAGTGTCCCTGTGTGTATTACCGAATATCATACCGTGTGTTACAGAGAACAGTGTCCCTGTGTGTATTACGGAATATCACACCGTGTGTTACAGGGAATAGTGTCCCTGTGTGTATTACCGAATATCATACCGTGTGTTACAGAGAATAGTGTCCCTTCATGCATTGCAGAATATTACACTGCGTGTTACAGGGAATAGTGTCCCTGTGTACATTACAGAATATCACACCGTGTGTTACAGTGAATAGTGTCCCTGTGTATAATGCAGAATATCACACTGTCTGTTACAGGGAATAGTGTCCCTCTGTATATTACAGAATATCATACCGTGTGTTACAGGGAATAGTGTCCCTTTATGCATTACAGAATATTACACCGTGTGTTACAGGGATTAGTGTCCCTGTGCGTACTACAGAATATCACACTGTGTGGTCCATAAAATAGTGTCCCTGTGTGTATTACGGAATATCACACCGTGTGTTACAGAGAATAGTGTCCCTGTGTGTATTGCCGAATATCATACCGTGTGTTACAGAGAATAGTGTCCCTGTGTATATTACAGAATATCATACCGTGTGTTACAGAGATTAGTGCCCCTGTGTGTATTGCAGAATATCACACGTTGTGTAACAGGGAATAGTTTCCCTCTTAATAACAACAGAAAATGCTGGAAAAACTCAGCAGGTCAGGCAACATCCGTGGAGAGAAATTTGAGTTGACGTTTCGGGTTTGACCCTTCTTCAAAACTGGAGAGAAAAGGAACTAGATCGAAGGCAGGGCTGCGATCGGACAAAAGAATAAAAGAACCAAAAGAAGTAAAAGAGATTAGAAGCTAGACGAGATGGTAATAGGCTGGGATTAGGTGTAAAGTGTACTGGCAGGGCAAAAGATAGCTGCCAGGTGTGAGAGAGAAACAAAAGGAAAGGTGGGGGGGAGGAAAGGATGTTGCCTGACCTGCTGAGTTTTTCCAGCATTTTCTGTTGTTATTTCGGATTTCCAACATCTGCAGTATTTTGCTATCGTAATAGTTTCCCTCTGTGTATTACATAATATCACACCGTGTGTTACAGGGAAAAGTGTCCCTGTGTGTATTACAGAATATCACAGCATGTGTTACAGGAAATAATGTCCCTGTGTGTATTACAGAATATCACACCGTCTGTTACAAGGAATAGCGTCCCTCTGTATATTACAGAATATCACACCGTGTGTTACAGTGAATAGTGTCCCTGTGTGCATTACAGTATATCACACCGTGTGTTACAGGGAATAGTGTCCCTTCATGCATTACAGAATATTACAGTGAGTGTTACAGGGAATAGTGTCCCTGTGTATATTACAGAATATCACACCGTCTGTTGCAGGGAATAGCGTCTGTTACATCCGTGAATCTTGATGTATGGTGTCCTTCAATAAATAGACAGAGACTGCAGAGGAACAATCAACAGGTGTTTACTGGATGAGGGTTACTCTAAAAACTAAAAGTACAAATCCCTACTCAGGGTTTATATACAGGTGTGGTCACTGTCGGTACTACAGTATACAGAAGCTGTAAAAGTAGTTCTCCCCTTAAAGGTACATACACTACAATTTCTCCCCTTTTAGATTAACAGTACCATAACATTCATTTAACAATTAAATATCAACTAATTACAATTAACACTTTTAACATGCAACATTAACTGAAAATAGTCTATTTATAAATGCAGTCTTTGGGGAGGCTTCCTGATCCTTTCTGGATAGTGCCTTTCCTGAGTGTCTTGCTCTTGGTGCTGAGGCGATTCTGGCCCCCTGTCTTCGGTTGGTTCATCAGCTTCCGATGCTACTGTTTCTGGGGTACATGCTACCGGTATGTCGGGTTCATCACCAGGTACGTATGGGCGAGACATGGGGTTGACTCGTTCCTGTGACTCTAGGATCTGGTCAACATGGCGTCTCACAATGTTCTCCCCCACATCCACTGTGTACATTAGTGGCCCCCGCCGTGTGCATATCGTTCCTGGTTGCCATTTCTCTGTTCGGTAGTCGCGGGCCAAGACTGGTTGCCCTACATTGAAGCTCCTTGTCGGCTTCTCATTGATGTGCTGGAATTGCTTATTCTCAACATCTCTTCATACATTTGGTCTGAGCAAATCCATACGAGATCTCAACCTTCGGTTAAAGAACATCATGGCCGGGGTCTGGTTGGTGAATGCATGTCTTGCATTTCTGTAGGCTAACAGGAAATTGTCCACCTTATGCTGCAGTGGAATGTCGTCATCGCACATGGCCCTTACTGCTTTCTTAAAGGTTTGTACGAACCTCTCAGCCAATCCATTTGTGGCTGGATGATACGGGGCGGATGTGTAATGCTTTACCCCATTCCTCTTCATAAATCTCCGAAACTCCTCGGACACAAACTGTGGTCCGTTATCAGAGCAAATCTGCTCTGGCAAGCTGTTCCTGGCAAATATGGTCTGTAGGACTGCAATAGTTTTCTCCGTGGTGGTGGAGGACATTTTGATCACCTCAGGCCATTTCGAGTGCGCATCCACGGCTATTAAAAACATTGAGTCCATGAATGGACCAGCAAAATCAATATGCACCCGTTGCCATGGAGATGAGTGTAATGATCAATAACATGTCACTCTATAGTGGACACTAGGTGGAAGCGTAGAGCTGTGTAGAGCTGTATATAGCTGTATGTATAAGACTACACTACCCAGCTGTATGTATATTAAGACTACATTACCCATGAGGCAATAGGCTACCCACAAGGCAACAGTCAAGATGGAAGCCTCTACAGATACTGTACCTAGTCCACATGTGCTCAATAAAAGTGTCTAGCAAAAGCTAGCTGTGTTCACAATAAGAATGTTTATTTATTAATGAACATAACATGGTACCAGGATGGTGAAGATCTGCTGAAAATTGTGAAAAGCGACATGGAGAATTTGAAGCCACCAGAGCATTTGAAACTCACAGGAAACATCGACTACAATTGGCAGACTCTTAAACAACAATTCGAACTCTACATTGCAGCCATCGGATTTGGTACGATGCCAGACGCAAGAAAAATAGCGTTGCTGCTTACGGTTGCAGGCCCACAGGCGATAGAGGTATTTAATACATTTGTATTTAATCCAGAGGAGAACAGAGAAAAATTAGAAGATGTGCTAAAAAAAATTGATGCACATTGCTCTCCCAAAAAGAATGAGACGTATGAAAGATACACCTTCCATTCTCGGACACAGCAACAAAATGAGACTTTTGATAGCTTTATAACTGATCTGAAACTGAAAGCACAGACATGTAATTTCTCTGAGCTCAAAGCATCCATGACTCGTGACCAGATTGTGTTTGGTATTCATGATAAAAAAGTCAGGGAACGTCTGTTGAGAGAAACCAAACTAAATTTGGAAAATGCGGTGAAAATATGCCAAGCCAGCGAACTAGCTCGAAAGCACGCGAAGACTTTCAGTGAAATCAATAATGATGCGATTGTAATGAGTGATAATGCTGCTGTCGGTGCTGTGTCCTACAAGGGGAAGAAACGTGGGCAGAACAGAAATGAAAAGCAATCGGAGGATGAAATTTTTAATTGTAAACGCTGTGGTTACAAACACCAGTTAAGACAATGCCCAGCATTTGGAAAAATGTGCACAAAGTGTAATGGAAAGAATCACTTTGCCAAACAATGCTTTTCAAAAGTAAAAACTAAGAAAGGGCAACGAGTTAATGTAATTGAGGACACTGATTTAAGTGAGACATTTTTTGTACGAATGGTGTCATGTGACAATATCAAAAAGGATACAAAAAATGTGCAGCCCTCAGAAATGGACAATGCTGAACATAAAGTTAATGCAGTAAAAGAGGACAAATGGATGATCCCACTGCAGGTAAATGGAGCATTAGTTACCTTGAAACTAGACACTGGGGCAAAAGCAAACTTAATCAGTATGAGTGACATTAACAATATGAAAGAAAAGCCCAAAATACAGAAAAAGTCAGTACTGCTGAGAGGACTATGCTGTATGATGGGATCCAGCTGCCAGCAGTTTTTCGAGAGTGCATTGAGTACATTGAGAGTTATGGCATGAAGAGTGAAGGAAACACTGAAACCTTCTCCAAGCAAAGATCGCAAGGAGACCTCGATCTATACAAGAGCAGATTGATGACAATGCCGCAACTGCATCTTGTCATTCACCGCCAGATCAATCTCATGAAGACACATCAGACTTACCCGTGTTGAGAAGATCCACACGTGAAGTAAAAGAGCCTGATAGACTTAATCTTTGAGTACAATGTAAAGCTTTGAAAATGTGTTGACTGTTTTGAAAATGTTTATGTTTATAGAGCACTAACAAAAGTGTTACTGATATTATCCTTATTGTTTTCTTGAAAGTTGATTGATATTGATTTTGTTAAACCTCAAAGAAAGGGGGATGTAATGATCAATAACATGTCATTCTATAGTGGACACTAGGTGGAGCCGTAGAGCTGTGTAGAGCTCCATATAGCTGTACGTATAAGACTACACTACCCAGCAGTATGTATATTAAGACTACATTACCCATGAGGCAATAGGCTACCCACAAGGCAACAGTCAAGATGGCAGCCTCTACAGATACTGTACCTAGTCCACATGTGCTCAATAAAAGTGTCTAGCAAAAGCTAGCTGTGTTCATAATAAGAATGTCTATTTATTAATGAACATAAGAATGAGGGCCACTCCCATGGGTGTAGAGGGGCATGTGATGGTGTATTTTGGACCTTCTGGCATCCTGAGCAGTTCTTTGTCAGGTCCTCGATTTGCTGATTGATCCCCGGCCACCACACATAAACCCTAGCAAGGCTTTTCATTTTCACCCCTCCCAGATGGCCTTCGTGAAGCTCATTGAGCACTCTCTCCCTTAACTTGGGTGGAATTACTTCTCGGGATCCACACATCAAGGTCCCCTGGCATACTGACAGCTGTTCTCTTCTGGATGAGAATGCTGGCAACAGTGAGTCGCCATGTGTTGGCCATCCCTTCACCGTCAAGTCATATACCCGAGACAGTGTCGGGTCATTTCGGGTCTCCTTCTCTATATCAGCGTTAGTTACAGGCAAGCGTTCAATTATAGTCGAATGAAATATTTCGACAGGGTCCACTGCTGGTGCTTCCTTCGCAGTAGGCAGTGGCAGGCGTGATAGCCCATCAGCGTTTCCATACTGTTTCGTGCCCTCATACTCGATCTCATATTGGTTCGCCCCTAGAAAAAGGGACCATCTTTGTAGCCGTTGCGCAGTCATCACCGGAACGCCCTTCTTTGGATTAAAGATGGAGACAAGTGGTTGGTGGTCAGTCAGCAAGGTGAACTTCTGCCCGTGCAGATAGTGGTTGAACTTTTTCACTCCCCACACTAGGCTGAGGGCCTCCCTGTCAATCTGGGCGTAGTTACGCTCGGCTGAGGTTAGTGATCGTGACGCAAAGGCTATTGGCCTCTCTGAGCCGTCCGAGAATTTGTGCACCGCTCCAATGCCATAGGGTGATGCATCACACGCCAACCTAATTGGTAGTGCTGGGTTGAAATGAGCCAACACCTCTTTTGATGTGATCAATTCTTTGCTCTTCTGGAAAGCTCGTTTACATTCGTCATTCCACTTCCATGGTACCCCCGTTTGCAGTAAGGTGTTCAGTGGGTGTAGTACGGTGGACAAATTTGGCAAGAACTTATGGTAGTGGTTCACCAGCCCGAGGAACGACCTCAGTTGTGACACATTTTCCGGTGCTGGAGCCTTGACTACCGCCTCAATCTTTTCAGGGGACTTATGTAACCCCTCTTCATCAATAACGTGGCCACAATACGAGATCTGCTTCTGGAAAAACTTGCATTTGTGGCGATTAGCTCGGAGCCCATATTCCTTCAATCTAGTGAGCACCTGCTCCAGGTTGGCGAGGTGATCACTGTCATTTTTGCCCATGACCAGGATGTCATCCAAATAACACTGGGTCCCTGGAATCCCTTGCAGGACTTGATCCATTGCTCTTTGCCAAATAGCCGGAGCTGATGCTACCCCGAACACCAGCCAGTTGTATTGGTAGAGACCTTTATGAGTGTTGAGCGTGAGGTACTGTTTCGAGGCTTCTTCTACCTCCATTTGCAGGTACGCCTGGGCCAGATCAATCTTAATGAAGCGTTTCCCTCCAGATAGCGAGGCGAAAATATCTTCAATCCGCGGAAGCGGATATTGTACCGTGTGAAGGACTGGGTTCACTGTCACCTTAAAGTCCCCACAGATGCGAACCTTCTTTGGTTCCCCAGGCGTATTACTCAATGACCTCTTCATTACAGGAACAATGGGTGTAGCCCACTCGCTCCAGTCCACTTTGGACAGTCCTCCTGAACGTTCCAAACCTTCCAGCTCTGCTTTGATGGCTGGGCGGATCGCATAAGGCACTGGTCTGGCCTTAAAAAACTTTGGGCTTGCATTTTCCTCTATTTTGATCATCGCTGTTATGCCTTTTAGTGTTCCGAGTTCCTCCTGGAACACTTCTTGTGCATCAGTTAGCATTTTTGACAGTCGTCCAGGTGTGACGTCGTCATCCTTTTTGGCATCTACAGTCAGAGCTTGTATGGAATGCCAATCTAGCTGTATCTTCCGGATCCATTCACGTCCTAGTAGTGGTGGTCCTCCCTCTGGCAATGCATATAGGTCCATTTTTGGTGATTCCTTGCTGTTATATATAACGTTCACCCTTATTTTTCCTTTGGGGTAGACTTTTTGCCCCGTGTACGTCTTCAAGACGATCTCTGTATCTCTCAAAGGCATATGTGAGAATAGCCGCTTGTAGTCCCTTCGGTTTATGACTGTTAGGGCTGATCCTGTGTCCAATTCCATTTTCACTTGGACTCCGGCTATCTTGAGCGTGACCCAGATAGTTTGGTGATCCTCCGTTTTGATCACATTATGTAGTTTCAGACAACCCAGCTCCTTGCTTCTGGAGTCTGTATCCCTTTTCTGTTCATCTGAACTACTCTCCATCACCTTATGTACCTTCTTGTACTTCTCCTGTGGAGATTTCTTGCTGCTGCTTTCCTTTTCCGACCTGCAGACTCTTGCTATGTGTCCTACTTTTCCACACTGTCTGCACACTTGGTCCTTGAACCAGCAATCCTTATGGTCGTGTGTTGTTCTGCCACAGCGATAGCACTTCACTGTTCCGTATGCCATTTAATTGGTGCCATATTCTTGCGGCCTCCGTTGTATCTCAGCCATGCCCCATGCTGCTGCTTCGTGTGATACTGCCATGCTGAAAGCCTTGTCCAGCGTAAGGTCCTTTCCTGATGGAAGCCGTTTCTGGGTTCCTTCACTTTGAAGCCCACACACGAACTTGTCCCTTAAAGTATCTGCTAGTCCCGTTCCAAACTGGCAGTGTTTCGATTGCTTGCGCAGTTCCGTTAAATACTCAGCATTACTTTCATCTTTATGCTGGTTCCTTTTGTGAAACATAAATCTTTCTGCTATCTGCAGCGGTGTGGGGTTTAAGTGGTCCTGTAGGATTGCCACTATGCTTTCAAAATCCTTTTCCACTGGCTTCTCTGGGGTTACTAGGTTTCGCAGTAAGCCATATGTTTTTGCACCCATGGAATTCAACAATACCAGTGCTTTCCTGGCATCTGGCACTTCATTCACCTTGCAGTACATTTCCATGCGTTCTACATATGTCGCCCAATCTTTGACTTCATTGTCGAACGCTGTGACACTGCCACTCTTTGGCATCCCTGGGTGTGGTTAGACTGGCTAAAAATGGTGTCTCCCGCGCTCTCCCTTCTTCTCCGCTGGCTCAAAATGGCGTCTCCCGCGCTTTCCTTTCTTCCTGCGCTCTCCCTTCTTCTCCGCTGCGGCTAAAAATTAAAATGGCGTCTCCCTTCTTCTCCGCGGACGCTGCTCGGCCCTTGAACACTGGCTGCGCTCTACGCATTTTCCTGCGCGCCTCTCTCATTGACGCCGCTCGGTCCTGAACCCCGGCTGCGCCCTGTGCGCTTTACCCTCTCTCTCTTTTTTTCATCGACGCCGCTCGGTCTTCAACCCCGGCTGCGCCCTATGCGCTTTACCCTCTTTCATTGACGCCGCTCGGTCTTCAACCCCGGCTGCTCCCTGTGCGCTTTACCCTCTCTCTTATCCCGTCGACGCTGCTCGGCCTTTTTCTGTGCCGTCGGTTGGCTCCAGCCGCCGCTATCCGGGAAGGGTCTGCGCCGTACCTGCTGCCAGCCCGCTGCGTTGGATCGTCGTGACTGGAGAACCAAGCCCAGCCTCCTCTGTGATGTTCAAGTCCTCTCTGGATGGTCGACGCCCGTGCCTCTGGACTCTCCAAAGAAACAGCAGTACTTTCTTCACTATCTCCTTGTCAAAGAGCCGCTTACAACAGAATTCACAGCAATGATGGAATTTCCTTCTGCAGAGTTGCAGGTAGGTTCGAATTTTCTCGTTGCCAATGTTACATCCATGAATCTTGACGTATGGTGTCCTTCAATAAATAGACAGAGACTGCAGAGGATCAATCAACAGGTGTTTACTGGATGAGGGTTACTCTAAAAACTAAAAGTACAAATCCCTACTCAGGGTTTATATACAGGTGTGGTCACTGCCGGTACTACAGTATACAGGAGCTGTAAAAGTAGTTCTCCCCTTAAAGGTACATACACTACAGCGTCCCTCTGTATATTACAGAATATCACACTGTGTGTTACAGGGACTAGTGTCCCTGTGTGTATTACAGAATATCACAACCTGTGTTACAGGGAATAGTGTCCCTGTTTGCATTACAGAATATCATACCATGTGTTACAGGGAATAGTGTCCCTTTATGCATTACAGAATATTACATCGTGTGTTACAGGGAATAGTGTCCCTGTGTGTATTACAGAATATCATACCGTGTGTTACAGAAAATAGTGTCCCTGTGTGTATTACAGAATATCACCGCCTGTTACAGGGAATAGTGTCCCTGTGTGTATTACAGAATATCACACCGTGTGTTACAGAATATAGTGTCCTTATCAGCATTACAGAATATTACACCGTGTGTTACTGGGAATAGTGTCCCTGTGTGTGTTACAGAATATCACACTGTGTCTTACAAGGAATAGTGTCCCTGTGTATAATACAGAATATCGCACCATGTGTTACAGAGAATAGTGTCGCTGTGTGTATTACAGAATATCACACCGTGTCTTACAGGGACTAGTGTCCCTGTGTGTACTACAGAATATCAAAATGTGTGGTCCATAAAATAGTGTCCCTGTGTGTATTACAGAATATTAAACTGGCATCACAGGGAACAGCGTCCCTGTGTGTATCACAATATCACACCATGTGTTACAGAGAATAGCATCCCTGTGTATATTGCAGAATATCACACCGTGTGTTACAGAGAATAGTGTCCCTGTGTGCATTACAGAATATTACAGTGTGTGTTACAGGGAGTAGTGTCCCTGTGTGTATTACAGAATATCACTGTGTGTTACAGGGAATAGTGTCCCTGTGTGTATTACAGAATATCACACCGTGTGTTACAGGGAATAGTGTCCCTGTGTGCATTACAGAAGATCACACCGTGTGTTAAAGGGAGTAGTGTCACATTGTGCATTACAGAATATAACACCGTGTGTTACAGGGAGTAGTGTCCCTGCATGTATTACAGAATATCACACAGTGTGTTACAGGGAATAGTCTCCCCGTGTATATTACAGAATATCACACCGTGTGTCACAGGGAATAGTGTCCCTGTGTATATTACAGAATATCACACCGTATGTTACAGAGAATAATGTCCCTGTGTGCATTACAGAAGATCACACCGTGTGTTAAAGGGAATAGTGTAACATTGTGAATTACAGAATATTACACTGTGTGTTACACAGAATAGTGTCTCCGTGTGTATTACAGAATATCACACCATGTGGTCCACAAAATAGTGTCCCTGTGTGTATTACAGAATATTAAACTGGCGTCACAGCGAACAGCATCCCTGTGTTTATCACAATATCACACCGTGTGTTACAGAGAATAGCGTCCCTGTGTGTATTACAGAATATCATACCGAGTGTTATAGAAAATAGTGTCTATGAGTATATTACTGTATATCACATCGTGTGTTACAGGGAATAGAGTCCCTGTGTAAATGACAGAATATCACAACGTGTGTCCCTGTGTGCATTACAGAAGATCACACCGTGTGTTAAAGGGAATAGTGTCACATTGTGCAGTACAGAATATTACACCATGTGTTACAGAGATGGCAACAGTGAGGAGGAGGCCGCGGGGACAAGGAGACGGAGCGGCTGAGGGACATCGTGCTCCCACTGCCACTGGAAGCCAAAGAATTGACTTTCTGAACACGGCGCTGTAAAAATAGCTGGCGGGTCCCTATGGGGAGTAAGCATTCCATTGTACTTGTACATATGGCAAATAAAAAAAATAGAAAGAAAAATAGGCCTAGAAATTCAGTATAGCCACTTTTGGGGCGGTAAAGTCGGGCGGCCGCTAAAGTTTGCGCCCGCCGGAAAGTGGAGGCCACTTCGCCGATATTCAGTAGCTTTGGCCAAGGAGTTTGCTCGAGCGCTAAAACTGGCGTTGCACCCCTATCTTTAGGCGCTAAGCCAGCGGTGCAGACTGATACCGCCGAGGCCGGGCGCAGCGCAGGTGCGGTCATGTTTTGATTGACAGCAGACACCCTGGCGCCGGCCAGCTCTTAAAGGGGGAAGGGTCGACTTGGTCTGCTGCCACGCCCTGGATACTGCAGCCCTCCAGCTAGGCCTAAACACTGCTGCTGGAGAGAAATAGCGCCAGGAAGGATGCAGAGGGCCCATGAGCGAGCGCAGCGCTTCTCTGCCCATGATTTAAAGGTGCTGGTTAGGGCTTTGAAGAAGAGAAGTCATATCTTGTTCCCGGACAGTGGCAAGAAGCCTCCCAAGAGGGTGTACAGGAGAGCCTGGAGGGAAATCGCCCAGAGGGTCACAACCAACAGCGATGTCCCCAGGACTGGTGTCCAATGCCGGAAAAAGTTTAACGACCTCACTCGGATTGTCAGGGTGAGTACCCTTTCCAGTGTCCTCCTCATCCTTGCATGTGCACCTCACATTATGGGCAAAGGGACCTCAAAGGCCTAATGGCCAGCCCTCCTCCAGCAGCTATGGCACTGGCATGAACATCAATTGCACTTTCTGCACTTTACACACTGGCCAAGCTATTCGACCATGGGAGGCAGTGCACACAACAACAGGGCACCACACTGGCCAAGCTATTCGACCATGGGAGGCAGTGCACACAACAGGGCACCACACTGTACTTGAGGCTGTCCTTTCTCTTGCAGGCCAAGCTGGCCCAGAATCTGAAGAGCCGGACTGTCACCGGGGGAGGCTGTGCCCAGTTCCAGCAGCTCAGTGACCTGGAGGAGCGCGTGGGTCGAGTCATAGGTGCCCGGGTGATTGGCCCCGTTGCAATTGGAGATGCCGACCCTGTGCTGGGCCCCAATGGTAAGGACATGACCGTTTGGACCTCTCTCGTTCCCCTTGCGCTTCAGATCTACATCCTTTGCCACTGTCCGACCAATGCGCAGAATGCCACCACTCATGCCTCCCTTGCTGACGCCCTGTCCTCACTCTAAAGCTACTCTTGTACTCTTGTGCCTTCCTGCTTTCAGCTGGTGAGGAGGAGGTCCCTGAAGCAGCGAGTGTCAGTCCCTCGGAAGAGGAGGACGAGGAGGAGCAAAAGGAAGGCGGCACATTGGGGGAACCCTCATCCGCGCCAGGGGATGGCAATGGAGGGGACACGTCTTCCCTGGAGGAGAGCCAGGGGGAAGTGTTGCAGGGGGGTGTAGCGCCTGTGCCCAGTGGCGTCCAGCCACGCGGGAAGGGTCGGGCAGCTCGGCTGCCTTCTCCCCAGAGGGGGGAAGTGTTGCAGGGGAGTGTAGCTCCTGTGCCCAGTGGCGTGCAGCCACGCAGGAAGGGTCGGGCAGCTCGGCTGCCTTCTCCCCAGAGGGGGGAAGTGTTGCAGGGGAGTGTAGCTCCTGTGCCCAGTGGCGTGCAGCCACGCGGGAAGGGTCGGGCAGCTCGGCGGCCTTCTCCCCAGAGGGGGGAAGTGTTGCAGTGGAGTGTAGTTGCTGGGCCCAGTGGCGTGCAGCCACGCGGGAAGGGTCGGGCAGCTCGGCGGCCTTCTCCCCAGAGGGAGAGTCCGGCCTCCAGTCCGGAGACGGTCCTCGCCCAGGAGGTGCGCCTCCTTGATCAAATGTCCGCAGACTCGGATCGTCGGCACACCGAGTTCATGGGGGTTGTGGCACGGTTGCCTGAGGCCATTGAGTCCCTGGCTCATAGTGTGTCCGATTTCGGGGCCTCACAGGCCAGGGGTTTCGAACAACTCGCGGCAGCACAGGCCAGGGTCTCGAACAATTTGGGGCATCACAGGACGCGAGTCGGGCACAATTCAGGGCATCACAGGACGCGAGTCGGGCCGAATTCGGGGCATCACAGGACGCGAGTCGGGCCGAATTCAGGGCAGCACAGGACGCGAGTCGGGACGACTTCAGGGCAGCACAGGCAGCGAGTGGACAGTTGATCAGTGGTGCCGTGCAGTCACTGGCTGGTCTGATGCGGGCACAGACCAGGGCAGTACGGGCACTCACTGCTGCCACACTCGCTGTGTCACGCATGCATCGCCAGGGCACCCGCCGCGCTGCTGCAGCACAGCGGTCTGGCCTTCACCAGATTGCTGCGCTTGCTGCAGTGCCAGCCCGGCCGAGTGTCAGTGTCTCTGGCGACCAGCGAGCGCCTGCCATCAGCCAGCTTGCCCCCATTGCTGCAGCCGCCACTGCCACTCCCCCAGCAAAGCTGCGATGAGCTGCTGGAGAGACTGATGCTGCCCAGCCACAGCTGCAGCAGTCAGCAGCCGGCCCCTCGAGGGCCAGAGCTCGTCTAGGCCGACCCCCAAGGGCATCTGCCATCACGCAATGTGCCCCTCAGGAGCCTTCCCCCAGCCTTGCAACACCCACAGGGCCCAGGTTGAGGCGGAGCAGCAGGTCGGCCAGGGGCCGGAAAAGGCTGGACAAGGACTCGCCCTCTCGGCACACAAAGTAGAGTGTGTTGGCAAATCTTTTTTTATATGGGGGTGCTTGTGCTGTCTATGGGGGGGGTTCTTTTGGTAAGGCCGAGGATGAAGGCAAATGTTTTTTTATATGGGGGTGCTTGTGTTCTCTATGGGGGGGGTTCTTTTGGTAAGGCTGAGGATGAAGGCCAATTGGAAGGACAATTTTTGTTATTCCTCCCCAGGTTGTGGGAGTGAGATATGTTTTTGACTGTTTTTTGGGGGTGTTGTGTGTTTTTGGGTTTCATGTGGGAAGGGCCCTGAGTTTGTTCAATAAAGCTTTTTCTTTATTCAGCTTGTCCATGTGTGATGTTTCAAGTGGTTGTTGCGTTAACCGGCTGAGGGCTTGCGGAGCGGCTGCATTCATGTGCCTTCATTGCCACTTGGACCTTGTGGCTCCCTCCTGGGCTGGTACTCCTCCTCCTCCTCCTCCTCCTCATGGTCCTCCTGCTCGTCCTCCTGAGGTGGTGGTCCAACGCGAGGTGGCAGTGCCTGAGTCCTGCGGATAGCCAGGTTGTGCAGCATGCAGCAAACGACGACGAACTGGGAGACTCTATCCGGCGAATACTGCAGAGATCCGCCGGAGCGATCCAGGCAGCGGAACCGTTGCTTGAGGACGCCAATCGTTTGCTCTATGATGTTCCTTGTGGCTTGATGGCTTTCGTTGTATGCCTCCTCAGCAGGGGTCCTGGGTGTGCGGAGCGGGGTCATGAGCCATGTACACAAAGGATAGCCTTTGTCCCCGATAAGCCATCCTCTTGGGGGAGGCTGTGCCTGGAACATGTCAGCCACAGTAGTCCGGTGCAGGATAAATGCATCGTGGCTGCTGCCTGGAAAGTGGGCATTGACAGCTAGGATGCGCTGCCTGTGGTCACACACCAGCTGTACATTGAGGGAATGGTAGCCCTTCCGGTTGCGGTAATCCTCGGCATTGTCGATAGGTGCCCGCAAAGCCACATGTTTGCAGTCAATGGCGCCCTGCACCATGGGGAAGTCGGCGATCCTCGCAAATCCGGCTGCACGCTGCTCCTGCCTCTCTAGGGTCATGGGGAAGGAGATGAATTGGTGTCTCCTTGTGAAAAGGGCATCGGTGACCTGCCGGATGCAGCGATGCACGGCGAACTGGGAGATGTTAGCTATGTCCCCAGCAGCGGCTTGGAAGGAGCCGCTTGCATAAAAGTTCAGAGCCACCGTGACCTTCACTTCCACCGACAGAGACGTCCTGCACATCAGCTGTGGACACAGATCTCTGTGAAGCAGCTGGCAGATCTCTGCAACCACCTCCCTTCTGAAGCGCAGCCTCTTAACACACTGCGCGGCAGTCATGGTGAGATAGGACACCTGCTGGCGGTATTCCCTGAGTGGGTAAGGCCTACGTTGCCGACGCCTGATGGCCCCTCTGCGTCTAGGCATGGCTGGCCCTCTCACACAGCGTCTGCGAGCCCTTCGCACATAATGCTGGAACTGAGGGTTGGAACCCCATGCAGCCCCCATAATATACTTGCAAACAGTGAAATCACAATGAGTCAAATTTCCAAGCTCTGGCCAGAAGCCAAAAATACCTCTCCTATGTTGGCCCAAATCAGTAAGGTCTCTTCCTTGGTCTCTGTCCAGAAATCCGTTGCACTGAAGCCATTGCAGCAAAATGGCTGGCCTTTATAGTTCAGTCTAAGTGCCCTTTAATTAGCGCTCCCCGAGGCCCGCAGGGCCTCTGCTGCGTTCCACTTCACAGTTCTTAACAGCGCCACGCCCACATTGGGCGGGCGCCACTGAAGTTCCGGTTTGGGGCGCACAAACGGCGTTGCACGACGAAATGACGTCATAAGTTGCGCGCGCAGCTGAGCGCGCGCAAACACTTTGCGCCGGCGCTAAATGTCTACTGAAGTTGGGTGTAGGCGCAGATCGTTCTGCGCCCGGCCGCTAAGTGCCTAGCGCTCGAGATCTACTCCTCTTATGGCGCTAACGGCTGGCGAACGCAACTGAATTTCTAGGCCAAGTGTCTCTGTGTGTTTTACAAAATATCACACCGTGTGGTCCATAAAATAGTGTCCCTGTGTGTATTACAGAACATTAAACTGGCGTCACAGAGAACAGCATCCCTGTGTGTATCACAATATCACACCGTGTGTTACAGAGAATAGCGTCCCTGTTTGCCTTACAGAATAACACACTGTGTGTTACAGAAAATAGTGTCCCTGTGTGTATTACAGAATATCACACCGTGTGTTACAGAGAATATTGTCCCTGTGTGTATTACAGAATATCACTGTGCTTTACAAGGAATAGTGTCCCTGTGTGTATTACAGAATATCACACCGGGTGTTTCAGGGAATAGTGTCCCTGTGTGTATTACAGAATATTTCACCATGTGTTACAGAGAATAGCGTCCCTCTGTATAATACAGAATATCACACTGTGTGTTAAAAGGAATAGTGTCCCTGTGTGTATTACAGAATATCACACCGGGTGTTTCAGGGAATAGTGTCCCTGTGTAATAAGCAGAATATTTCACCATGTGTTACAGAGAATAGTGTCCCTGTGTATATTACAGAATATCGCACCGTATGTTACAGAGAACAATGTCCTGTGTGAATTACAGAATATCACTGTGTGTTACAGGGAATAGCGTCCCTGTGTTTTTACAGAATATCATACCATGTGTTACAGGGAATAGGGTCCCTGTGTGCATTGCAGAATATCACACCGTGTGTTACAGGGAATAGTGTCCCTGTGTGTATTACAGAATATCACACCGTGTGTTACAGGGAATAGTGTCACTATGTGTACTACAAAATATTACACCCTGTGTTACAGGGAGTAGTGTCCCTGTGTGTATCACAGAATATCACACCGTATATCACAGGGAAGAGTCTCCCTCTGTATATTACAGAATATCGCACCGTGTTTTCCAGAGAATAGTGTCCCTGTGTGTATTACAGAATATCACTGTGCTTTACAAGGAATAATGTCATAGAGTCATAGAGTTTTACAGCACAGAAAGAGGCCCTTCGGCCCATCGTGTCTGCGCCGCCCATCCATCCCTGTCCAGTCTAATCCCATTTTCCAGCATTTGGTCCATAGCCTTGTTTGCATTGGCATTCCAAGTGCTCATCCAAATGCTTCTTGAATGTTGTGAGGGTTCCTGCCTCTACCACCCTTTTGGGCATTGAGTTCCACATTCCAACCACCCTCTGGGTGAAAAAGTTCCTCCTCAAATCCCCTCTAAATCTCCTGCCCCTTACCCTGAATCTATGCCCCCTTGTTATTGACCCCCCGACGAAGGGGAAAAGTTCCTCTTTGTCTACCCTATCTATGCCCCTCATCATTTTGTATACCTCAATCAGGTCCCCCCTCAGCCTTCTTTGCTCCAAGGAAAACAACCCCAGCCTGTTTAGTCTTTCTTCATAGCTGAGGCGCTCCATCCCAGGTAACATCCTGGTGAATCTTCTCTGCACCCTCTCCAAAGCAATCACATCCTTCCTATAGTGAGGCGACCAGAACTGCACACAGTACTCCAGCTGTGGCCTCACCAGCGTTTTGTACAGCTCCATCATAACCTCCCTGCTCTTATATTCTATGCCTCGGCTAATGAAGGCAAGTATCCCATATGCCTTTTTAACCACCTTATCTACCTGTTCCGCTGCCTTCAGGGATCTATGTACATGTACACCAAGGTCCCTCTGACCCTCTGTACTTCCTAGGGTCCTACCACTCATTGTGTATTCCCTTGCCTTATTTGTCCGTCCAAAATGCATCACCTCGCACTTTTCAGGGTTAAATTCCATTTGTCACTTTTCCGCCCATCTGACCAACCCGTTTATATCGTCCTGTAGCCTGAGGCTTTCCTCCTCGCAATTTACCACCCCACCAATTTTCGTGTCATCTGCGAACTTGCTGATCATACCTTTTACATTCTCATCCAAATCATTTATGTAGATCACAAACAACAAGGGACCCAGCACCGATCCCTGAGGCACCCCACTGGACACAGGCTTCCAGTCACAAAAGCAACCTTCGACCATCACCCTCTGCCTCCTGCCACTCAGCCAGTTTAGGATCCAACGCGCCAAGGCACCCTGGATCCCATGGGCTCTTACCTTCTTGACCAGTCTCCTATGCGGGACTTTGTCAAAGGCTTTACTGAAGTCCATGTAATCCACATCCACAGCATTTCCCTCATCCACCCCCCTAGTCACCCCCTCGAAAAATTCAATCAGATTTGTCAGACATGATTTACCCTTGACAAAGCCATGCTGACTATCCCCGATTAATCCTTGCCTCTCCAAGTGGAGACTAATTTTGTCCCTCAGAATTTTTTCCAATAATTTCCCTACCACAGATGTTAGGCTCACTGGCCTGTAATTCCCTGGTTTATCCCTGCTACCCTTCTTGTATAATGGTACTACATTAGCTGTTCTCCAGTCCTCTGGTACATCCCCTGTGGCCAGAGAGGTTCTGAAAATTTGTGTCAGAGCCCCTGCAATCTCCTCCTTTGCCCCCCACAGCAGCCTGGGGTACATCTCGTCCGGGCCTGGGGATTTATCCACTTTTTGGCCTGCTAAAACCGCTAGCACCTCCTCCCTCTCGATGCTAATATGTTCAAGTATGTCACAGTCCCCTTGCCCGATTTCTATGTCTGCATCGTCTTTCTCCATAGTGAACACAGATGCAAAAAATTCATTTAAAACCCCGCCTACATCATCTGGCTCTACACACAGATTGCCACTTTGGTCCCTAATGGGCCCGACCCTTTCCCTGGTTATCCTCTTGCCCTTAATATACTTATAAACCCTGTGTGTATTACAGAATATCACTGTGTGTTACAGGGAATAGTGTCCCTGTGTGTGTTACAAAATAGCACACCGTGTGTTACAGGGAATAGCGTCCTTGTGTTTATTACAGAATATCATACCATGTGTTACAGGGAATAGTGTCCCTGGGTGTATTACAGAATATCACACCGTGTGTTACAGGGAAGAGTGTCCCATTGTGTATAACAGAATATCACACCGTGGGTTACAGGGAATAGTGTCACTGTGTGTATTACAGAATATCACTGTGCTTTACAAGGAATAGTGTCCCTGTGTGTATTACGGAATATCACTGTGTGTTACAGGGAATAGTTTCCCTGTATCTATTACAAAATAGCACACCGTGTGTTACAGGGAATAGCGTCCCTGTGTTTATTACAGAATATCATACCATGTGTTACAGGGAATAGTGTCCCTGTGTGTATTACAGAATAACACACCGTGTGTTACAGAAAATATTGTCCCTGTGTGTATTACAGAATCTCACTGTGCTTTACAAGGAATAGTGTCCCTGTGTGTATTACAGAATATCACACCGGGTGTTACAGGGAATAGTGTCCCTGTGTAATAAGCAGAATATTGCACTAGGTGTTACAGAGAATAGTGTGACTGTATATTACAGAAAATCGCACCGTATGTTACAGAGAATAATGTCCTGTGTGCATTACAGGAGATCACATCGTGTGTTAAAGGGAATAGTGTCACATTGTGCATTACAGAATATTACACCGTGTGTTACAGGGAGTACTTTCCCTGTGTGTATTACAGAATATCACACCGTGTGTCACAGGGAATAGTGTCAGTGTGTGCATTACAGAATGTCACACCGTGTGGTCCATAAAATAGTGTCCCTGTGTATAATACAGACTATCACACCGTGTGTGTTACTAGGAACAGTGTCCCTGTGTGTATTACACAATATCATACCATGTGTTACAGGGAATAGTGTCCCTATGTGTATTACAGAATATCACACCATGTGTTACAGGGAATAGTGTCACTATGTGCATTACAGAATATTACACCATCTATCACAGGGAATAGTGTCCGAGTGTATATTACAGAATCACACCATGTGTTACAGGGAATAGTGTCCCTGTGTATAATGCAGAATATCACACCGTCTGTTGCAGGGAATAGTGTCCCTCTGTATATTACAGAATATCACACTGTGTGTTACAGGGAATAGTGTCCCTGTGTGTATTACAGAATATCACACCCTGTGTTACAGGGAATAGTATCCTTGTTTGCATTACAGAATATTACAGCATGTGTTACAGGGAATAGTGTCACTCTGTGCATTACAGAATATTACACCGTGTGTTACAGAGAATAGTGTCTCTGTGTGCATTATATAACATCACACCGTGTGTTACAGGGAAAAGTGTCCCTGTGTGTATTACAGAATATCACACCGTGTGTCACAGGGAATAGTGTCAGTGTGTGTATTACAGAATATCACTGTGCTTTACAAGGAATAGTGTCCCTGTGTGTATTACAGAATATCACTGTGTGTTACAGGGAATAGTGTCCCTGTATCTATTACAAAATAGCACACCGTGTGTTACAGGGAATAGCGTCCCTGTGTTTATTACAGAATATCATACCATGTGTTGCAGGGAATAGTGTCCCTGTGTGTATTACAGAATAACACACCGTGTGTTACAGAAAATAGTGTCCCTGTGTGTATTACAGAATATCACACCGGGTGTTACAGGGAATAGTGTCCCTGTGTAATAAGCAGAATATTGCACCATGTGTTACAGAGAATAGTGTGACTGTGTATATTACAGAAAATCGCACCGTATGTTACAGAGAATAATGTCCTGTGTGCATTACAGGAGATCACATCGTGTGTTAAAGGGAATAGTGTCACATTGTGCATTACAGAATATTACACCGTGTGTTACAGGGAGTACTTTCCCTGTGTGTATTACAGAATATCACACCGTGTGTCACAGGGAATAGTGTCAGTGTGTGCATTGCAGAATGTCACGCCGTGTGGTCCATAAAATAGTGTCCCTGTGTATAATACAGACTATCACACCGTGTGTGTTACTAGGAACAGTGTCCCTGTGTGTATTACACAATATCATACCATGTGTTACAGGGAATAGTGTCACTATGTGCATTACAGAATATTACACCATCTATCACAGGGAATAGTGTCCCTGTGTATAATGCAGAATATCACACCGTCTGTTGCAGGGAATAGCGTCCCTCTGTATATTACAGAATATCACACTGTGTGTTACAGGGAATAGTGTCCCTGTGTGTATTACAGAATATCACACCCTGTGTTACAGGGAATAGTATCCTTGTTTGCATTACAGAATATTACACCGTGTGTTACAGAGAATAGTGTCTCTGTGTGCATTATATAACATCACACCGTGTGTTACAGGGAAAAGTGTCCCAGTGTGTATTACAGAATATCACACCGTGTGTTACTGGGAATAGTGTCCTTGTGAGCATTACAGAATATCAGACCGTGTGTTACAGGGAATAGTGTCCCTTCATGCATTACAGAATATTACAGCGAGTGTTACAGGGAATAGTGTCCCTGTGTGTATTACAGAATATCACACCGTGTGTTACTGGGAATAGTGTCCTTGTGAGCATTACAGTATATCAGACCGTGTGTTACAGGGAATAGTGTCCCTTCATGCATTACAGAATATTACAGCGAGTGTTACAGGGAATAGTGTCCCTGTGTAATAAGCAGAATATTGCACCATGTGTTACAGAGAATAGTGTGACTGTGTATATTACAGAAAATCGCACCGTATGTTACAGAGAATAATGTCCTGTGTGCATTACAGGAGATCACATCGTGTGTTAAAGGGAATAGTGTTACATTGTGCATTACAGAATATTACACCGTGTGTTACAGGGAGTACTTTCCCTGTGTGTATTACAGAATATCACACCGTGTGTCACAGGGAATAGTGTCAGTGTGTGCATTGCAGAATGTCACGCCGTGTGGTCCATAAAATAGTGTCCCTGTGTATAATACAGACTATCACACCGTGTGTTACAGGGAATAGTGTCACTCTGTGCATTACACAATATTACACCGTGTGTTAAAGGGAATCGTTTTATATTGTGCATTACAGAATATCACACCGTGTGGTCCAAAAAATAGTGTCCCTGTGTGTATTACAGAATATCACACCGTGTGTCACAGGGAATAGTGTCAGTGTGTGCATTGCAGAATGTCACGCCGTGTGGTCCATAAAATAGTGTCCCTGTGTGTAGTACAGAATATCACACCATGTGTTACAGAGAACAGCATCCCTGTGTTTATCACAATATCACACCGTGTGTTACAGAGAATAGCGTCCCTGTGTGTATTACAGAATATCACACCGTGTGTTACAAAGAATAGTGTCCCTGTGTGCATTACAGAATATTACACCGTGTGTTACAGAAAATAGTGTCCCTGTGTGTATTACGCATATCAAACGCGCGTTACAAGGAACAACGTCCCTGTGTGTATTACAGAATATCACACCGTGTGTTACAGGGAATAGCGCCCCTGTGTGTATTACAGAATATCACACCGTGTGTTACAGGGAATAGCGCCCCTGTATGTATTACAGAATATCACACCGTGTGTTACAGGGAATAGCGCCCCTGTATGTATTACAGAATATCATACCTTGTGTTACAGGGAATAGTGTCCCTGTGTGTATTACAGAATATCACACCGTGTGTCACAGGGAATAGTGTCCCTGTGTATATTACAGAATATCGCACCGTATGTTACAAAGAATAGTGTCCCTGTGTGCATCACCGAATATTACACCGTGTGTTACAGAGAACAGTGTCTCTGTGTGTATTACAGAATATCACACCGTGTGTTACAGGGAATAGTGTCACTCTGTGCATTACAGAATATTACACCGTGTGTTAAAGGGAATAGTTTTATATTGTGCATTACAGAATATCACACCGTGTGGTCCAAAAAATAGTGTCCCTGTGTGTATTACAAAATATTAAACTGGCGTTACAGAGAACAGCATCCCTGTGTTTATCACAATATCACACCGTGTGTTACAGAGAATAGCGTCCCTGTGTGTATTACAGAATATCACACCGTGTGTTACAAAGAATAGTGTCCCTGTGTGCATTACAAAATATTACACCGTGTGTTGCAGAAAATAGTGTCCCTGTGTGTATTACGGAATATCAAACGCGCATTACAAGGAACAGCGTCCCTGTGTGTATTACAGAATATCACACCGTGTGTTACAGGGAATAGCGCCCCTGTGTGTATTACAGAATATCACACCGTGTGTTGCAGGGAATAGCGCCCCTGTATGTATTACAGAATATCACACCGTGTGTTACAGGGAATAGCACCCCTGTATGTATTACAGAATATCATACCTTGTGTTACAGGGAATAGTGTCCCTGTGTGTATTACAGAATATCACACCGTGTGTTACAGGGAATAGCGTCCCTGTGTATATTACAGAATATCACACCGTGTGTCACAGGGAATAGTGTCCCTGTGTATATTACAGAATATCGCACCGTATGTTACAAAGAATAGTGTCCCTGTGTGCATTACCGAATATTACACCGTGTGTTACAGAGAACAGTGTCTCTGTGTGTATTACAGAATATCAGACCGTGTGTTAAAGGGAATAGTGTAACATTGTGCATTACCGAATATTACACCGTGTGTTACAGAGAACAGTGTCTCTGTGTGTATTACAGAATATCACACCGTTTGTTACAGGGAATAGTGTCCCTGTGTGTATTACAGAATATCACACCGTCTGCTACAGGGAAAATACCAGTCCTAGTGCGAGCAAGCACTGAGTGCGAAGTCAGCAGAGAGTGCTCTGAGTTTGGGTAAGTGTGAGAGTTCTTTAATTGTTATTTCTCCTTAATTCATTCTTGATAAGATTACTTAAGCAGTTTAAGTAAAGGGGAAAAGTTAAATATTTGGGATTCTGTTGGTTTAAGAAGAGTAAAACAAGGTTACACTGCAGTAGGAGTAAATTGGCACAGCAGGCAGTGGAAACCAGTTTTCTAACCAATCAGCAGGGGTGACTCATTTGGCTGTAAACAAACAAACAGTATAAAAAGACCAGTCCTAGTGTGAACAAGCACTGAGTGAAGTCAGCAGAGAGTGCTCTGAGTTTGGGTAAGTGTGTGTTAGGGTAAGTGGGGTGTTTGGTGCTCTTTTCAAACTTTAACTCTGTGGGTTGCAGAGTGACTGTTGGTAAACTATTTAACTGGTGTAATTAGAGGAATTGATTTAATTTAAATCCAAGTAATTAAAGGGGATACTAGCATCTAAAATCGGGCAGAGGGTGTCCATAACTAACAATAAAAAATTTAATTAATTACATAGAATGGAGCAGGTGATGTGTTACTGTTGCGAGATGTGGGAGCCGGTGAACCCCATTGAGGCTCACGGTGATTACGTCTGTGACAAGTGTCTGCTGCTACAGGAACTCCAGCTCCGTGTTGATGAGCTGGAGTCTGAGCTTCAGACACTGCGACACCTCAGGGAGGGGGAGAAGTTCCTGGACTCTGTGTTTCAGGAGATGGTCACACCTATGAAGTTAATTAATTCAGATGTAGCCCATGGTCAGGGACAGGATGGTGCGACTACGAGTGAGGCAGGTACGGGGATCCAGGAGGTAGTGTTGGAGGAGCCGCAGCCCTTGCTCTTGTCCAACAGGTTCGAGGTTCTTACTCCCTTTGGGGACAGGAGCAGGGACTGCAGGGAGGATGAGCATCCTGGCCACAGCACCGTGGAGCGGGGGGCCATTCAAGAGGGGGGAGTAAATAGAAATGTTGTAGTGGTAGGGGATAGTATTATTAGGGGGATAGATAGAGTTCTCTGCAGCTGAGAGCGAGAGTCCCGTAGGCTGTGTTGCCTACCCAGTGCCAGGGTTAAGGACATCTCCTCTGGGCTGGAAAGAAACTTGCAGTGGGAGGGGGTGGATCCAGTTGTCGTGGTCCATGTTGGTACAAACAACATAGATAGGACTAGGAAGCTGGTTCTGTTAAAGGAGTATGAGCAGCTAGGGGTCAAATTAAAAGACAGAACCTCAAGGGTAATAATCTCTGGATTATTACCTGAGCCACGAGCGAATTTGGCTAGGACAAATAAAATTAGAGAGGTAAATGCGTGGCTCAAAGACTGGTGTGGGAGAAACGGGTTTTGCTTCCTGGGACACTGGCACCAGTACTGGGGCAGGAGGGAGCTGTTCCGTTGAGACGGGCTTCACTTGGCCAGTGCTGGGACTAGAGTCCTGGCGGATCATATAACTAGGGCTGTAGAGAGGGCTTTAAACTAACTAGTGGGGGGGAGGTTCCTAGAGAGCAAATAATAAAAATGACAACAGAGAAGGTCATAGACTTAGGTAGCAGTGGGAAATTAAAAACCAGAGCGTGTCAGGAAGGGGCAGAAGGTATGGAGTAAAAGGTAAAGTAATAAAAAGGGCAAAAGCAGGAACTAAGTGTCACAAAACATATTTGAAAGTTCTCTATCTGAATGCACGTAGCATTCGTAACAAAATAGACGAGTTAATGGCACAAATAACTACATATGGGTATGATCTTGTGGCCATTACAGAAACATGGCTGCAGGGTGACAATGCCTGGGAATTAAACATACCAGGTTATTTAACGATCAGGAAGGACAGGCAGGAAGGAAGGGGAGGTAGGGTGGCTATGTTAATAAAGGAAGGAATCACTGTAATACAGAGAAATGATATTGGGTCAAAAGATCAGGATAATGAAACAGTTTGGGTGGAGATAAGGAATAATAAGGGGAAAAAAACACTAGTGGGCGTAGTCTATAGGCCTCCGAACAGTTGCAACTCTGTTGGACGGAGTATCAATCAGGAAATAGTTGAGGCTTGTAATAAGGGAATATCTATAATTATGGGGGATTTTAACTATCATATTAATTGGACAAATCAAATTGGGCAGGGCTGCCTTGAGGATGAGTTCATTGAGTGTATTAGGGATGGGTTTCTTGAGCAGTATGTAACTGAACCGACCAGGGGGCAAGCAACCTTAGATCTGGTCCTGTGTAACGAGACAGGATTAATTAAAAATGTCCTAGTAAAGGATCCCCTTGGAATGAGTGACCATAACATGGTTGAATTCCATATTCAATTAGAGGGTGAGAAGGTTGGATCTCAAACAAGCGTGCTAAGCTTGAATAAAGGCGACTATGAAGGTATGAGAGCGGAATTGAGTAGAGTGGATTGGGAAAATAGATTAATGGGTAAGACGATACATGATCAGTGGTGTACATTTAAGGAGTTATTTTACAACTTCCAAAAAATATATATTCCACTGAGAAGAAAAGGGTGTAAAAGAAAAGACAGCCATCCGTGGCTAAGTAAAGAAATTAAGGATAGTATTCGACTAAAAACAAGGGCATATAAGGTAGCCAAATCTAGTGGGAGGATAGAGGATTGGGAAAACTTTAAAAGACAGCAAAAGATAACAAAAAGATTAATTAAGAAAGGGAAGATAGATTATGAAAGTAAATTAGCAAAAAATATAAAAACAGATAGTAAGAGTTTTTATAGTTATATAAAAAGAAAAAGGGTGGCTAAAGTAAATGTTGGTCCCTTAGAGGATGAGACCGGGAAATTAATGGTGGGAAATATGGAGATGGCAAAAACACTGAATGAATATTTTGTATCAGTCTTTACAGTAGAGGACACTAAGAATATCCCAACACTGGACAAACAGGGGGCTATAGGGGGGGAGGAGCTAAACACGATCAAAATCACTAAGGAAGTGGTACTCGGTAAAATAATGGGACTCAAGGCGGATAAATCACCTGGACCGGATGGCTTACATCCTAGGATCTTGAGGGAAGTGGCGGTAGGGATTGTGGATGCATTGGTAATAATTTTCCAAAATTCCCTGGACTCGGCAAAGGTCCCGGCAGACTGGAAAACTGCTAATGTAACACCCTTATTTAAAAAGGGCAGTAGACAGAAGGCTGGAAACTATAGACCGGTTAGCCTAACATCTGTGGTAGGTAAAATTTTGGAGTCCATTATTAAGGAGACAGTAACAGGACATTTAGATAATCATAATTTAATTGGACAAAGTCAGCATGGTTTTATGAAGGGGAAGTCATGTTTGACAAATTTGCTGGAGTTTTTTGAGGAAGTAACATATAGGGTGGAAAAAGGGGAACCAGTGGACGTAGTGTATTTAGACTTCCAAAAGGCATTTGACAAGGTGCCACACAAAAGATTATTGCTTAAGATAAAAAATCACGGGATTGGGGGTAATATTCTGGCATGGATAGAGGATTGGCTATCTAACAGAAGGCAGAGAGTTGGGATAAATGGTTCATTCTCAGACTGGCAATCAGTAACTAGTGGTGTTCCGCAGGGGTCGGTGCTGGGTCCCCAACTCTTTACAATCTATATTAACGATTTGGAGGAGGGGACCGAGTGTAACATATCAAAGTTTGCAGATGATACTAAGATGGGGGGGAAAGTAGTGAGTGAGGAGGACATAAAAAACCTGCAAGGGGACATCGACAGGCTAAGTAAGTGGGCAGAGATTTGGCAGATGGAATACAATACTGGAAAGTGTGAGGTTATGCACTTTGGCAGGAAAAATCGTAGAGCAAGTTATTATCTTAATGGCAAGAAACTGGAAAGTACTGAAGTACAAAGGGATCTGGGGGTCCTGGTGCACGAAACTCAAAAGGTTAGTATGCAGGTGCAGCAAGTGATTAAGAAGGCCAATGGAATGTTGGCTTTCATTGCTAGGGGGATAGAATATAAAAATAGGAAGGTATTGCTTCAGTTGTACAAGGTATTGGTGAGACCGCACCTGGAATACTGCATACAGTTTTGGTGTCCATACTTAAGAAAAGACATACTTGCTCTCGAGTCAGTACAAAGAAGGTTCACTCGGTTAATCCCGGGGATGAGGGGATGGACATATGAGGAGAGGTTGAGTAGATTGGGACTCTACTCATTGGAGTTCAGAAGAATGAGAGGCGATCTTATTGAAACATATAAAATTGTGAAGGGGTTGGATCGGGTGGATGCGGGCAGAATGTTCCCGATGATGGGTGAAACTAGAACTAGGGGGCATAGTCTTAGAATAAGGGGCTGCTCTTTCAAAACTGAGAGGAGGAGGAAATACTTCACTCAGAGGGTGGTAGGTCCATGGAATGTGCCGCCCCAAAAAGCTGTAGAAGCTACGTCATTACATACATTTAAAACAGAAATAGACAGTTTCCTAGAAGTAAAGGGAATTAAGGGTTACGGGGAGCGGGCAGGAATTTGGACATGAGTCTAGGTTCGGATCGGTCATGGCCCTGTGGGTAGCGGAGCGGGCCCAGGGGCCGTGTAGTCTGATCCTGCTCCTATTTCGTGTGTCTAATTCTGTTAGATTCAGGAGATGGTTCAGTGATAGTAGATTGGCGGTTAGGATCAGATCAGCCATGATCCTATTGAATGGCGGAGCAGGCTCGTGGGGCCGATTGGCCTACTCCTGCTCCTATTTCTTATGTTCTTATGTTCTTATTGCACGGTGTGTAACAGAGAATAGTGACTCTGTGTATATTATAGAATATCACCATGTGCGGTCTATAAAATAGTGTCCCTGTTTGTATTACAGAATATTAAACTGGTGTCACAGGGAACAGCATCCCTCTGTGTATCACAATATCACACCGTGTGTTACAGGGACTAGTGGCCCTGTGTGTATCACAATATCACACCGTGTGTTACAGAGAATAGCATCCCTGTGTGTATAACAGCATATCATACTGTGTGTTACAGAGAATAGTGTCCCCGTGTAAAGTACAGAATATCACACCATGTGTTACAGAGAATAGTGTCCCTGTGTGCATTACAGAATATTACAGCGTGTGTTACAGAAAATCGTGTCCCTGTGTATATTACAGAATATCAAACGCACGTTACAGGGAACAGCGCCCCTGTGTGTATTACAGAATATCCCACCGTGTGTTACAGTGAATAGCGTCCCTGTGTTTATTACAGAATATTATACCATGTGTTACAGGGAATAGTGTCCATGTGTGTATTACGGAATATCACACTGTGTTACAGAAATAGTGTCCCTGTGTGTATTACAGAATATCACACCATGTGTTAAAGGGAATAGTGCCACATTGTGCATTACAGAATATTACATCATGTGTTACAGAGAATAGTGTCTCTGTGTGTATTACAGAATATCACACCGTGTGGTCCAATAAATAGTGTCCCTGTGTGTATTACAGAATATTAAAGTGGAGTTACAGAGAACAGCGTCCCTGTGTGTATCACAATATCACACCGTGTGTTACAGAGAATAGTGTCCCTCTGTGCATTACAGAATATTACACCGTGTGTTACAGAAAATAGTGTCCCTGTGTGTATTACGGAATATGAAACGCGCATTACCAGGAACAGCGTCCCTGTGTGTATTACAGAATATCACACCGTGTGTTACAGGGAATAGTGTCCCTGTGTGTATTACAGAATATCACACTGTGTGTTACAGGGAATAGCGCCCCTGTATGTATTACAGAATATCACACTGTGTGTTACAGGGAACAGCGCCCCTGTGTGTATTACAGAATATCATACCATGTGTTACAGAGAATAGTGTCCCTGTGTGTATTACAGAATATCACACTGTGTGTTACAGGGAATAGCGCCCCTGTATGTATTACAGAATATCATACCTTGTGTTACAGGGAATAGTGTCTCTGCGTGTACTGCAGAATATTGCACTGTGTGTCACAGGGAATAGTGTCCCTGTGTATATTACAGAATATCACACCGTGTGTCAGAGGGAATAGTGTCCCTGTGTATATTACAGAATATCACACCGTGTGTCAGAGGGAATAGTGTCCCTGTGTATATTACAGAATATCACACCGTATGTTACAGAGAATAATGTCCCTGTGTGCATTACTGAAGATCACACCGTGTGTTAAAGTGAATAGTGTAACATTGCGCATTACAAAATATTTCACCGTGTGTTACAGAGAATAGTGTCTCTGTGTGTATTACAGAATATCACACCGTTTGTTACAGAGAATAGTCTCCCTGTGTGTATTGCAGAATATCACACGTTGTGTAACAGGGAATAGTGCCCCTCTCTGTATTACATAACATCACACCGTGTGTATTACAGAATATCACACCATGTGTTACAGGGAATAGTGTCCCTGTGTGTATTACAGAATATCACACCGTCTGTTACAGGGAATAGTTTCCCTGTGTGTATTACAGAATATCACACCGTCTGTTACAGGGAATAGTTTCCCTGTGAGCATTACAGAATATCACACCGTGTGTTACAGGGAATAGTGTCCCTGTGTGTATTACAGAATATCACACCATGTGTTACAGGGAATAGTGTCCCTGTGTGTATTACAGAATATCACACCGTGTGTTACTGGGAATAGTTTCCCTGTGAGCATTACAGAATATCACACCGTGTGTTACAGGGAATAGTGTCCCTTCATGCATTACACAATATTACAGGTTGTGTTACAGGGAATAGTGAACCTGTGTATAATGCAGAATATCACACCGTCTGTTACAGGGAATAGCGTCCCTCTCTATATTACAGAATATCACACTGTGTGTTACAGCGAATAGTGTCCCTGTGTGTAATACAGAATATCACACCGTGTGTTACAGAGTATAGTGTCCTTATCTGCATAACAGAATATTACACCGTGTGTTACTGGGAATAGTGTCCCTGCGTGCATTACAGAATATTACACCGTGTGTTTCAGAAAATAGTGTCCCTGTGTGTATTACGGAATATCAAACGCTCAATACAAGGAACAGCGTACCTGTGTGTATTACAGAATATCACACCGTGTGTTGCAGGGAATAGTGCCCCTGTGTGTATTACAGAATATCACCCCGTGTGTTACAGGGAATAGCGCCCCTGTATGCATTACAGAATTTCATACCATGTGTTACAGGGAATAGTCTGCCTGTGTATATTACAGAATATCATACCGTGTTTTACAGAGAATAGTGTCCCTGTGTATATTAAAGAATATCACACCGTGTGTTACAGAGAATAGTGTCCCTGTGTGCATTACAGAATATTACAGCGTGTGTTACAAAAAATAGTGTCCCTGTGTATATTACAGAATATCAAATGCACGTTACAGGGAACAGCGTCCCTGTGTGTATTACAGAATATCCCACCAAGTGTTACAGTGAATAGATCACGATGTGCATTACAGAATATTACACCGTGTGTTAAAGGGAATAGTGTCACATTGTGCATTACAGAATATTACACTGTGTGTTACAGAGAATAGTGTCTCTGTGTGTATTACAGAATATCACACCGTGTGGTCCAAAAAATAGTGTCCCTGTGTCTATTACAGAATATTAAACTGGCGTTACAGAGAACAACGTCGCTGTGTTTATCACAATATCACACCGTGTGTTACAGAGAATAGCATCCCTGTGTGTATTACAGAATATCATACTGTGTGTTGCAGAGAATAGTGTCTCTGATTATATTACTGTATATCACATCGTGTGTTACAGGGAATAGAGTCCCTGTGTAAATGACAGAATATCACACCGTGTGTTACAGAGAATAGTGTCCTTGTGTATATTACAGAATATCACACCGTGTGTTAGAGTATAGTGTCCCTGTGTGCATTACAGAATATTACACCGTGTTTTACAGAAAATAGTGTCCCTGTGTGTATTACGGAATATGAAACGCGCATTACAAGGAACAGCGTCCCGGTGTGTATTACAGAATATCACACCGTGTGTTACAGGGAATAGCGCCCCTGTGTGTATTACAGAATATCATACCATGTGTTACAGGGAATAGTGTCCCTGTGTGCATTACAGAATATCACACCGTGTGTTACAGGGAATAGCGCCCCTGTATGTATTACAGAATATCACACCGTGTGTCACAGGGAATAGTGTCCCTGTGTATATTACAGAATATCACACCATGTGTTACTGGGAATAGTGTCCCTGTGAGCATTACAGTATATCACACCGTGTGTTACAGGGAATAGTTACAGGGAATAGTGTCCCTTCATGCATTACAGAATATTACAGTGAGTGTTACAGGGAATAGTGTCCCTGCGTGTATTACAGAATATCACACCGTGTGTTACAGAGTATAGTGTCCTTATCTGCATAACAGAATATTACACTGTGTGTTACTGGGAATAGTGTCCCTTTGTGTGTTACAGAATATCAAACTGTGTCTTACAGGGAATAGGGACCCTGTGTATATTACAGAATATTGCACCGTGTGTTACAGAGAATAGTGACTCTGTGTATATTATAGAACATCACACTGTGCGTTGTATAAAATAGTGTCCCTGTTTGTATTACAGAATATTAAACTGGCGTCACAGGGAACAGCATCCCTCTGTGTATCACAATATCACAACGTGTGTTACAGGGAATAGTGTCCTTGTGTATATTACAGAATATCACACCGTGTGTTAGAGTATAGTGTCCCTGTGTGCATTACAGAATATTACACCGTGTTTTACAGAAAATAGTGTCCCTGTGTGTATTACGGAATATGAAACGCGCATTACAAGGAACAGCGTCCCGGTGTGTATTACAGAATATCACACCGTGTGTTACAGGGAATAGCGCCCCTGTGTGTATTACAGAATATCATACCGTGTTTTACAGAGAATAGTGTCCCTGTGTGTATTGCCGAATATCATACCGTGTGTTACAGAGAATAGTGTCCTTGTGTGTATTCCAGAAAATCACAGCGTGTGTCACAGGGAATAGTGTCCCTGTGTATATTACAGAATATCACACCGTGTGTTAGAGTATAGTGTCCCTGTGTGCATTACAGAATATTACACCGTGTGTTACAGAAATTAGTGTCCCTGTGTGTATTACGGAATATCAAACGAGCAATACAAGGAACCGCGTCCCTGTGTGTACTGCAGAATATCACACCGTGTGTTGCAGGGAATAGTCTCCCTGTGTATATTACAGAATATCATACCGTGTTTTACAGAGAATAGTGTCCCTGTGTGTATTGCCGAATATCATACCGTGTGTTACAGAGAATAGTGTCCTTGTGTGTATTCCAGAAAATCACAGCGTGTGTCACAGGGAATAGTGTCCCTGTGTATATTACAGAATATCACGCCGTGTGTCACAGGGAATAGTGTCCCTGTTTATATTGCAGAATATCGCATCGTATGTTATAGAGAATAATGTCCCTGTGTGCATTACAGAAGATCACACCGTGTGTTACAGAGAATGGTGTCTGTGTGTATTACAGAATATTTAACTGGCGTCACAGAGAACAGCGTCCCTGTGTTTATCACAATATCACACCGTGTGTTACATAGAATAGCGTCCCTGTGTGTATTACAGAATATCACACCGTGTGTTACAGAGAATAGTGTCCTTATCTGCATAACAGAATATTACACTGTGTGTTACTGGGAATAGTGTCCCTTTGTGTGTTACAGAAAAGCAAACTGTGTCTTACAGGGAATAGGGACCCTGTGTATATTACAGAATATTCCACCGTGTGTTACAGAGAATAGTGACTCTGTGTATATTATAGAACATCACACTGTGCGTTGTATAAAATAGTGTCCCTGTTTGTATTACAGAATATTAAACTGGCGTCACAGGGAACAGCATCCCTCTGTGTATCACAATATCACACCGTGTGTTACAGAGAATAGCATCCCTGTGAATATTACAGCGTGTGTTACAGAAAACAGCGTCCATGTGTATATCACAGAATATCAAACGCACGTTACAGGGAATAGTGTCCCTGTGTGTATTACAGAATATCTCACCATGTGTTACAGGGAATAGATCATGATGTGCATTACAGAATATTACACCGAGTGTTACAGAGAATAGTGTCCCTGTGTATATTACAGAATATCACACGGTGTGTTACAGAGAATAGTGTCCCTGTGTGCATTACAGAATATTACACCGAAACATAGACGATAGGAGCAGGAGTAGGCCGTTCGGCCCTTCGAGCCTGCTCGCCATTCAATGAGATCATGGCTGATCTTCCAAATTGAGTACCCTGTCCCTGCCTTCTCCCCATATCCCTTCATCCCTTTTGTTGTGTATGTAACCGTCCACCTTTAAGAGAACTATTTTAGGTGTTGCACTACTTTATTTTGGCTGCTGTATACTGTAATACCGGTGGTGACCACACCGGTATATAAGTGCTGTGTAATGAGTGATTGGGCAGATTCGCCCTGACCTTCGAATAGTAAAGTCCTGTTAAAGTTTACTCTTGTAGTCTGTGTATTAATTCGCTATACAACACACAGACTTTACAGTGGCGACGAGTTCGATCTTACCCTGCGGCAGCGATACATTCGAAGCAGTTAACAAGCGTCGAGAAGAGGCATCCGCCCTCGTCGTTCTGCTGAGAGAAGACTCGAGTCTGCAGAGCAAGGAAGCAGGAAGAATTCTGACACGAGGCCTTCCATCAGCAACAGGCAGTGATCGTCCCTTCTGTCACGGTAGTGAGTGAGCCGATCAGCCACGAGAAGCAAGTCGGCCACGTTGACTGTGAGTAGGGGGAAAAATAAAAAAGAAACGGAGGATAAGGGCGGTGAACTCAACCACGGCCAGGGGAAAGGAGCCGGACAGAAGTCGGGGCCAGAGGCGCTGAGACTGGGGCAGCGTAGGGCACGGCAGCCGCGGTGCAGGGAACGCAGCCGGTGTGAGAGACCGGACTACAAGCGGGAACGCAGCGGGTAAAAGGCCGGGCACCTACCGAGGCCGCGAGGCGCTGTGACCGGGATCATAAGGCGCGGAGGCAATAAATAAATAAATAAACCGCGAGGGACTCGGCTGCAGCCGGGAGAGGAAAGGACCGGACTGCGGAAGGTTTGGGAGAGCCGAGCGAGTGGGAGAGACGGAGCCCGAGAGAGAGAGCGAGCGAGACCGTGCTGGCGAGCGGGAGAGACAGAGCCCGAGCGAGGGGGGAGCGGGGCCGAGCGAGGTTCCGGCCAGCGGCTTACAGCGGCTGCCGTGAAGGACCGGGAGCTGGAGCTGTCCGACGCCAACTGGTTGTCCCCAGCGCCGGTTGCCCCTGCCGAAAAAGGGAACGCGATCGGCTGTTCTCGCGCGCGCTTCAGAATAAACTGAAGCCGGCGCGCAGGCTGCAAACCCCGTAAACCAGTGGTCGTCGCCCGAGGGCAAAGCTTACCCCTCCCACCAGAGGAAGAAACGCGGGAAGCCACCAGTTAGGCGGGGAAGAAGACAAGCGCGAAACCGCCATCTTGAAAGTGGGCGGGGAAGAAGATCAGCGCGGGAAACCGCCATTTTAGAAAAAAAAAAGTTAAAGGAAAACTTCGTTGTTGTTTCTTAGAAAGATTGTGAAGATGCCTAAGCGTGGTAACATCAACGATTTCGATTCCGAGGTAGAAGATTGGGCCACGTATGTAGAACGCATCGAGCTATATTGTGAGGCCAATAAAATAGAAGATGATGATGATAAAGCTATAACCTTACTAAACTCAATGGGGGCGAAGACATACGGGCTATTGAAGCATCTTCTATCACCGGCTAAACCGGCGGATCAGACGTTCGCTAATATTGTTGCTGTCCTGAAGGATCATTTGAACCCCACACCACTGATGTTGGCGGAACGATTCAAATTTTATGCGAGAACGCAACGGAAAGAGGAAAGCAACGCGGAATATTTGGTTGAACTACGTAGACTAGTGAAATACTGTCAGTTTGGGGAAAATCTGACAGAGGCATTGAGAGACAAGTTCGTGTGCGGGTTGTCGAAGGAAGGAACACAAAAGCGACTGCTTGAAGAGAACGATCTTACACTTGATAAGGCTGTCCTTATTGCAGCATCGCACGAAGCCGCAGCGAGAGGCACGGTGGAAATGCAGCTGAAGGCAACGGTACTCAGCGTGGATCAAATTACTTCGGGTACAACGAAATGTTATCGTTGTGGGAAGACAACACACGGCCAGAACCAATGCTGGTTTAAAAACCAGGAATGTAGAAAATGTGGCAAGATTGGTCACATAGCTAAAGTATGCCGGTCAGGAAAGAAGACCAGCAACAAAAAAAAGTCACCGCAGGAAAAGCACAGCAAGGTACACAAGGTGACTGAGAAGAGTTCAGATGAACAGAATTCGGATTCAGACTCCAACAGCCAAGAACTGGATAGTCTGAGAATTCACAATGCGAGTAAGGAAGTTGACCTACAAATTATCTGGGTCACACTCAAAATAGCCAGAGTCCAAGTGAAAATGGAATTGGACACAGGATCAGCCCTAACAGTCATAAACCGAAAGGACTACAAGAGGCTATTCTCACATATTCCCTTGAGAGATACCAAGATTGTATTGCAGACATACACGGGGCGAAGAGTATACCCCATCGGAAAGATAAAAGTCAAGGTGAGAGACAAGGGCAAAGAACACCAAGGAATGGACTTATATGTACTGCCTGAGGGGGGTCCACCACTTCTGGGACGGGAGTGGATCAGGAAAATAAATATGGACTGGCACTTCCTAAAAACCATAGAGTGAGAACTCGGTGAAGATAATCAGCCCAGACTCTGGAACTGATGATGGTAAGACCAACCCATGTGCAAAAGACAAGGCTAAAATGGACTTGCAGACTAATGTTGGAAAAACGAAGGAGTGCATAAATGCTTATGCTTTAGAGGAGAACAAAGTTTCAGAACAGAATTCCACTGAGCAACAACAACATAGTTTGACAGAGAATTCTGAGTCTGTCCAGCCTACAGACATGCACACTTCTGAGGGACACCGGGCTCGAACTCAACTCCAATTCAAACTACAACAACAATTAGAACAAATGATTCGCCGTCTTGAGCAAGAGGTGAATGCAACGAAAAAGTTCTTTGAGACAGAGTGGGAGAATCTGGAAAGACAACAGAAGCAGCTGATGGAGAAAATGGAGCAGGAGCACACAAACCGTCTGCGCGAGGAGGCCAAATGAATCAAAGCTGATTCGGGTTCTGAAGGGGCGTGCCCTAATCTGGTGGAGCAAGATGTTCAGCAACTGAAGGCGCTTGTTAGCAGGTTGCAGGCAGAAAAGGCTGATTTGGTTGCCATGAATTCCGAGCTCCTACTGAAGTTGGGTGCAGCACCACCGAACGATTCATTTGTTGAAATTCGAATGGTGGAGGCTGCAGATGATGGAGAATTAGAAGCAGCAAAGGGACCCCAGTGCAAGGTTACCAACAGCCCTGTAGCCTATCCGTCAAAAACACAGGATGACGATACTGGGAAACGTCTGATGTCAGAAGGGTTAACGGTCAGTCAACTCCTTCATATGCTGAGGGACAAGACTCTGAAATGGGAAAAACTTGAACATGAGCTTCAATCTTCAAAGGAAAGGGTTTCGGAGCTCTCAAAAGTTATTGAAATAGCTGAGGTGACAACACAGACTGAGAAGACTGCAGCAGAGCAGCCCGTGGATGCCAAAAGTACGCTGACTCACGTCAATGTAGAACAACAGAAGGCTGAAACAGCTGCTCCAGTAGAGGGATTGAATAGTCCGATCAATCAATCTCCGAATGAAGTTGAAGTATTGAAATCACAAATGAGGTCATTAGTAAAAGACTTGCAGAAAGCCCAGAAAAAGCTGGATGAAGCTGAACACATGAAGAAGTCTCTTCAGGAAAAATGTCTGGATTTGGAACAAAAGCTGGCTAACGTCCAGCTGGGTATGGAGGAAATAGAAGACCCTCTCGCTGGCCTAGCTCAGGACGACACCGAATATTACCATGACCTGTTGGACGACACCGAATATTACGATGACCTGTTCTGCCCAGCTTGTGATGAAAACTCCCAAAGTGCAGAAACCATGAAGAATCATAAAAAGTCTAAGGAACACCGGGAGATGGTGGCGCTACTACGGAAAAAGGAGGAAGAGAAGGAGGAAATGTGCATGCAGCTGGCAGCTGACAGTGGAGCCCAGAGAGTCTCCAAGAAGCAGAAAAGGAAAAGTCGAAGCAGAAGATGACCATCTGAACCATTATCACCTGCCAGATCACACACGTGGTCCCTCCGAACGGAGCCAAATCAGTTCGGAAGTAGAAAAACTTTCCAAGGTACTCAAGCTTTTAGAAGTCAGCAATGCTGGTTCAGCAGTGATGGAAGTTCAAGCTGTTAAGTCCATTGAAGGACTATTGGATGAGTCACCCCAGCAACGTGAACCGACTACACCACAGGGAACTGTTACAACACCGAGGCGTTGTCCGGACCGAGTCAGGAAGCACAGGAGACGCCTCCACAGAGACTGAATCTGTGAACTGTTTCCGCAGAGACTGAATCTGTGAACTGTTTTCCGCAGAGACGACATCTGTGAACTGTTTTACATGAAGTTGGATATATGTTATGTTGAATGGGGAATAAGTATGTTGTAAGCTAAAAAGGGAGGATTGTTGTGTATGTAACCATTCTACCTTTAAGAGAACTATTGTATGTAACCGTCCACCTTTAAGAGAACTATTTTAGGTGTTGCACTACTTTATTTTGGCTGCTGTATACTGTCATACTGGTGGTGACCACACCGGTATATAAGTGCTGTGTAATGAGTGATTGGGCAGATTCGCCCTGACCTTCGAATAGTAAAGTCCTGTTAAAGTTTACTCTTGTAGTCTGTGTATTAATTCGCTATACAACACAAGGGGCTAGATTTTCAGTACAGACAGTTTTGGGGCGCTAACCTTAGCGCCCGCCCGAAGTTAGCGCCCGCCCCAAAGTAGCGCCCCGTTGCCGGAAATTCAGTGGCTTCGCCCTAAGAGAGTGGTGGAGCGCTAAAAGAGGCGTTGCACTCCTACCTTTAGGCGCTAAGCCGGCGGTCCAGAGGGATAGCGCCCAGGCGGGGCGCAGCACGGGTGCGGTCATTTTTGCACTGACAGCAGACCCCGTGGTGCCGACCAGCTCTTAAAGGGGGAAGGGACGAATTGGTCTGCTGCCACGCCCTGCACACTGCAGCCTTGCAAAGAGGCCTCAACACTACTGCTCAGCCCCAGGGAGTCATGGCAACGCCAGAGAAGGCCCGTCAGCGTGCCCTGCGCTTCTCAGAGGGTGATCTGGACATAATGGTCACAGCTCTGGAGGTGAGGCGCAAGATCTTGTTTCCAGAGAGTGGGAGGAATCCAACCCACCACGACTACACCAAAGCCTGGAAGCAGATCGCCCAGAGGGTGACGTTCACCGGCGAGGCCCCCAGGACCCACAAACAATGCCGTAAGAAATACAACGATCTGACCAGGATTGTGAGGGTGAGTAGCCTTTCCAGTCTCCTCCTCATTCTTGCATGTACACCTGACATGATGGGCAAAGGGACCTGAAAGTCCTATTGGCCAGCCCTCAGCCAGCAGCATTGGGACAGTCATGAGCATCAAATGGCCATTCGGCACTCTACACTTTGGCCAAGCTATTCCACCATGGGAGGCAGTGGACAGTACATCAGGGCTTCACTCTGTCCAAGCTATTCCACCATGGGAGGCAGTGCACACTACATCAGGGCTTCACTGCGCACTTACAGCCCGTCCTTTCTCTTGCAGGCTAAAGTAGCGTTTAATCGCCAGGCCCGTGCCAGGGGTGGCCACGCCAAGCTGCAGAAGCTCACTCGGCTGGAGGAGCGCGTGTGTGTGCTCATGGGAGCCCGTGTGATTGTCCCCACAGCGTGCGGTGTATCCGACCCTCCACTGCCCGGCAATGGTAAGGACCTCGCCTTTTGGCCCTCTCGCGTCGCACTGGCCCATCCGAGCTACCTCCTTTGCCACTGTCCCAGCAATGCGCTGAATCCCACCAGTCCTAACTCCCGCGCTGACGCCGTCTCCTCACTCTGAAGCTACTCTTGTGCATTCCTGCTTTCAGCTGGTGACGACCAGGACCCTGAGGCTGCCAGTGACAGCACCTCCGACCAGGAGGAGGAGGAGGAGCAAGCCGGACCTTCGGGGGAACAGTCACGTCCCGCAGGAGAGGAGGAAATGCTTGACACCTCCTCACTGGACGAGTGCCTGGAGGAACTGTCGCAGGGCAATGCAGCTTCTGGGACCAGTGGCGTCCAGCCAACCAGCAGCCGTGCGCGTGGCCCGCGGCCTTCCCCCCAAAGGGGGGAAGGATCAGAGGGGAGTGCTGCTGCTCGGCACACTCGCCGTCACCAACGCGGCAAGGGTCCCCTAGTTCGGCCCCCTCCTCCCCAGCGGGAGAGTCGCGACTCCAGTCCGGACACCTTCACTTCGGAGGAGGTGCGGAAGCTGGATCAGATGGCCGACGACTCGGACCGGCGCCACACGGAGCTCATGAGCGTGGTGGGGCGCATGCCTGAGGCCATCGAGTCGCTGGCGACCAGTGTGCGCGAGTTCGGGGCAGCAACTGCCGCGACTGGCCGCATGCTAACTGATGCCGTCAAGACCCTGGCGGATGTGATGCGCGTGCACACCAGGACCACAGGGCCACTCACTGCTGCCACACGCGCTGTCTCAGGCAGGCATCGCCAGGGCAGGCGCCGCGCTGGACCATCCCAGCAAGCCGCCCGTCGGCTGATTGCTGCGGATCCTGCAGTGCGGGCCCGGCCGAGTGCCACCGCGCCACAGCACCAGCCAGCGCATCCCAGACGCCAGCTGGCCCACATTGCGCCATCCGTCGCCGCCATTCCCCCTCTGGGGCGTCGACGGCAAGCGGCTGCAGCTGATGGTGGCCAGGCTCAGGTGCGCCACTCAGCAGACGGCCCCTCGAGGCCCAAACGCCGTGTAGGCCGCCCCCCAGCGGCATCTGGCGGAAGGGCATCTGAGCCTCAGGCGCCTTCCCCCAGCCTCGCAGCAGCCACTGGGCAGAGCTTGCGAAGGAGCAGCAGGCAGGGCAGGGGAGGCAAAATGCTGGCCAAGGTCTCGCCCTCGCGGGCCACTCAGTAGAGGGTGTGGCCAGCTTTCCTTTAATATGGCGGTGGCCATCTTTATTTTGCCCATGGTTGTGCTTTTGGAGGGCTTATTTTTTGCGTTAGGCCGACGTTGAGGCCCGGTTTCAATAAAGGTGGAGTGGCTCCTCCCCAGTTTGTGCGAGTGAGTCGTTTGTTGGGCTTTTTGTGGGGCCCGTTTATTGTTTTTGGGGATTCATGTGGGAAGGGCTTTTCATTTTTGTGCAATAAAAAATTATCTTTATTCATGCAGTCTCCATGGTTGTTCTTCTTAGTGTTTGTTGGCTTCGCCGGCTGAGGGCTTGCGGAGCGGCTGCATTCATCTTCCCTCATGGCCCCTGGCCATTCCCTGACAGGGGGCTTAGAAGTACCGTGTAATAAGGTGGCGTCGTGCGGCCCTTGGCCCTGGTCGCTCCCTCCTGGGAACGTACTCCTGCTCCTCCTCCTCCTCCTCATGCTCCTCCTGCTCCTCCTCCTGAGGTGCTGGTCCAACGTCAGGTGGCAGTGCCTGAGTCCTGCGGATAGCCAGGTTGTGTAGCATGCAGCAAACCACCACAAATTGGGAGACCCGGTCCGGCGAATACTGGAGAGCTCCTCCGGAGCGATCAAGGCAGCGGAACCGCTGCTTGAGGACCCCAATAGTTAGCTCGATGATGTTGCGGGTGGTTTGATGGCTCTCGTTGTAGGCCTCTTCAGCAGCGGTCCTGGGCGCGCGAAGCGGGGTCATGAGCCAGGTGCACAAAGGATAGCCTTTGTCCCCGATGAGCCATCCTCTTGGGGAAGGCTGTGCCTGGAACATGTCATGCACAGTACTCTGCCGCAGGATAAAGGCATCGTGGCTGCTGCCTGGGAAGCTGGCATTGACTGCCATGATGCGCTGCTTGTGGTCACATACCAGCTGCACATTCAGAGAATGGTAGCCCTTCCTGTTGCGATACTGCTCGCCATGCTCCAGAGGGGCCCGCAAAGCCACATGCGTGCAGTCAATGGCGCCCTGCACCAAGGGGAATTCCCCGAGTCTGGCAAATCCCAATGCGCGCTGATGCTGGCTCTCGAGGGCCATGGGGAAGGAGATGAATTGGCTTCTCCTTCTGAACAGTGCTTCGGTCACGTGGCGGATGCAGCGATGCGCGCCATACTGGGAGATGTTTGCTATGTCCCCAGCAGCGTATTGGAAGGAGCCGGTGGCATAGAAGTTCAATGCCACCGTCACCTTCACTTCCACCGACAGAGACGTCCTGCACCTGAGCTTTGGCCGCAGATCTCGGCGAAGCAGGTGGCAGATCTCTGTAATCACCTCCTTTCGGAATCGGAGCCTTCTAACACATCGCGCGGCACTCATGTTTAGGTAGGAGCGCTGCTGGCGGTATAGCCTGACTGGGTAAGGCCTACGTGGCCGACGCCTGTAGCCCCCTCTGCCTCTAGCCAGGGCTGCCCCTCTCACAATGCGTCTGCGAGCCCTACGGATATGGCGCTGCAGCTGCGCGTTGGCACCCCATGCAGCCCCCATCAAATCCTGGCAAACAGTCTAATTTCCAAATGGCCACTTGCAGCGCTATTGCCTGAGTCCAAAAATACCTGCCTCTTGCTGCTTGAAACCAGTTAGCTATCCTCCTTGTTGTGTCTCCAGAAATGCGTTGCACAAGACTGTTTTCTGAAAAAAGGATGGCCTTTATACTGGAGAGGACGTTCCCTTTAATTAGCGCCCCCCGGGGCCCGCGCTGGTTGTGTTGCGTTCCTTTTTCCAAACGCTCCGGCCGCCCGCCGCACAATGGGGCGGTCCGACTGAAGTTTGCAATCGGGGCGGCCAAAGGGCGTTGCACGAGGATGTGACGTCATTTTCTGCGCGCGCATCCGGGCGGGCGCTAAACTTTGCGCCGGCGCTAACGGGCAACTTAATTTGGGGCGGAGCGCAAACTGCGCTGCGCCCGGGCGCTACACGCATAGCGCCCGGAAATCACTTCTCTTAAGGCGCTAACTGCTGGCGCAAGCTACTGAAAATCTAGGCCATAGACTTTACACCTTTAGCCTTAAGAAATATATCCAACTCTTTCTTGATATACTTAATGAACTGGTCTCCACCGCCCTGTGTGGCAGAGAATTCCACAGGTTCACCACTCTCTGGGTGAAGAAATTCCTCATCATTTCAGTCCTAAATGGCTTACCCCTTATCCTTAGACTATCACCCCTGGTTCTGGACTCCCCGGCCATCAGAAACATCCTTCCTGCATCTTGTCTGTCCAGGCCTGACAGAATTTTATAGGTTTCGATGAGATCCCCTCTCAATCTTCTAAACTCCAGTGAGTATAAGCCCAATCGACACAATCTCTCCTCATACGTCATTCCTGCCATCCCAGGTATCAGCCTGGTGAATCTTCGCTGCACCACTTCCATGGCAAGAACGTCCTTCCTCAGGTAAGGCGACCAAAGCTGCACACAATACTCAAGGTGTGGTCTCACCAAGGCCCTGTACAACTGCAGCAAGACATCCTTGTTCTTGTACTCGAACCCTCTTGCTACGAAGGCCAACATACCATTTGCCTTCTTAACCGCCTGCTGCACCTGCATGCTTACCTTCAGCGACTGGTGCACAAGAACACCCAGGTCTCTTTGCACTTCTCCTTCTCCCAATCTATTGCCATTCAAATAATAATCTGCCTTCCTGTTTTTGCCACCAAAGTGGATAACCTCACATTGGCATAGTGGTTAGCACTGTTGCCTCACAGCGCCAGGGACCCGGGTTCTGTTAAGTATGTGTATTGTATTGAACAATTAACACAAAGACTTAAACGTATAACTCAAACAGGTCTTTACTGGTTGGAGGTAGGGACTATACATAGGTCTTTACTTCATGCCCACAGGCGGGAACTGAGGGGAGATCAGTACCCACAGTACTATTTATACCCCTATGGCCAGGAGTGGTACTGCGTATCACTACGCCCAACAAGTAGTGCAGTCCTGTCCATAGGTTCAAAGTAGCACACATATTACATACACAACATTCCTCCCTTCCTAGCTTTACAGTCATCTCCCCATTTAACATAACGTAATAACATATATACATATATAACTTCAGGTTTACATAACAGAATAACATAGATACATAGATAACTTCATGTCAAAACAGATCACAGATTCAGTCTCTGCGGAAAACAGTTCACAGATTCAATCTCTGTGGTGGAGTCGGTTCACGTTGCTGGAGTGACTCATTCAATAGTCCTTCCATGGATTTAACAGTTTGAACTTCCGAACTGAATTGGCTCCGTTCGGAGGGACCACGTGTGTGATCTGGTAGAGGTAATAATGGTTCAGATGGGTCATCTTCTGTTTCGACTTTTCCTTTTCTGCTTCTTGGAGACTCTCTGGGCTCCACTGTCAGCTGCCAGCTGCATGCGCAGTTCCTCCTTCTCTCCCTCCTTTTTCCGTAGTAGAGCCACCTTCTCCCGATGTTCCGTAGACTTTCGGTGCTCCTCCATGATTTCTGTATGGTGGGAGTCGAAGTTACAAGTTGGGCAGGACAGGACATAGTAATATTCGGTGTCGTCCTGATCTAGGCCAGCGAGAGGGTCTTCTATTTCCTCCATACCCAGCTGGGCGTTAGCCAGCTTTTGTTCCAAGTCCAGACATCTTTCCTGAAGAGACTTCTTCATGCGTACCTCTTCATCCAGCTTTTTCTGGGCTTTCAGCAAGTCGTTTACTAATGACCTCATTTGAGATTTTACTACTTCAACTTCTTTTGGAGATTGATTGATCGGACTATTCAATCCCTCTACCGGAGCAGCTGTTTCAGCGGTCTGTTGTTCTACGTTGACGTGAGTCAGTGTACTTTTGGCATCCAAGGGCTGCTCTGTTGCAGTCATCTCAGTCTGTGTTGCCACCTCAGCTCTTCCAATAACCTTTGAGAGCTCCGAACCCCTTTCGTTTGAATATTGAAGTTCGTGTTCAAGTTTTTCCCATTTCAGAGTCCTGTCCTTCAGCATATGCAGGAGTTGGCTGACCGTTAACTCCTCTGACATCAGACGTTTTGTGTGCTCCTGCTCCATTTTCTCCATCAGCTGCTTCTGTTGTCTTTCCAGATTCTCCAACTCTATATCAAAGAACTCTTTCGTTGCATTCAACTCTTGCTCACAACGGCGAAGCATTTGTTCTAATTGCTGTTGTAGTTTGAAATGGAGTTGAGTTCGAGCCCGGTGTCCCTCAGAAATGGGCACATCAGTAGACTTGCCAGACTCAGAATCCACAGTTAAACTATGTTGTTGTTGCTCAGTGGAATTCTGTGCTGAAACTTTGTCTTTTGCACCTGAGTTGGGCTTACCATCATCCGTTCCAGAGTCTGGGCCGACTATCTTCACCGAGTTCTCACTCGTTATTGTTTGTAGGAAATGCCAGTCCATATTCATTTTCCTAATCCACTCCCGTCCTAGTAGTGGAGAACCTCCTTCAGATATCACATATAAGTCCATTATTTGACTGTCTTCGCCCTTGTGGACCACTGCAACCTCTATTTTCCCGATGGGGTACACTCTTTGCCCCGTGTATGTTTTCAATATAATCCCCGTATCCTGTAGGGGAATATGTTGGAATAACTTTCCGTAATCTTTCTTATTTATGACCGTCAATGCCGATCCAGTGTCCAATTCCAGTTTTACTTGGACTCCTTCTATCTGAAGAGTGACCCAAATTGTCTGGAGGTCTGCACCCTTACCAGCGTTGAGTACTCTTAAGCTAGCCAGTTCATTACAGCTTAAGCTAGCCAGTTCATTACTGCTAGCGTCTGAATCGGACTCCTGTTCGGTCACCTTGTGTACCTTTGCGTATTTTCCTTGCGGTGACTTCTTGTTGCTGGTCTTCTTCCCTGACCTGCATACTCTAGCTATATGTCCAAGCCTACCACAAGTTCTACATTCTTGGTTTTTAAACCAACACTGGTTCTGATCATGCGTTGTCTTTCCACAACGATAACATTTGCCAGAACTCACACCCAATTTGTGTGCACTGAGCTCCGGTGACCGTAGCTGCATTACTGCCGTGCCTCTCGCTGCGGCTTCGTGTGCTGCTGCCATAGTGACCGCCTTCTCAAGCGTCAGCTCATTCTCCTCGAGCAGTCGCTTTTGTGTATCCTGTTTAAATAAACCACACACAAATTTGTCTCGAAGTGCCTCTGTCAGTCCCGTTCCAAACTGGCAATATTTCGCTAATTTACGCAATTCCAGCAAATAATCAGCATTGCTTTCATGCTGTAGCTGCCTTCTGTCGTAAAATTTAAATCGTTCCGCTAGCATCAGCGGCGTGGGGTTTAGATGATCTTTCAGGACAGTAACAATCTCATCGAACGTCTTATCCGCCGGTTCATCTGGTGATAACAGGTGTTTCAATTGCCCGTATGTCTTCGCACCCATTAAATTTAATAATGTTAGAGCTTTATCTTGGTCATGAATTTTATTGGCCTTACAATAATTTTTTACTCTTTCAACATATATGGCCCAATCTTCGAGGTCACTATCAAAGGTGCTAATATTCCCGTGTTTAGGCATTGTAGATTTGTAATTTCTCAGATTTTATTTTGTTTACTTGTTATCAAAGATGGCGGCTTCCCGCTCTTGCCGTCGTCCTCCGCCCACAAAATGGCGGTTTTCCCGCGCTTGGCGGTCTTCACCCGTCCCCCGACGCCGTCTCCCTTCAGCCCCCGAGTGCGGCCCTTATCTTTGGTTCCGATCGCTGGCCCGCGCTGCGCCTCGCACTTGAAGCGGCTCCCGGGCTCTGGCTTACCCGCTCGCGCGTTTCACCGCGGCTCTTATCAGGGATTGCGATCGCCCTTATCTTCTCCAACTTCCCCAGCCCTATCTTTGCAGCCAACACTGCACGGCTTACCCCACCACCTAGGTTGAACAAGGAAACTGCAGAAAGACTTCTGTCAGTCGCTGGAAGCTGTCAGGATGTTTGCTGCACTCCAGTGCTCAGTCGCTGATGGAGGCTTCAGAGTCCTAAAGCCTGTCGCTTCTAGTGGGGTGGTGATGTTTGAAACCTCTCTTCAACTGCCGCAGGGTAAGAACCTGACTCGTCGCCAGTGTTAAGTATGTGTATTGTATTGAACAATTAACACAAAGACTTAAACGTATAACTCAAACAGGTCTTTACTGGTTGGAGGTAGGGACTATACATAGGTCTTTACTTCATGCCCACAGGCGGGAACTGAGGGGAGATCAGTACCCACAGTACTATTTATACCCCTATGGCCAGGAGTGGTACTGCGTATCACTACGCCCAACAAGTAGTGCAGTCCTGTCCATAGGTTCAAAGTAGCACACATATTACATACACAACAGGTTCGAATCCGGCCTCGGGTGACTGTCTGTGTGGAGTTTGCACATTCTCCCCGTGTTTGCATGGGTTTCCTCCGGGTGCTCCGGTTTCCTCCCACAGTCCAAAGGTGTGCGGGTTAGGTTGATTGGCTATGATAAATTGACCCTTAGTGTTCGGGGGATTAAATACATGGGGTTACGGGGATAGGGTGGGATATGTGTTGGTGTAGGCGTTACGGGGATCGGGTGGGATATGTGTCGGTGCAGGCTCGATGGGCCGAAATGGCCTCTATCTGCACTGTGGCGTTTCTGTGATTCTGTGATTCTGTGATTTATCCACATTATAGTGCATTTGCCATGTTTCTGCCCAATCACCTAACCTGTCCAAATCGTGCTGGAGTTTCACGACATCCTCCTCACAGCATACCCTCCCACCCAGCTTTGTGTCGTCTGCAAATTTGGAGATATTACATCCAATTCCCTCGTCCATATTATTAATATATATTGTGAACAGCTGGGGTCCTAGGACCGATCCTTGTGGGACCCCACTAGTCACTGCCTGCCACTCGGAAAACGACCCGTTTATTCCAACTCTTTGCTTTCTGTCCGCCAACCAGTTCTCTATCCAAGTCAATACCTTGCCCCCAATCCCATGTGCCTTAATCTTGCACGCTAATCTCTTATGCGGGACCTTATCGAAAGCCTTCTGAAAGTCCAAATACACCACATCCACTGGTCCTCCCTTATCTATTTTACCAGTTACATCCTCAAAAAATTCCAGTAGATTAGTCAAGCATGATTTACCTTTTGTAAATCCATGTTGACTTTGTCCGATCCAGTCACTGCTTTCCAAGTGCTCTGCTATTACATCTTTTATAATGGACTCTAGCATTTTCCCCACTACCGATGTCAAGCTTACCGGTCTATAATTCGCTGCCTTTTCTCTACCACCTTTTTTGAATAGTGGGGTAACATTAGCTACCCGCCAATCCATGGGTACCGTTCCAGAGTCTATCGAGTTCTGGAAGATGACCAGCAATGCATCTACTATTTCTAGGGCCACTTCCTTAAGTACCCTGGGATGTAGATTATCAGGCCCTGGGGATTTATCGGCCTTCAGTCCCATCAATTTCCCTAACACCATTTCCCTGCAAATACTGATTTCTTTCAGTTCCACCCTTTCATCAGACCCAATGTTCTCCAGCTTCTCTGGGAGGTTATTTGTGTCCTCCTTTGTGAAGACAGAACCAAAATATGTATTTAGTTGGTCTGCCATTTCTTTGTTCCCCATTATAAATTCCCCTGATTCTGACTGCAAGGGACCTACGCTTGACTTCACCAATCTTTTTCTCTTCTCATATCTATAAAAGCTTTTACAGTCTGTTTTTATGTTCCCTGAAAGCTTACTCTCATATTCTATTTTCCCTTTCTTAATTAATCCCTTTGTCCTCCTTTGTTCAATCCTAAACTGCTCCCAATCCTCAGGATTATTGCTTTTTCTGGCCAATTTATATGCCCTCTCGTTGGACCTTATGCTAACCCTAATTTCCCTTGTTAGCTACGGTTGGGTCACATTTTTTGTTTTATTTTTATGCCAAACTGGGATGAACAAATTCTGTAGTTCATCCATTCGGTCTTTGAATGTTTGCCATTGCCTATCCACCGTCAACCCTTTGAGTGCCATTCCCCAATCAATCCTACCCAACTCGCTCCTCAGACCATCGTAGTTTCCTTTATTTAAATTGAGGACCCTGGTCTCTGAGTCAACTACTTCATTCTCCATCTTAATGAAGAATTCGATCATATTATGATCGCTCCGACCCAAGGGGCCTCGTACAACAAGATTGCTAATTAATCCTTTCTCGTTACATAATACCCAGTCTAAGATGGCCTGATCTCTGGTTGGTTCCTCGACATATTGATCCAGGAAACCATCCCGTAAACACTCCAGGAATTCCTCCTCCACAATATTGTTACTAATTTGGTTGGCCCAATCTATATGTAGATTAAAGTCACCCATGAAAATAGTGTCCCTATGTGTATTACGGAATATCACAACGTGTGTTGCAGGGAACAGTGTCTCTGTGTGTACTGCAGAATATCACACCGTGTGTTACAGGGAATAGTCTCCCTGTGTATATTACAGAATATCATACCGTGTTTTACAGAGAATAGTGTCCCTGTGTGTATTGCCGAATAGCATACCGTGTGTTACAGAGAATAGTGTCCCTGTGTATATTACAGAGTATCATACCGTGTGTTACAGAGAATAGTGTCCCTATGTGTATTGCAGAATATCACACGTTGTGTAACAGGGAATAGTGTCCCTCTGTGTATTACATAATATCACACCGTGTGTTACAGGGAAAAGTGTCCCTGTGTGTATTACAGAATATCACAGCATGTGTTACAGGAAATAGTGTCCCTGGGTGTATTACAGAATATCACACCGTCTGCTACAGGGAATGGCGTCCCTCTGTATATTATAGAATAGCACACCATGTGTTGCAGGGAATAGTGTCCCTTCATGCATTACAGAATATTACACTGAGTGTTACAGGGAATAGTGTCCCTGTGTATATTACAGAATATCACACCGTGTGTTACAGGGAATAGTGTCCCTGTGTATAATGCAGAATATCACACTGTCTGTTACAGGGAATAGCGTCCCTCTTTATATTACAGAATATCACACTGTGTGTTACAGGGAATAGTGTCCCTTTATGCATTACAGAATATCACACCGTGTCTTACAAGGACTAGTGTCCCTGTGTGTACTACAAAATATCACACTGTGTGGTCCATAAAATAGTGTCCCTCTGTGTATTACAGAATATTAAACTGGCGTCACAGGGAACAGCGTCCCTGTGTGTATCACAATATCACACCGTGTGTCACAGAGAATAGCATCCCTGTGTATATTACAGAATATCACACCATGTGTTACAAAGAATAGTGTCCCTGTGTGCATTACAGAATATTACACTGTGTGTGACAGTGAATAGTGTCCCTGTGTGTATTACAGAATATCACACCGTGTGTTACAGGGAATAGTGTCCCTGTGTGCATTACAGAAGATCACACCGTGTGTTAAAGGGAGTCGTGTCACATAATGCTTTACTGAATATTACACCGTGTGTTACAGGGAGTAGTGTCCCTGTGTGTATTACAGAATATCACACCGTGTGTTACAGGGAGGAGTCTCCCTGTGTATATTACAGAATATCATACCGTGTTTTACAAAGAATAGTGTCCCTGTGTGTATTGCCGAATATCATACCGTGTGTTACAGAGAATAATGTCCCTGTGTGCATTACAGAAGATCACACCATGTGTTAAAGGGAATAGTGTAACATTGTGCATTACAGAATATTACACCGTGTGTTACAGAGAATAGTGTCTCTGTGTGTATTACATAATATCACACCCTGTGGTCCATAAAATAGTGTCCCTGTGTGTATTACAGAATATTTAACTGGCATCACAGAGAACAGTGTCCCTGTGTTTATCACAATATCACACCGTGTGTGACAGAGAATAGCGCCCCTGTGTGTATTACAGAATATCATACCGTGTGTTACAGAGAATAGTGTCTATGAGTATATTACTATATATCACATCGTGTGTTACAGGGAATAGAGTCCCTGGCCTAGAAATTCAGTATAGCCACTTTTGGGGCGGTAAAGTCGGGCGGGCGCTAAAGTTAGCGCCCGCCGGAAAGTGGAGGCCACTTCGCCGAAATTCAGTAGCTTTGGCCAAGGAGTTTGGGCGAGCGCTGAAACTGGCGTTGCACTCCTATCTTTAGGCGCTAAGCCGGCGGTGCGGACTGATAATGCCGAGGCCGGGCGCAGCGCAGGTGCGGTCATGTTTTGATTGACAGCAGACACCCTGACGCCGGCCAGCTCTTAAAGGGGGAAGGGTCGACTTTGTCTGCAGCCACGCCCTGGATAGTGGAGCCCTGCAGCTAGGCCTGAACACTGCTGGTGGACCCAAATAGCGCCTGAAGCCATGCAGAAGGCCCGTGAACGAGCGCAGCGCTTCTCAGAGCATGCTTTGAGGGTGCTGCTTAGGGGGTTGGAAAAGAACAGAGAGATCTTGTGCCCGGACAGTGGCAAGAAGGCTCCCAGGAGGCAGTACAGGAGAGCCTGGAGGGAAATCGCCCTGAGGGTGTCAGCCAACAGCGATGTCCCCAGGACTGCTGACCAATGCCGCAAGAAGTTCAACGACCTCAGTCGGTTGGTCAGGGTGAGTACCCTTTCCAGTGTCCTCCTCATCCTTGCATGTGCACCTCACATTATGGGCAAAGGGACCTCAAAGGCCTAATGGCCAGCCCTCCTCCCGCAGCTATGGCACTGCACTTAACACACTGGCCAAGCTATTCGACCATGGGAGGCAGTGCACACAACAACAGGGCACCACACTGTACTTAGAGGCCGTCCTTTCTCTTGCAGGCCAAGCTGGTGCGGAATTTGAAGAGCCAGACTGTCACCGGGGGAGGCCGTCCCCAGTTCCAGCAGCTCAGTCAGCTGGAGGAGAGCGTGGCTCGACTCGTGCGTGGCCGGGTGACTGGCCCCGTTGCTATTGGAGATGCCGACCCTGTGCTGGGACCCAATGGTAAGGACATGATCGTTTGGACCTCTCTGGTTCCCCTTGCGCTTCAGATCTACATCCTTTGCCACTGTCCCACCAATGCGCATAATGGCACTACTCATGCCTCCCTCGCTGACGCCCTGTCCTCACTCTAAAGCTACTCTTGTGCCTTCCTGCTTTCAGCTGGTGAGGAGGAGGTCCCTGAAGCTGAGAGTGCCAGTCCCTCGGAAGAGGAGGACGACGAGGACCAAGAGGAAGGCGGCACATCGGGGGAACCCTCATCCGCGCCAGGGGATGGCAATGGAGGGGACACGTCTTGCCTGGAGGAGAGCCAGGGGGAAGTGTTGCAGGGGGGTGTAGCTCCTGGGCCCAGTGGCGTCCAGGCACGCGGGAAGGGTCGGGCAGCACGGCTGCCTTCTCCCCAGAGGGGGGAAGTGTTGCAGGGGAGGGCAGTTGCTGGGCCCAGTGGCGTCCAGGCACGCGGGAAGGGTCGGGCAGCACGGCTGCCTTCTCCCCAGAGGGGGGAAGTGTTGCAGGGGAGGGCAGTTGCTGGACCCAGTGGCGTCCAGGCATGCGGGAAGGGTCGGGCAGTTCGGCGGCCTTCTCCCCAGAGGGAGAGTCCGCCCTCCAGTCCGGAGACGGTCCTCGCCCAGGAGGTGCGCCTCCTTGATGAAATGTCCGCGGCCTCGGAGCGGCGCCACAACGAGTTCATGGGGGTTGTGGGACAGTTGCCTCAGGCCATTGAGTCCCTGGCTCATAGTGTGGCCAATTTCGGGGACTCACAGGCCAGGGGTTTCGAGCAACTCGCGGCAGCACAGGCCAGGGGTGTCGAGCAACTCGCGGCAGCACAGGCCAGGGGTGTCGACCAACTCGCGGCAGCACAGGACGCGAGTCGCGAGTTCATGAGTGGTGCCGTCCAGACACTGGCTGATCTGATGCGGCCACAGACCAGGGCAGTTCGCGCACTCACTTCTGCCACACTCGCTGTGTCACGGAAGCATCGCCAGGGCACCCGCCGCCCTGCTGCAGCACAGCGGTCTGGCCTTCACCAGATTGCTGCGCTTGCTGCAGTGCCAGGCCGGCCGAGTGCCAGTGTCTCTGGCGACCAGCGAGCGCCTGGCATCAGCCAGCTTGCCCCCATTGCTGCAGCTGCCACTGCCACTCCCCCAGCCAAGGTGCGACGAGCTGCTGGAGAGACTGATGCTGGCCAGCCACAGCTGCAGCAGTCAGCAGCCGGCCCCTCCAGGGCCGGACCTCGTCTAGGCCGACCCCCAAGGGCATCTGTCGTCACGCATTGTGCCCCTCAGGAGCCTTCCCCCAGCCTTGCAACACCCACAGGGCCCAGGTTGAGGCAGAGCAACAGGTCGGGCAGGGGCCGGAGAAGCCTGCACAAGGACTCGCCCTCTCGGCACACCAAGTAGAGTGTGTTGCCAACTGTTTTTTTTATATGGGGGTGTTTGTGTTCTGGAGGGGGGGGGCTTATTTTGGTAAGGCCGAAGATGAAGGCAAATGTTTTTTTATATGGGGGTGTTTGTGTTCTGGACGGGGGGGGCTTATTTTGGTAAGGCCGAGGATGAAGGCCAATTGGAAGGACAATTTTTGTTATTCCTCCCCAGGTTGTGGGAGTGAGATATGTTTTTGACTGTTTTTTGGGGGTCTTGTCTGTTTTTCTGTTTCATGTGGGAAGGGCCCTGAGTTTGTTAAATAAAGCTTTTTATTTATTCAGCTTGTCCAGGTGTCATGTTTCAAGTGGTTGTTGCGTTAACCGGCTGAGGGCTTGCGGAGCGGCTGCATTCAGGTGCGTTCATTGCCACAAGCCATTCCCTGACAGGGGGCCTAGAAGTGTCGTTCAATAAGCCGCCGGCGGACGGCCCTTGGACCTTGTGGCTCCCTCCTGGGCTGGTACTCCTCCTCCTCCTCCTCCTCATGGTCCTCCTGCTCGTCCTCCTGAGGTGGTGGTCCAACGCGAGGTGGCAGTGCCTGAGTCCTGCGGATAGCCAGGTTGTGCAGCATGCAGCAAACGACGACGAACTGGGAGACTCTATCCGGCGAATACTGTAGAGATCCGCCGGAACGATCCAGGCAGCGGAACCGTTGCTTGAGGACGCCAATCGTTTGCTCTATGATGTTCCTTGTGGCTTGATGGCTTTCGTTGTATGCCTCCTCCGCAGGGGTCCTGGGCGCGCGGAGCGGGGTCATGAGCCATGTACACAAAGGGTAGCCCTTGTCCCCAATAAGCCATCCCCTTGGTGGAGGCTGTGCTTGGAACATGTCAGCCACAGTAGTCTGGCGCAGGATAAATGCATCGTGGCTGCTTCCTGGAAAGCGGGCATTGACAGCTAGGATGCGCTGCCTGTGGTCACACACCAGCTGTACATTGAGGGAATGGTAGCCCTTCCGGTTGCGGTAATCCTCGGCATTGTCGATAGGTGCCCGCATAGCCACATGCGTGCAGTCAATGGCGCCCTGCACCATGGGGAAGTCGGCGATCCTGGCAAATCCGACTGCACGCTGCTCCTGCCTCTCTAGGGTCATGGGGAAGGAGATGAATTGGTGTCTCCTTGCGAAAAGGGCATCGGTGACCTGCCGGATGCAGTGATGCACGGCGAACTGGAAGATGTTCGCTATGTCCCCAGCAGCGGCTTGGAAGGAGCCGCTTGCATAAAAGTTCAGAGCCACCGTGACCTTCACTTCCACCGACAGAGACGTCCTGCTCATCAGCTGTGGACGCAGATCTCTGTGAAGCAGCTGGCAGATCTCTGCAACCACCTCCCTTCTGAAGCGCAGCCTCTTAACACAATGCGCGGCAGTCATGGTGAGATAGGACACCTGCTGCCGGTATTCCCTGAGTGGGTAAGGCCTACGTTGCCGACGCCTGATGGCCCCTCTGCGTCTAGGCATGGCTGGCCCTCTCACACAGCGTCTGCGAGCCCTTCGCACATAATGCTGGAACTGAGGGTTGGAACCCCATGCAGCCCCCATAATAAACTTGCAAACAGCGAAATTACAATGAGTCTAATTTCCAAGCTCTGGCCAGAAGCCAAAAATACCTCTCCTATGTTGTCCCAAATCAGTATGGTCTGTTCCTTGCTCTCTGTCCAGAAATCCAAAGCACAAAAGCCATGGCAGCAAAATGGCTGGTCTTTATAGTTCAGTCTAAGTGCCCTTTGATTAGCGCTCCCCGAGGCCCGCAGGGCCTCTGCTGCGTTCCACTTCACAGTTCTTAACAGCGCCACGCCCACATTGGGCGGGCGCCACTGAAGTTCCGGTTTGGGGCGCACAAACGGTGTTGCACGACAAAATGACGTCATAAGTTGCGCGCGCAGCTGAGCGCGCGCAAACACTTTGCGCCGGTGCTAAATGTCTACTGAAGTTGGGCGTAGGCGCAGATCGTTCTGCGCCCGGCCGCTAAGTGCCTAGCGCTCGAGATCTACTCCTCTTATGGCGCTAACGGCTGGCGAACGCAACTGAATTTCTAGGCCTAGTGTCTCTGTGTGTTTTACAAAATATCACACCGTGTGGTCCATAAAATAGTGTCCTTGTGTGTATTACAGAATATTAAACTGGCGTCACAGAGAACAGCATCCCTGTGTGTATCACAATATCACACCGTGTGTTACAGAGAATATTGTCCCTGTGTGTATTACAGAATATCACACCGTGTGTTACAGAGAATATTGTCCCTGTGAGTATTACAGAATTTCACAGCATGTGTTACAGGAAATAGTGTTCCTGTGTGTATTACAGAACATCACACCATCTGTTACAGGGAATAGTGTCCCTCTGTATATTACAGAATTTCACACCGTGTGTTACAGGGAATAGTGTCCCAGTGTGTATTACAGAATATCACACCGTCTGTTACAGGGAATAGCGTCCCTCTGTATATTACAGAATATCACACTGTGTGTTACAGGGAATAGTGTCCCTGTGTGTATTACAGAATATCGCACCCTGTGTTACAGTGAATAGTGTCCCTGTTTGCATTACAGAATATCATACCGCGTGTTACAGGGAATAGTGCCCCTTTATGCATTACAGAATATTACACCGTGTGTTACAGGGAATAGTGTCCCTGTGTGTATTACAGAGTATCATACCGTGTGTTACAGAAAATAGTGTCCCTGTGTGTATTACAGAATATCACCGCCTGTTACAGGGAATAGTGTCCCTGTGTGTATTACAGAATATCACACCGTGCGTTACAGAATATAGTGTCCTTATCTGCATTACAGAATATTACACCGTGTGTTACTGGGAATAGTGTCCCTGTGTGTGTTACAGAATATCACACTGTGTCTTACAAGGAATAGTGTCCCTGTGTATATTACAGAATATCGCACCATGTGTTACAGAGAATAGTGTCGCTGTGTGTATTACAGAATATCACACCGTGTCTTACAGGGACTAGTGTCCCTGTGTGTACAGCAGAATATCACACTGTGTGGTCCATAAAATAGAGTCCCTGTGTGTATTACAGAATATTAAACTGGCGTCACAGGGAACAGCATCCCTGTGTCTATCACAATATCACACCGTGTGTTACAGAGAATAGCATCCCTGTGTATTTTACAGAATATCACACCGTGTGTTACAGAGAATAGTGTCCCTGTGTGCATTACAGAACATCACACCGTGTGTTACAGGGAGTAGTGTCCCTGTATGTATTACAGAATATCACACCGTGTGTTACAGGGAATAGTCTCCCTGTGTATATGACACAATATGATACCGTGTTTTACAGAGAATAGTGTCCCTGTGTGTATTGCCAAATATCATACTGTGTGTTACAGAGAATAGTGTCCCTGTGTGTATTACAGAATATCACACCGTGTGTCACAGGGAATAGTGTCCCTGTGCATATTACAGAATATCGCACCGTATGTTAGAGAATAATGTCCCTATGTGCATTACAGAAGATCACACCATGTGTTAAAGGGAATAGTGTAACATTGAGCATTACAGAATATTACACCGTGTGTTACAGAGAATAGTGTCCCTGTGTGTATTATGGAATATCAAACGCGCAATACAAGGAACAGCGTCCCTGTGTGTACTGCACAATATCACACCGTGTGTTAGAGGGAATAGTCTCCCTGTGTATATTACAGAATATCATACCGTGTTTTACAGAGAATAGTGTCCCTGTGTGTATTGCCGAATATCATACCGTGTGTTGCAGAGAATAGTGTCCTTGTGTGTATTCCAGAAAATCACAGCGTGTGTCACAGGGAATAGTGTCCCTGTGTACATTACAGAATATCACACCGTGTGTCACAGGGAATAGTGTCCCTGTTTATATTACAGAATATCGCATCGTATGTTAGAGAATAATGTCCCTGTGTGAATTACAGAAGATCACACCGTGTGTTACAGAGAATAGTGTCTCTGTGTGTATTACAGAATATCACACCGTGTGGTCCATAAAATAGTGTCCCTGTGTGTATTACAGAATATTTAACTGGCGTCACAGAGAACAGCATCCCTGTGTTTATCACAGTATCACACCGTGTGTTACAGAGAATAGCGTCCCTGTGTGTATTACAGAATATCATACCGTGTGTTACAGAGAATAGTGTCTATGTGTATATTACAGTATATCACATCGTGTGTTACAGGGAATAGAGTCCCTGTGTAAATGACAGAATATCACACCGTGTGTTACAGAGAATAGTGTCCCTGTGTATATTACAGAATATCACACCGTGTGTTACAGCGAATAGTGTCCCTGTGTGCATTGCAGAATATTACACCGTGTGTTACAGAAACATAGAAACATAGAAACATAGAAGATAGGAGCAGGAGTAGTCCGTTCGGCCCTTCGAGCCTGCTCCGCCATTCAGTACCCTGTCCCTGCCTTCTCCCCATATCCCTTGATCCCTTTAGCCTTAAGAAATATATCCAACTCTTTCTTGAATATACTTAATGAACTGGCCTCCACCACCTTCTGTGGCAGAGAATTCCACAGGTTCACCACTCTCTGGGTGAAGAAATTCCTCCTCATTTCAGTCCTAAATGGCTTACCCCTTGTCCTTAGACTATCACCCCTGGTTCTGGACTCCCCGGCCATCAGAAACATCCTTCATGCATCTAGTCTGTCCAGGCCTGACAGAATTTTATAGGTTTCGATGAGAGCCCCTCTCAATCATCTAAATTCCAGTGAGTATAAGCCCAATCGACACAATCTCTCCTCATACGTCATTCCTGCCATCCCAGGTATCAGCCTGGTGAATCTTCGCTGCACTACTTCCATGGCAAGAACGTCCTTCCTCAGGTAAGGCGACCAAAACTGCACACAATACTCAAGGTGTGGTCTCACCAAGGCCCCGTACAACTGCAGCAAGACATCCTCGCTCTTGTACTCGAACCCTCTTGCTACGAAGGCCAACATACCATTTGCCTTCTTAACCGCCTTCTCCACCTGCATGCTTACCTTCAGCGACTGGTGCACAAGAACACCCAGGTCTCTTTGCACTTCCCCTTCTCCCAATCTATTGACATTCAAATAATAATCTGCCTTCCTGTTTTTGCCACCAAAGTGGATAACCTCACATTTATCCACATTATAGTGCATTTGCCATGTTTCTGCCCAATCACCTAACCTGTCCAAATCGTACTGGAGTTTCACGACATCCTCCTCACAGCATACTCTCCCACCCAGCTTTGTGTCGTCTGCAAATTTGGAGATATTACATCCAATTCCCTCGTCCATATCATTAATATATATTGTGAACAGCTGGGGTCCTAGGACCGATCCTTGCGGGACCCCACTAATCACTGCCTGCCACTTGGAAAACGACCCGTTTATTCCAACTCTTTGCTTTCTGTCCGCCAACCAGTTCTCTATCCAAGTCAATACCTTGCCCCCAATCCCATGTGCCTTAATTTTGCACGCTAATCTCTTATGCGGGACCTTATCGAAAGCCTTCTGAAAGTCCAAATACACCACATCCACTGGTTTTCCCTTATCTATTTTACCAGTTACATCCTCAAAAAATTCCAGTAGATTAGTCAAGCATGATTTACCTTTTGTAAATCCATGTTGACTTTGTCCGATCCAGTCACTGCTTTCCAAGTGCTCTGCTATTACATCTTTTATAATGGACTCTAGCGTTTTCCCCACTATCGATGTCAAGCTTACCGGTCTATAATTCGCTGCCTTTTCTCTACCACCTTTTTTGAATAGTGGGGTAACATTAGCTACCCGCCAATCCATGGGTACCGTTCCAGAGTCTATTGAGTTCTGGAAGATGACCAGCAATGCATCTACTATTTCTAGGGCCACTTCCTTAAGTACCCTGGGATGTAGATTATCAGGCCCTGGGGATTTATCGGCCTTCAGTCCCATCAATCTCCCTAACACCATTTCCCTGCAAATACTGATTTCTTTCAGTTCCACCCTTTCATCAGACCCAATGTTCCCCGGCTTCTCTGGGAGGTTATTTGTGTCCTCCTTTGTGAAGACAGAACCAAAATATGTATTTAGTTGGTCTGCCATTTCTTTGTTCCCCATTATAAATTCCCCCGATTCTGACTGCAAGGGACCTATGCTTGACTTCACCAATCTTTTTCTCTTCACATATCTCTAAAAGCTTTTACAGTCAGTTTTTATGTTCCCTGAAAGCTTACTCTCATATTCTATTTTCCCTTTCTTAATTAATCCCTTTGTCCTCCTTTGTTGAATCCTAAACTGCTCCCAATCCTCAGGATTATTGCTTTTTCTGGCCAATTTATATGCCCTCTCCTTGGACCTTATGCTATCCCTAATTTCCCTTGTTAGCCACGGTTGGGTCACATTTTTTGTTTTATTTTTATGCCAAACTGGGATGAACAAATTCTGTAGTTCATCCATTCGGTCTTGTGGTGTATGTAACCTGTTCCACCTTAAGAGAACTACCTTAAGAGATGTACTACTTTCTCTTGGCTGCTGTATACTGTAATACTGTAATACCGGTGGTGACCACACCGGTATATAAGTGTTGTGCAAGGATTTGCTGGGCAGTTCAGCCCTGACCTTCGAATAGTAAAGACCTGTTAAAAGTTATTCTTGTTGTCTGTGTCCAGTGATTGATCCTAAACCTAACTGGGACATACAGACTCAACAGGTCTTTGAATGTTTGCCATTGCCTATCCACCATCAACCCTTTGAGTGCCATTCCCCAATCAATCCTACCCAACTCGCTCCTCAGACCATCGTAGTTTCCTTTATTTAAATTGAGGACCCTGATCTCTGAGTCAACTACTTCATTCTCCATCTTAATGAAGAATTCGATCATATTATGATCGCTCCAACACAAGGGGCCTCGTACAACAAGATTGCTAATTAATCCTTTCTCGTTACATAATACCCAGTCTAAGATGGCCTGATCTCTGGTTGGTTCCTCGACATATTGGTCCAGGAAACCATCCCGTAAACACTCCAGGAATTCCTCCTCCACAATATTGTTACTAATTTGGTTGGCCCAATCTATATGTAGATTAAAGTCACCCCATGAAAATAGTGTCCCTGTGTGTATTACGGAATATCACACCGTGTGTAACAGGGAATAGTGTCTCTGTGTGTACTGCAGAATATCACACCGTGTGTTACAGGGAATAGTCTCCCTGTGTATATTACAGAATATCATACCGTGTTTCACAGAGAATAGTGTCCCTGTGTTTATTGCCGAATATCATACCGTGTGTTACAGAGAATAGTGTCCCTGTGTATATTAGAGTATCATACCGTGTGTTACAGAGAATAGTGTCCCTGTGTGTATTGCAGAATATCACACGTGTGTAACAGGGAATAGTGTCCCTCTGTGTATTACAGAATATCACAGCATGTGTTACAGGAAATAGTGTCCCTGGGTGTATTACAGAATATCACACTGTCTGTTACAGGGAATGGCGTCCCTCTGTATATTACAGAATAGCACACCATGGCCTAGAAATTCATTATAGCCACTTTTGGGGCGGTAAAGTCGGGCGGCCGCTAAAGTTTGCGCCCGGCACAAATTCGAGGCCACTTCGCCGATATTCATTAGCTTCGCCCTAAGAGTTTGCTCGAGCGCTAAAACTGGCGATGCACGGCTCTCTTTAGGCGCTAAGCCGGCTGTGCTGAGCGATACCGCCGAGGCCGGGCGCAGCGCAGGTGCGGCCATTTCTTGATTGACAGCAGACACCCTGGCGCCGGCCAGCTCTTAAGGGGGAAGGGTCGAGTTGGTCTGCTGCCACGCCCTGGACACTGCAGCCCTCCAGCTGGGCCTGAACACTGCTGCTGGACCCAAATAGCGCCTGAAAGGATGGAGAAGGCCCGTGAACGAGCGCAGCGCTTCTCAGAGCATGATCTGAGGGTGCTGGTTGGCGCTGTGGAGAAGAGACGCCATATTTTGTTTCCGGACAATGGGAAGAAGCCGGCGGCCCGCGTCTACCGGAAAGCCTGGAGGCATGTCGCCACCAGGGTGACATCCAACAGTGAGGTCCCCAGGAGCTCTGTACAATGCCGCAAAAAGCTAAATGACCTTGCCAGGATTGTCAGGATGAGTACCCTTTCCAGTGTCCTCCTCATCCTTGCATGTGCACCTCACATTATGGGCAAAGGGACCTGAAAGCCCTAATGGCCAGCCCTCATGCAGCAGCTATGGGACAGTCATGAACATCAATTGCACATTGTGCACTTAACACACTGGCCAGGCTATTCCACCATGGGAGGCAGTGCACACAAGATCAGGGCTACACACTGGCCAGGCTATTCCACCATGGGAGGCAGTGCACACAAGATCAGGGCTACACACTGTACTTAGAGGCCGTCCTTTCTCTTGCAGGCCAAGCTGGCCAATAATAAGAGGAGCCGGACTGAGACCGGGGGAGGCAGACCCCAGATCCAGCAGCTCACCGAGCTGCAACAGCGCGTGGAGCGCATCATGGGTGCCCGGGTGATTGGCCCCGTTGCATCTGGAGATGCCGACCCTGTTCTGGGCACCAATGGTAAGGACATCACCTTTTGGACCTCTCTCGTCCCACTTGCGCATCAGATCTACATCCTTTGCCACTGTCCGACCAATGCGCTGAATGCCACCACTCATGCATCCCTCGCTGACGCCCTCTCCTCACTCTAAAGCTACTCTTGTGCCTTCCTGCTTTCAGATGGTGAGGAGGAGGTCCCTGAAGTTGCCAGTGACAGCCCCTCAGAAGAGGAGGAGGAGGAGGAGCAAGAGGAAGGCGGCCCATCAGGGGAACCCTCAGCCGCGGCAAGCCATGCCAATGTAGGGGACACGTCTTCCCTGGAGGGGAGCCTGGGGGAAGTGTCGGAGGGGAGTGTAGCTCCTGGGACCAGCGGCCTGCAGAAACGCGGGAGCGGGGGGGGAAGGTCAGCGGCCTTCTCCCCAGAGGGGGGGAAGGGTTGGAGGGGAGTCCAATTGCTGGGCCCAGCGGCGTCCAGCAACGCAGGAAGGGTCGGCCAGCTCGGCGGCCTTCTACCCAGAGGGAGAGTCCGGCCTCCAGTCCGGAGACGGTCAACGCCGAGGAGCTGCGCCTCCTCGAGGACATGACCGTGGACTCGGAGCGCCGGCACACGGAGCTCATGGGGGTAGTGGCACGGATGCCTGAGGCCATCGAGTCCCTGTCTCGGAGTGTGACCGAATTCGGGGCCTCACAGGCCACCAGTTTGGCGGAATTCGGGGCAGATCAGGCAGCGAGTCGGACGGAATTCGGGGCAGCTCAGGCAGCGACTGGCCAGGTGATCAGTGGTGCCGTGCAATCACTGGCTGCTCTGATGCGGTCACAGAACAGGGCAACACGGGCACTCACTGCTGCCACACTCGCTGTGTCAGCCAGGCATCACCAGGGCACCCGCCACGCTGCAGCAGCACAGCGGTCTGTCCCTCGGCAGATTGCTGCGCATGCTGCAGTGCTGGGCCGGGCGAGTGCCAGTGTCTCAGGCGACCAGTGAGCGCCTGCCATCCGCCAGCTTGCCCCCATTCCTCCAGCCGCCACTGCCACTCCCCCAGTGGAGCTGCCACGAGCTGCTGCAGTGACTGATGCTGCCCAGCCACAGCTGCAGCATTCACCAGCCGGCCCCTCGAGGGCCAGACCTCGTCTAGGCCGACCCCCAAGGGCATCTGCCGTCACGACATGTGCCCCTCAGGAGCCTTCCCCCAGCCTTGCAGCAGCCACTGGCCTCACTTTGAGGAGGAGCAGCAGGGCGTGCAGGGGCCGCCAAAGTTTGCAGAAGGCATCGCCCTCGCGGGCCACAAAGTAGAGGGTGTGTCCAAATGTTTTGTTTTTTGGAATGGGTGTTTTGTGAAGGCCGAGGATGAAGGCCATTTTTGTTTACATCTTTTGTTAATCCTCCCCAGGTTGTGGGAGTGAGTCATGTGTGTGAGTGTTTTTTGGGGGTTTCGTCTGTTTTTGGTTTTCATGTGGGAAGGGCCCTGAGTTTGTACAATAAACCATTTTATTTATTCACATTGTCCATGTTTGATCTTTGAAGTGTTTGTTGCCTTAACCGGCTGAGGGCTTGCGGAGCGGCTGCAATCATGTTCTTTCATTGGCACAAGCCATTCCCTGACAGGGGGCCTAGAAGCGACGTTCAATAAGCCACCGACGGGTGGCCCTTGGACCTTCTGCCTCCCTCCTGGGCTGGTACTCCTCCTCCTCCTCCTCCTCATGCTCCTCCTGCTCCTCCTCCTGAGGTGATGGTCCAACGTGAGGTGGCAGTGCCTGAGTCCTGCGGATAGCCAGGTTGTGCAGCATGCAGCAAACGATGACGAATTGGGAGACTCGCTCCTGCGAATACTGGAGGGCTCCCCCGGAGCGATCCAGACAGCGGAACCATTGCTTCAGGACACCGATTGTTTGTTCGATGAGGTTCCTGGTCGCTTGATGGCTCTCGTTGTATGCCTCTTCAGCAGGGGTCCTGGGCGCGCGGAGCGGGGTCATGAGCCAGGTACACAAAGGATAGCCTTTGTCCCCGATAAGCCATCCTCTTGGGTGAGGCTGTGCCTGGAACATGTCAGCCACAGTTGTCTGTCGCAGGATAAAGGCATCGTGGCTGCTGCCTGGAAAGCGGGCATTGACAGCTAGGATGCGCTGCCTGTGGTCACACACCAGCTGTACATTGAGGGAATGGTAGCCCTTCCGGTTGCGGTAATCCTCGGCATGCTCCAGAGGTGCCCGCAAAGCCACATGCATGCAGTCAATGGCGCCCTGCACCATGGGGAAGCCCGCTATTCTTGCAAATCCCACTGCACGCTGCTGCTGCTTGTCCAGGGTCATGGGGAAGGAGATGAATTGACGTCTCCTTCTGAAAAGGGCATTGGTCACCTGGCGGATGCAGCAATGCACGGCGAACTGGGAGATGTTAGCGATGTCCCCAGCAGCGGATTGGAAGGAGCCGGTGGCATAGAAGTTGAGTGCCACCGTCACCTTCACTGCCACCGACAGAGACGTCCTGCGCCTCAGCTGTGGATGCAGATCTCTGTGAAGCAGCTGGCAGATCTCTGCAACCACCTCCCTTCTGAATCGCAGCCTCCTAACACACTGCGCGGCAGACATGTTGAGATAGGAGAACTGCTGGCGGTATACCCTGGGTGGGTAAGGCCTCCCTTGGCGATGCCTGTTGCCCCCTCTGCGTCTAGCCAGGGCTGCCACTCTCTCACGGCGTCTGTAAGCCCTTCCGACATAATGCTGAAACTCAGCGTTGGCACCCAATGCAGCCCCCATAATATGCTGGCAAACACTGAGATCTCAATGAAGGCAAAGAGAATTGCAAAGCTCTGGCCTGAAGCCAAAAATACCTGTCCTAGTGTTGGGCCAAAGCAGTAAGCTCTCTTCCTTGGTCTCTCTCCAAAAATCCGTTGCACAAGAGTGAGTGCTGCAAAATGGCTGCCCTTTATAGTGCAGGGTAAGTGCCCTTTAATTTGCGCTCCCCATGGCCCGCCTGGGCTGTGTACCGTTCCACTCAACAGTCGTTAGGGCCGCCCGGCGCACAATGGGGCGGCGCGAGTGAAGTTCCGGTTCCGGGCGCACAAAGGGCGTTGCACGACGAAATGACGTCATGATCTGCGCGCGCAGATGAGGGCACGCAAAGACTTTGCGCCGGCGCTAAATGTCTACTGAAGTTGGGGCGAGGCGCAGATCGCGCTGCGCCCGGGCGCTAAGCGCCTAGCGCTCGAGATCTGCTCCTCCTTAGGCGCTAACGGCTGGCGCAGCCAACTGAATTTCTAGGCCCATGTGTTACAGGGAATAGTGTCCCTTCATGCATTACAGAATATTACAGTGAGTGTTTCAGGGAATAGTGTCCCTGTGTATAATGCAGAATATCACACTGTCTGTTACAGGGAATAGCGTCCCTCTTTATATTACAGAATATCACACTGTGTGTTACAGGGAATAGTGTCCGTGTTTGCATTACAGAATATCATACCGTGTGTTACAGGGAATAGTGTCCCTTTATGCATTACAGAATATTACGCCGTGTGTTACAGAAAATAGTGTCCCTGTGTGTATTACAGAATATCACTGCCTGTTACAGGGAATAGTGTTCCTGTGTGTGTTACAGAATATCACACCGTGTGTTACAGATTATAGTGTCCTTATCTGCATTACAGAATATTACACCGTGTGTTACTGGGAATAGTGTCCCTGTGATTTACAGAATATCACACTGTGTCTTACAAGGAATAGTGTCCCTGTGTATATTACAGAATATCGCACCGTGTGTTACAGAGAATAGTGTCACTGTGTGTATTACAGAATATCACACCGTGTCTTACAAGGACTAGTGTCCCTGTGTGTACTATAGAATATCACACTGTGTGGTCCATAAAATAGTGTCCCTGTGTGTATTACAGAATATTAAACTGGCGTCACAGGGAACAGCGTCCCTGTGTGTATCACAATATCACACCGTGTGTTACAGAGAATAGCATCCCTGTGTGTATTACAGAATATTACACTGTGTGTGACAGGGAATAGTGTCCCTGTGTGTATTACAGAATATCACACTGTGTGTTACAGGGAATAGTGTCCCTGTGTATGTTACATAATATCACACCGTGTGTTACAGGGAATAGTGTCCCTATGTTTATTACAGTTTATCACACAGTGTGTTACAGTGAATAGTCTCCCCATATAGTTTACAGAATATCAGACCGTGTGTTACAGGGAATAGTGTCCCTGTGTGTATTACAGAATATCACACTGTGTGTTACAGGGAATAGTGTCCCTGTGTATGTTACATAATATCACACCGTGTGTTACAGGGAATAGTGTCCCTATGTTTATTACAGTTTATCATACAGTGTGTTACAGTGAATAGTCTCCCCATATAGTTTACAGAATATCAGACCGTGTGTTACAGGGAATAGTGTCCCTGTGTGTATTACAGAATATCACACTGTGTGTTACAGGGAATAGTGTCCCTGTGTGCATTACAGAAGATCACACCGTGTGTTAAAGGGAGTCATATCACATTATGCATTACAGAATATTACACCGTGTGTTACAGGGAGTAGTGTCCCTGTGTGTATTACAGAATATCACACCTTGTGTTACAGGGAATAGTCTCCCTATGTATATTACAGAACATCATACCGTGTTTTACAAAGAATAGTGTCCCTATGTGTATTGCCGAATATCATACCGTGTGTTACAGAGAATAGTGTCCCTGTGTGTATTACAGAATATCACACCGTGTGTCACAGGGAATAGTGTCCCTGTGTGTATTACAGAATATCGCACCGTATGTTACAAAGAATAATGTCCCTGTGTGCATTACAGAAGATCACACCATGTGTTAAAGGGAATAGTGTAACATTGTGCATTACAGAATATCACACCGTGTGGTCCATAAAATAGTGTCCCTGTGTGTATTACACCGTGTGTTACATGGAATAGTGTCCCTGTGTGTATTACAGAATATCACACCATGTGTTTCAGAGAATAGTCTCCCTGTGTGTATTACAGAATATCACACTGTGTGTTACAGGGAATAGTGTCCCTGTGTATGTTACATAATATCACACCGTGTGTTACAGGGAATAGTGTCCCTGTGTTTATTACAGATTATCACACAGTGTGTTACAGTGAATAGTCTCCCCATATAGTTTACAGAATATCAGACCGTGTGTTACAGGGAATAGTGTCCCTGTGTGTATTACAGAATATCACACTGTGTGTTACCGGGAATAGTGTCCCTGTGTGCATTACAGAAGATCACACCGTGTGTTAAAGGGAGTCGTGTCACATTATGCATTACAGAATATTACACCGTGTGTTACAGGGAGTAGTGTCCCTGTGTGTATTACAGAATATCACACCTTGTGTTACAGGGAATAGTCTCCCTAATTTCCCATCCCTGGCATCATCCCAGGGAATCTGCACTGAATGCTCTCTATGGCTTTAATGTCCTTTTTATAATGGGGTGCCCAAAACTGTGCACAGTACTCTAACTCTGTGGCCTAATCAATGATATATACAAATCTATGATTACTTCTTTAGCTTTGTACTCTCTGCCCCTTTTGAAATCCATGCTGAGTAGCCATTGTATTTTTGGTTTCTAGATGTTTTTCTATTTTCTCCTTTAGTAGAGATTCCATTATTTTTTCTACCACCAATGTTAAGCTGACTGGTCTATCGTTCCCTGGACATGTTCTATCTCCCTTCTTAAATACAAGTATAACGTTATCTATCCACCCATCCTCTAGCACTACACCTTTTTCGAACAAATTATTAAATATGTGTAATAGTGCCTCTGCTCTCTGTTCTCTAGATTCTTTTAAAATGCACGGATGCAATCCATCTGGACCAGGGGTTTTATCCTCTTTGAGTTTGATTAGTTTATTTAATATTTCTCCCTTTTTTAAATGCGGTTAGATCATTTCTAATCTCATCTTCCAATGTCATGTCCACCTGATCTGTCTCCCTGGTAAATAGTGAAAGTTAGTAACTATAGGTTTTTATTGGCTAAATAACAGAGCCCACCCTCGTGGGTGATCGGATCCAACAAGGAGGAATACCAGCCAGTCGACCACCTTTATACCTGGGCAAGCAGGCGGAGCCATGGGGCGGAGTCAGCTGTGGTCAGCCCAGGTATAACAGCGTGACAAGAGGTGACCTTGTGTAGTGATACAACAGTGTAAACAGTGATAACCATAGTGTAACGATATAAACAGTGATAACCATAGTGTAACGATAGCGAACGATAAAAGTGGTTTACCACATTAATTATTTAATATTTCTGCCAATTCGCTGTCGCTGCCTGTGATTTTATCCTGTCCTTTCCTTAGTGGCCCTATTCCCATCCCGACTTTCCTTTTTTTATTTATGTGCCTGTAAAATATTTTACTATTTTGTTTTATGTTCCTTGATAATTTAATGTCATAGTTCCTCTTTGCCTTCCTAATTGTTTTTTTGACTTCTCTCTTAATCTTTTCATATTCTCCCTTGTCATGCTCTCTCCTGCTGTCCCTGTACTTGGTGTACACCTCTTTCCTTACCCTCAATTTTTTCCTTATGTCTTTATTCATCTATGGTGTCTCATTAGTGTTTAGTTTGTTCTTTTTTAGTGGAATATGTTTTTCCTGGACTCTGTTGAACACCATTTTAAATGTTTCCCATTGTTGTTCTACGTCACTGTTTGCCAATATTGTTGTCCATTTTATTTCCCCAAGTTCTATTCTCAACCCCTCAAAATATGCTTTTCTCCAATATATTATCCTGGTACTGCTTATATCCTTCTCAATTTTTATCTTAAAGTGTATTATATGATGGTCACTATTGCCTAGATGTTCCCCTACTTTTACTTCTCTTATGAGCTCGGGTTCATTCCCCATTACTAGATCCAGAAGTGAATCCTCCCTTGTTGGGCTTCTTGCTAACTTTTTGGTGTTATAAAGGAGTCCTGTACACATTGTAGGAACTCCATTCCCTTATCCCCTTTACCTACCTCTTCTGGCCAATTAATTTTGGGGTAGTTGAAATCCCCAGTGTCTTTCCATTTAGTATATACTCCCATTCCTTGTTTTCCTTTCCAAAATTATTACCTCACACTTCTCCGTATTAAATTACATCTGCCATCTGTCTGCCCATTCCGCTATCCTGTCCATGACCTCCTGAAATCTCTTCACAGTCCTCACTGTTTGCCAAACCCCCTACTTTTGGAAATAAATACTGCAAGTAGATTAGAAACAAACATTTGAGTTTACAGCGTGACTGACTGAATTAATAGATTGAGAGAATTGAATTCACATATTTATAATTATTTTATTTTATTTTGCCTTGGTGTTTAAAATGATTTTAATGCAGGTTTGTGGTCTCCAGAGCAGAAATCTGTCTCCAAGCACAAAGTCAACAGCAAAATCACCTGCTGCAGGTAATCCAGTCTTTGCTACTCATATCATTGCTCTCATGGGTTTTAAACATGTTTCCAAGGTTGATGGTTACAAACTGTTTGAGCTTCACGTTTGCAGTTGCAAACTTCCAATCTGTTGGCCTGTGTAGCTCCTTTGGTACAATCCCATGTTGAACAGCACAAACCTGCAATGCAATTTGCTTGTTCCAGACAATTTTCCTCATTGCTGGCCGAAGGATTAGTCTGTGCAGCTAGGAAAGGAACCACAAATTTATCAAGCTCTACAATATCTTTGCAACAGTCACAAGTTTAAAGAACCAGAATTTAACTAAAGATGATTGGATCAGAGTGATTCAGAAGTACTTAATTCTGTTTGTGTAGATATGACAAATGAACATAATGCATCTCATACTTTGTAGTTATTAAAAACACTTCCAGATTTTAAACAAACTTCTCAAGTGATCTACTTCCAAAACTGGCCATAATCAGAAGCATAGGTATCACGGCCCTGAAATATCCGGGTTGGGAGAGCATAAATTGGGATTCGCGCATTTGCGGGGACCAGGAATTTCTGATGGTGCCGATTTATGCTGGGGCTCCGCTGGAGAAGCATCCGGCAGAAATTCCCTTCAATTTTTGGTTGGGATGAAGAAGCCCTTGCCCTCACAGTGGCCGGCACATGCAAATGACAGAGTTAGGAATGGATGATGTCATCCATCCTACATTCTGGGACCCTCACCATCCCATCCACCCTTGAGAATGTGCAGCACTGTTTAAAAGACGCAGTTGACCAGAACCCTTTCATCAAAGTACTTGATAAAAGGGTCACTGAGATTGGTTGTGAAGACTTTTGCCTGTATCCTGAGAATTATTGCAGGTGTTGCAAAAATCTTTTTGGTCTTACACTTAGGAAGCCATCTCCTACATTTCAATTTTGCATGACCCTTAGAAAATATTGGGCTAGAAATTCATTATAGCTAAGGACTGGGCGGTGTCAGTAGAAAAGTTGGAGCTAATGCTTTAGACGGCACGCAAATTTCATGCTCAACGGCTCAAAAAATGATTGGAGTCCTAATTCAAGTCTTAAAACCCAAGCTCATTGGTGTAACACTCAAAGGGTGGACCAATATCAGGTGCAGTCTAATTGCAAGTCATGATTGCCATAGGCTTTCTTCACTGCTTAAAGGGGAATTTCATTGATGCTGCAGCACCTCACTCTCAACATTGCTGGCAGTGCAGCTGCTTCAGCAAGCAGAAGCAGGACAAGGCGAAGGAGCCGGAGGACTGAACCAGGTGTGCTCATGGCAGATCCACGTCCCAGGGAGAGAGAGTGCAGATTCAGTGATGAAGCATTGGAGCCATTGACGTTCACTGTGAAGAGACGGAGGGTGGTGCTCTACCCGGCAAGTGGCAGGAGGTCCTCGCCACAAGTCTTCTGCACCATGTGGAGGGAGGTAGCGCAGCACATCTCGGGCAGTTCTGTGCTCCCCAGGACCCAAACAGTGCAGGAAGAAATTTAACAACCTCACTCAGGTGGTCAGGGTGAGTGAATACATCAACAAATGCTACATACCACCATCTGAGCCACAGTCTTCACACACTGCCCAAAGCACCACACCCCCAGCACTCCCCCACCAACAACCTCTACCTACCAATACTCATACCCACATCCCACACCTTGCACACAATGACAGCTATTCAACTATGGCAGGCACATCACCCAAACACATTGCTCCACACTCACACAGTCATAGAGTCATAGAGTAATACAGCACAGATAGAGGCCCTTCGGCCCATCGTGTCCATGCCGGCCATCAAGCCCTGTCTAATCTAATCCCATATTCCAGCATTTGGCCCGTAGCCTTGTATGCTATGGCATTTCAAATGCTCATCCAAATGCTTCTTAAATGTTGTGAGGGTTTCTGCCTCCACAACCCTTTCAGGCAGTGAGTTCCAGACTCCAACCACCCTCTGGGTGAAAAAGTTCTTTCTCAAATCCCCTCTAAACCTCCCTCCCTTTACCTTGAATCTATGCCCCCTAGTTATTGACCCCTCTACTAAGGGGAAAAGCTCCTCAGCATCCATCCTATCTATGCCCCTCACAATTTTGTACACCTCAATCATGTCCCCCCTCAGCCTCCTCTGCTCCAAGGAAAACAAACCCAATCTGCCCAGTCTCTCTTCATAGCTGAAGCGCTCCAGCCCTGGTAACATCCTGGTGAACCTCCTCTGCACCCTCTCTAACGCGATCACATCTTTCCTGTAGTGTGGCGACCAGAACTGCACACAGTATTCCAGCTGTGGCCTAACCAGTGTTTTATACAGCTCCATCATAACCTCCTTGCTCTTATATTCTATGCCTCGGCTAATGAAGGCAAGTATCCCATATGCCTTTTTTACCACCTTATCCACCTGTTCCGCCGCCTTCAGGGATCTGTGTACCTGCACACCCAGATCCCTCTGACCCTCCGTCTTGCCTAGGGTCTTACCATTCATTGTGTATTCCCTTGCCTTGTTAGACCCCCCAAAGTGCATCACCTCGCACTTTTCCGGGTTAAATTCCATTTGCCACTGTTCCGCCCATCTGACCAACCCATCTATATCGTTCTGCAGACTGAGGCTACCCTCCTCGCTATTTACCACCCTACCAATTTTAGTATCATCCGCGAATTTACTGATCATACCCTTTACATTCATATCCAAGTCATTAATGTAGACCACAAACAGCAAGGGACCCAGCACCGATCCCTGTGGTACCCCACTGGCCACAGGTTTCCAGTCACAAAAACAACCTTCGACCATCACCCTCTGCCTTCTGCCACTAAGCCAGTTTTGTATCCAATGTGCCAAGGCACCCTGGATTCCATGGGCTCTTACCTTCTTGACCAGTCTCCTGTGCGGGACTTTATCGAAGGCCTTACTGAAATCCATGTATACCACATCCACTGCGTTACCCTCATCCACACACCTAGTCACCCCCTCAAAAAATTCAATCAAATTAGTCAGACATGATCTTCCCTTGACAAAGCCATGTTGACTATCCCTGATTAATCCTTGCCTCTCCAAGTGGAGACAAATTTTGTCCCTCAGGATTTTTTCCAGTAATTTTCCTACCACTGATGTTAGGCTCACTGGCCTGTAGTTCCCCGGTTTTTCCCTACTACCCTTCTTGAATAATGGTACTACATTAGCGGTTCTCCAGTCCTCTGGCACATCCCCTGTGGCCAGAGAGGTCCTGAATATATGTGTTAGAGCCCCCGCAATCTCCTCCTTTGCCTCACACAGCAGCCTGGGGTACATTTCATCGGGGCCTGGGGATTTATCCATTTTTAGGCCAGCTAAAACCGCCAATACCTCCTCCCTCTCGATGCTAATATGTTCGAGCATATCACAGTCCCCCCGCCCTATTTCTATGTCTACATCGTCCTTCTCCATAGTGAAAACAGATGCAAAAAATTCATTTAGAACCCCTCCTACATCTTCCGGCTCCACACACAGATTGCCACTTTTGTCCCTAATGGGCCCTATTTTTTCCCTAGTTATCCTTTTACCCTTAATATACTTATAAAACATCTTCGGATTTTCCTTTATTTTGCTCGCCAGTGTTATTTCATGGCCCCTCCTTGATCTCCTAATTTCTTTTTTAAGTATCCCCCTGCACTTTTTGTACTCCTCTAGGGCTTCCTCCGTCTTTAGCCTTTTGTATCTACCAAAAGCCCTCCTTTTTTTCCTAATCCATTCCCGTATATCCCCTGACATCCACGGTTCCCTGTGGTTTTTGGAACCACTCTTGACCTTTATGGGAACATGTTGCCCTTGTATGATCTCAATCTCCCTTCTGAAAGCCTCCCATTGCTCCGATGCGGATTTTCCTACAAGTAGCTGATCCCAGTCCATTTTGGCCAGATCCTGCCTTATCCTATTAAAATCAGCCTTCCCCCAATTTAGAACCTTTATTTCCGGCCCATCCCTGTCCTTTTCCATGACCACCTTAAATCTTACCATATTATGGTCACTATCACCAAAGTGCTCACCTACTAGCACTTTTTCCACTTGGCCGGCCACATTCCCTAGAATTAGGTCCAGTACCGCCCCCTCTCTTGTAGGACTTTCTACATGCTGGCTCAAAAAGCTCTCCTGGATGCACTTTAAGAATTCTACACCCTCTGAGCCTTTCACACTTTGACTATCCCAGTTAATATTGGGGACACACTTTCCTTTCTCTTGCAGGCCAAGGTGGCTCACAACAGGAGGGAGCAGGAGCGCACAGGCGGGGGACAAGCCGACACCCAACCACTATCTGCGCTGGAGAATTGAGTGCTGCAGATTATTGGGCGCCAGCAAGGCCAGAGGGAAAGGGTAGCTCGGGGGCCAGCTCCCCGGAGGGCGAGTTCACGCGCAAGTTCTGCAGCACAGGACTCCAATGAGGACCTTGATGGGGAGGTGTTTAGAAGAAGGGTGATGGGCATGCACACGGAGATGATAGGTGCAATGGCAAGGGTGCTCGAGAGCGCCTCGGCAATGGTAAGGAGCGTGGATGAGTCCGCCTCCAACATTGCACAAGGCTCTGCGCATACCATGGAGCCCATCATTTCCAGTTTGCAAAGGATGGTAGACTCCCAGGGAACCCGTGGCGACCCAGACATGATGCCGCGTGTGATGGGCGATCTGGCAGCTTCCATTGCAGCACAGGCGGAAGCGACGCAACATCTTAGTGTTGTAATGGAGTTTATGCTGGGTGGCATCCAATCTCAGACTGCTCTCATGCAGTCTCAGCTTGATGCCATGCAAGTCATGACTGCTGCCATTGTGGCTAGGTCTACCACCGTCGATCGGGGCTTTCACGGTGTCGCAGCAGGCCTGCTGTCCGCTCCAACAGATTGCTAGGGATGCTGAGGTGCTGCCCCAGGGGACTGGCAGTAGGTCAGTGGAGCAGGAACCTGGTGTCTCCTCTCAGGATGACAGCATTCCTGCTCCCACCACTACCACTCCGCCGTTGTTCTTGTTGCTGCCTATCATCCAGCCAGCCAAGACTGCTGCTGCCCATGTTGATGTGCAGCCATCTTCCAGGTCCAGAGCTTGTCGAGGGCGTCCTGCAAAGCAATCTGAAGTCTCCCACGCAGACACTCAGCAGCCTCCCACCAGCCCTGCTGCAGCCACTGGGCCAACACTTCGCCGGAGCACTAGCGTAGGCAACGGCGCAGCAACGACAGGCACTAAGGGATTGCACAAGGGTGAATAGTTAATATTTTGGTGTAAAAATGTGTTCACTGATTTTGTACACTATTTCCTGTAACACTGTGATGAAATAGCTGTGTTCTGATATTTGTACTCTGGCGTCACAGAGAACAGTGTCCCTGTGTTTATCACAATATCACACCGTGTGTGACAGAGAATAGCGTCCCTGTGTGTATTACAGAATATCATACCGTGTGTTACAGAGAATAGTGTCTATGAGTATATTACTGTATATCACACCGTGTGTTACAGGGAATAGAGTCCCTGTGTAAATGACAGAATATCACACCGTGTGTTACAGAGAATAGTGTCCCTGTGAGTATTGCCGAATATCATACCGTGTGTTACAGAGAATAGTGTCCCTCTGTGTATTACATAATATCACACCGTGTGTTACAGAGAATAGTGTCCCTCTGTGTATTACATAATATCACACCGTGTGTTACAGGGAAAAGTGTCCCTGTGAGTATTACAGAATTTCACAGCATGTGTTTGATGTGCCAAATAACTGCCCGAATCCGAAGTTAAAGCTTAAGACTGAAGCCTTTTATTAAATAAGAATCATGGCAGAGTTAACAGAGTCCATCATCGACCGAGCCCTTGGTAGAACATACCAGAAGAGGGGTGGGGCCAGGGTGGAGCATTAGTGGTTCCCCCTAGTGGAACATTCCAGACATTACAAGTGCAAGTACAAATATCAGAACACAGTTATTTCATCACAGTGTTACAGGAAATAGTGTTCCTGTGTGTATTACAGAATATCACACCGTCTGTTACAGGGAATAGTGTCCCTTCATGCATTACAGAATATTACAGTGAGTGTTACAGGGAATAGTGTCCATGTGTATATTACAGAATATCACACCGTGTGTTACAGGGAATAGTGTACCTGTGTATAATGCAGAATATCACACCGTCTGTTACAGAGAATAGCATCTCTCTGTGTATTACAGAATATCACACTGTGTGTTACAAAGAATAGTGTCCCTGTGTGTATTACAGAGTATCGCACCCTGTGTTACAGAGAATAGTGTCCCTGTGTGTATTACAGAAGATCACACCGTGTGTTAAAGGGAATAGTGTCACGTTGTGCATTACAGAATATTACACCGTGTGTTACAGAGATGGCAACAGTGTGGAGGAGGCCGCGGGGACAAGGAGACGGAGCGGCTGAGGGACATCGTGCTCCCACTGCCACTGGAAGCCAAAGAATTGACTTTCTGAACACGGCGCTGTAAAAATAGCTGGCGGGTCCCTATGGGGAGTAAGCATTCCATTGTACTTGTACATATGGCAAATAAAAAAAATTGGAAAAAAAATAGTGTCCCTGTGTGTATTACAAAATATCACACCATGTGGTCCATAAAATAGTGTCCCTGTGTGTATTACAGAATATTAAACTGGCGTCACAGGGAACAGCGTCCCTGTGTGTATCACAATATCACACTGTGTGTTACAGAGAATAGCGTCCCTGTGTGTATTACAGAATAACACACTGTGTTACAGAGAATCGCGTCCCTGTGTACATTACAGTATATCACATCGTGTGTTACAGGGAATAGTCTCCCTGTGTATATTACAGAATATCATACCGTGTTTTACAGAGAATAGTGTCCCTGTGTGTATTGCTGAATATCATACCGTGTGTTACAGAGAATAGTGTCCCTGTGTATATTACAGATTATCATACCGTGTGTTACAGGGAATAGTGTCCCAGTGTGTATTGCAGAATATCACACCGTGTGTTACTGGGAATAGTGTCCATGTGAGCATTACAGAAAATCACACCGTGTGTTACAAGGAATAGTGTCCCTTCATGCATTACAGAATATTACAGTGATTGTTACAGGGAATAGTGTCCCTGTGTATATTACAGAATATCACACTGTGTGTTACAGTGAATAGTGTCCCTGTGTGTATTACAGAATATCACACCCTGTGTTACAGGGAATAGTGTCCCTGTTTGCATTAAAGAATATCACCGCCTGTTACAGATAATAGTGTCCCTCTGTATATTACAGAATATCACACTGTGTGTTACAAGGAATAGTGCCCCTGTGTGTATTACAGAATATCACACCTTGTGTTACAGGGAATAGTGTCCCTGTGTGTATTACAGAATATTACACCGTGTGCTACTGGGAATAGTGTCCCTGTGTGTGTTACAGAATATCACACTGTGTCTTACAGGGAATATTGTCCCTGTGTATATTGCAGAATATCGCACCGTGTGTTGCAGAGAATAGTGTCTCTGTGTGTATTATAGAATATCACACTGTGTGGTCTGTAAAATAGTGTCCCTGTTTGTATTACAGAATATTAAACTGGCGTCACAGGGAACAGCATCCCTGTGTGTATCACTATATCACACCGTGTTTTACAGAGAATAGCGCCCCTGTGTGTATTACAGAATATCGCACCATGTGTTACAGAGAATAGTGTCCCCGTGTAAATTACAGAATATCACACCATGTGTTACAGAGAATAGTGTCCCTGTGTATATTACAGAATATCAAACGCGCGTTACAGGGAACAGTGTCCCTGTGTGTATTACAGAAAATCACACCATGTGTTACAGGGAATAGTGTCCCTGTGTGTATTAAAGAATATCACACCATGTGTTACAGGGAATAGTGTCCCTGTGTGTATTATAGAATATCACACCGTTTGTAACTGGGAATAATGTCCCTGTGTGTATTACAGAATATCACACCGTCTGTTACAGGGAAAAGTTTCCCTGTGTGTGTTACAGAAATCACAGTGTGTTCCAGGGAATAGTGTCCCTGTGTGTATTACTGAATCTCACACTGTGTATTACAGGGAATAGTGTCCCTGTGTGTATTACTGAATACCACACCGTGTGTTACATGGAATAGTGTCCCTGTGTGTATTACAGAATATCACACCATGTGTTACAGAGAATAGTGTCCCTGTGTGTATTATAGAATATCACACCGTTTGTAACTGGGAATAATGTCCCTGTGTGTATTACAGAATATCACACCGTCTGTTACAGGGAAAAGTTTCCCTGTGTGTGTTACAGAAATCACACAGTGTGTTCCAGGGAATAGTGTCCCTGTGTGTATTACTGAATGTCACACTGTGTATTACATGGAATAGTGTCCCTGTGTGCATTAAAGAATATCACACCATGTGTTACAGGGAATAGAGTCCCATTGCGTTGTACAGAATATCACAGTGTGTTACTGGCAATAGTATCCCCATGTGTATTATAGAATATCACACCGTGTGTTACAGGGAATAGTGTCCCTGTGTGTTTTACAGAATATCACACCGTTTGTAACTGGGAATAATGTCCCTGTGTGTATTGCAGAATATCACACCGTGTGTTACAGGGAAAAGTTTCCCTGTGTGTGTTACAGAAATCACAGTGTGTTCCAGGGAATAGTGTCCCTGTGTGTATTACTGAATCTCACACTGTGTATTACAGGGAATAGTGTCCCTGTGTGTCATAGAGTCATAGAGTCATAGAGTTTTACAGCACAGAAAGAGGCCCTTCGGCCCATCGTGTCTGCGCCGCCCATCCATCCCTGTCCAGTCTAATCCCATTTTCCAGCATTTGGTCCATAGCCTTGTATGCAATGGCATTTCAAGTGCTCATCCAAATGCTTCTTGAATGTTGTGAGGGTTCCTGCCTCTACCACCCTTTCAGGCATTGAGTTCCACATTCCAACCACCCTCTGGGTGAAAAAGTTCCTCCTCAAATCCCCTCTAAATCTCCTGCCCCTTACCCTGAATCTATGCCCCCTTGTTATTGACCCCCCTACTAAGGGGAAAAGTTCCTCTTTGTCTACCCTATCTATGCCCCTCATCATTTTGTACACCTCAATCAGGTCCCCCCTCAGCCTTCTTTGCTCCAAGGAAAACAACCCCAGCCTGTCCAGCCTCTCTTCATAGCTGAGGCGCTCCATCCCAGGTAACATCCTGGTGAATCTTCTCTGCACCCTCTCCAAAGCAATCACATCCTTCCTATAGTGAGGCGACCAGAACTGCACACAGTACTCCAGCTGTGGCCTCACCAGCGTTTTGTACAGTTCCATCATAACCTCCCTGCTCTTATATTCTATGCCTCGGCTAATGAAGGCAAGTATCCCATATGCCTTTTTAACCACCTTATCTACCTGTTCTGCTGCCTTCAGGGATCTATGTACATGTACACCAAGGTCCCTCTGACCCTCTGTACTTCCTAGGGTCCTACCACTCATTGTGTATTCCCTTGCCTTATTTGTCCGTCCAAAATGCATCACCTCGCACTTTTCAGGGTTAAATTCCATTTGCCACTTTTCCGCCCATCTGACCAACCCGTTTATATCGTCCTGTAGCCTGAGGCTTTCCTCCTCACAATTTACCACCCCACCAATTTTCGTGTCATCTGCGAACTTACTGATCATACCTTTTACATTCTCATCCAAATCATTTATGTAGATCACAAACAACAAGGGACCCAGCACCGATCCCTGAGGTACCCCACTGGACACAGGCTTCCAGTCACAAAAGCAACCTTCGACCATCACCCTCTGCCTCCTGCCACTCAGCCAGTTTAGGATCCAACGCGCCAAGGCACCCTGGATCCCATGGGCTCTTACCTTCTTGACCAGTCTCCTATGCGGGACTTTGTCAAAAGCTTTACTGAAGTCCATGTAAACCACATCCACAGCATTTCCCTCATCCACCCCCCTAGTCACCCCCTCGAAAAATTCAATCAGATTTGTCAGACATGATTTACCCTTGACAAAGCCATGCTGACTATCCCCGATTAATCCTTGCCTCTCCAAGTGGAGACTAATTTTGTCCCTCAGAATTTTTTCCAATAATTTCCCTACCACAGATGTTAGGCTCACTGGCCTGTAATTCCCTGGTTTATCCCTGCTACCCTTCTTGAATAATGGTACTACGTTAGCTGTTCTCCAGTCCTCTGGTACATCCCCTGTGGCCAGAGAGGTTCTGAAAATTTGTGTCAGAGCCCCTGCAATCTCCTCCTTTGCCTCCCACAGCAGCCTGGGATACATCTCGTCTGGGCCTGGAGATTTATCCACTTTTTGGCCTGCTAAAACCGCTAGCACCTCCTCCCTCTCGATGCTAATATGTTCAAGTATGTCACAGCCCCCTTGCCCGATTTCTATGTCTGCATCGTCTTTCTCCATAGTGAACACAGATGCAAAAAATTCATTTAAAACCCCGCCTACATCATCTGGCTCTACACACAGATTGCCACTTTGGTCCCTAATGGGCCCTACCCTTTCCCTGGTTATCCTCTTGCCCTTAATATACTTATAAAACATCTTAGGATTTTCCTTTATTTTGCTCGCCAGTGTTATTTCATGGCCCCTCCTCGCCCTCCTAATTTCTTTTTTAAGTATGCCCCTGCATTTTTTATACTCCTCTAGGGCTTCTTCCGTCTTTAGTCTTTTGTAACTGCCAATACCACACCGTGTGTTACATGGAATAGTGTCCCTGTGTGTATTACAGAATATCACACCATGTGTTACAGGGAATAGTGTCCCTGTGTGTATTACAGAATATCACACCATGTGTTACAGAGAATAGTGTCCCTGTGTGTATTACAGAATATTGTGGCGACACGCCACCACTGGACATAATCCGCTCACGGCGGCACAGACAGTCTAAGCAGAAGCCCCCAGCCGGGGGCCCTTTCCTCCAGCAACTTGTTTCCCGCAGGGACAGGCTGCCGGGAGCACTTCCTGTCTGGGAAGTATTTAAGTGGATGTGCGGGCTTTTCTAGTTCCTGTTTGCCATGTGGTCAGAATAAAGCAGTTGTGTTTTCAATAGCTCTGTCTCGACTCCCACGTTTGCCGCGGTATCTCAACACTGGTGACCCCGACGCTCAGGACGAATCCTAAGCTAGCATGGCGGATACAAACGTAGTCACGGTTAAATTACCTGACTTTTGGGAGAACCTCGCCGAAGCCTGGTTCGTTCAAGCTGAGTCCAGATTCCGGCTGAAAGGCATTACAGTCGACGCCACGAAGTACGACTACCTCGTCGCCTCGCTCACCTACGCTACAGTCCCCAAGGTTTGGGCAGCGCTGCAGAATCCACCAACGGAGGGCAAGTACGAGCATCTGAAGGCTGCGCTACTTAAAAAATTTCAAACGTCCTCTTACCAGCGCCACTGCCAACTCCTGGACCTCCCCGGCCTTGGTGACGCTTCACCATCAGACCTGCTTTCCCACATGCTGTCCCTCTCCGACGACAAAAATCCCGGCGCCCTTTTTCGCACGCTTTTCATTCGGCAGCTCCCCGCCAGCATCCGCACGCTCCTTGTGGAGTCTGACTCCACGGACCTGAATGAGATAGCCGAAAAGGCCGACCGGCTGCTCTCTGCACAGGCCGATCGCGACGTCGCGCCCGACCTCACGGCAACGACCACGCGGTCTTCCCGGGCCGCTAGGCCCGACCGCCCTACCACTCCAGGTCACTGCTACTACCACACCCGTTTTGGCGCTAGGGCTCAACGCTGCACGCCACCGTGTTCCTTCAAACCCCCCCCGCACCGGCCCCCGCGATGGCCGCGGGGCAGAAGGAGCCCCTGCTGTACGTCACTGACGACAGAACCAACCGCCGATTTCTGTGCGACACAGGGGCCCAGCACAGCACCACCCCCGCCTCCGCCCTCGAGATCCAACGCGGCACACGGGGTATCACACTGGCTGCAGCCAACGGCTCTGAAATCCGCACATATGGCACCCGCATGGTCACGCTCGACCTCGCGGCCCGCCGCTACCGCTTGGAGTTCCTGACAGCCAAGGTCCTCTGCCCACTCATTGGCGCCGACTTCCTACGCGCCCACGGCCTCCTTGTCGACATTCCGAGGCACCGCCTCGTCGACATCAACACTATGGCCCCCATCCCCGGCGCCTTTACCCCGGCCCGTTCGGCCGGCCCGACGACCTACTGCCTCGCCAGAGCCACGGACGACTACTCGGCACTCCTAGCTGAGTTTCCCGCCCTCACTAACCCGACCTTTTCGGCCAAAGCCGCCAAGCACGGTGTGGAACACTATATCCCCACCACCGGCCCCCCAGTTTCTGCCCACGCCCGCAGACTCAACCCGGCCAAGCTGGAAATCGCGCGGGCCGAGTTTACCAACATGGAACAACTCAGCATCATCCGCCGCTCCAGCAGCCCTTGGGCCTCGCCCCTCCACATCGCCCCCAAGCCCGGCGGAGGCTGGCGCCCTTGCGGGGACTACCGCCGCCTCAACGACGCCACCACCCCCGATCGGTACCCGGTGCCACACATCCAGGACTTCTCGGCCCGACTGGCTGGACGAACCGTCTTTTCCAAAATCGACCTGGTGCGCGGTTACCACCAAGTCCCCGTACACCCCGCGGACATCCCCAAAACGGCCGTCATCACCCCATTCGGCCTGTTCGAGTTCCTGAGGATGCCCTTCGGCCTCAAGAATGCAGCACAGGCTTTCCAGCGCCTTATGGACTCAGTCCTCCGGGACCTGAACTTCCTATTCGTCTATCTAGACGACATTCTCGTGGCCAGCTCCTCCAAACAGGAACACCTCGAACACCTTCGCATCCTGTTCGGGCGCCTAGCCCAACACGGGCTCATCCTCAGCCCGGCGAAGTGCCAATTCGGCCTAACCGAGATCGATTTTCTCGGTCACCACATCACCCCTGCTGGGGCCGTCCCCCTGCCCAACAAGGTGCAGGCCGTCCAGCAATTCCCCCGCCCCACAACCATCAAGGGCCTCCAGGAGTTCCTCGGGATGGTGAACTTCTACAACAGGTTCATCCCTAGAGCCGCAGCCCTTATGAAGCCCCTATACGACTCCCTCCGAGGAAAATCCGGCAAGATGGACGTAGCCTGGACCACTGACACGGCAGCCGCCTTCGACGCCACCAAAAACGCACTCGCCGACGCCACTCTGCTCGCGCACCCGAGGGCCGATGCCCGGGTCGCGCTCACCACCGACGCCTCCGACCACGCGGTCGGGGCCGTGTTCGAGCAGTGGGTCAATGGCGCGTGGCAGCCACTTGCCTTCTACAGCCGCCAACTGCGCCCCCCGGAGGTCAAATACTCCACTTTCGACCGCGAGCTTCTCGCACTCCACCTGTCGGTCCGCCATTTCAGGTTCCTCCTGGAAGGTCGCCCCTTCACCGCGTATGTGGACCACAAGCCACTCACATACGCGATGGCCAAGCACACCGAACCCTGGTCCGCTAGGCAGCAACGCCAGCTCGCGGCCGTCTCCGAGTTTACTACGGACATTCAGCACGTCTCCGGTAGAGACAACGTGGTCGCCGACTGCCTTTCCCGTCCCGCCGTCTGTGCGAATCACCTCGCGGTCGACTACGCACAACTAGCAGCAGCCCAGCTCACGGACCCAGACCTCCTCTCGGCGGCTACCAGCCTGCCAGGGCTACGCCTAGCCAAGGTCGCGCACGGGCCCGAAGCCACGGCAGTCACGTGCGACGTCTCACTCGGCCAACCCAGGCCGGTCGTCCCTGAGACCTGGCGCCGCCGCGTCTTCGACGCGCTCCACGGGCTCTCTCACCCGGGTTCCCGCGCATCCGTCAAACTCCTCTCCAAGCGCTTCGTCTGGCACGGCCTTAGCAGAGATGTTCGGACTTGGGCCACCTCCTGCCTCGCCTGCCAACGGGCTAAGGTACAGCTGCACACCAAAGCACCCCTGGGAGACTTCGAGGTACCCAGCCGCCGCTTCGACCACGTACACGTCGACATCGTCGGTCCCCTGCCGCCATCGCAAGGCCAAACTTATCTCCTCACGATGGTCGACCGCTACACACGCTGGCCTGAGGCAGTGCCGCTGACCTCCACCACCACAGCCGACATCGCCAGGGCGTTCGTTAACACCTGGGTTGCGAGGTTCGGCGTACCGGCCGACATAACCTCCGACAGAGGCGCCCAGTTCACCTCCGAACTCTGGACGGCCACAGCACGCAACCTCGGGGTGACGCTCCACCGCACCACGGCGTACCACCCGCAGGCCAACGGACTTTGTGAACGCTTCCACAGGTCACTCAAGGCCTCACTCCGCGCTGGCCTGCAGGACAGTACCTGGACTGACCGCCTACCGTGGGTGCTACTCGGCCTACGCACCGCGGTCAAGGAAGACCTCCAGTCCTCGGCAGCGGAGTTAGTCTACGGACAACCGCTGCGCGTCCCAGGCGAATTCCTTCCGGAGCCTACCAAGTCTTGGTCGGCCGAACAGCAGCGGCTCGACTCTTTCTCTTCCGCTCAACAGTTCGCCCCACTTCCGGTCAACCGACACGGCGAACTCGCACCTCACGTCCCGCCAAATTTACAGCAGGCGCGCTTCGTCTTCGTGCGACACGACGCGCACCGCGGGCCCCTGCGACCCCCGTACGACGGTCCGTACGAGGTACTACAAACCGGGGACAAGGTATTCAAGCTGCGACTCGGCGACAGGGTCGAGACAGTCTCCATCGACCGGCTCAAACCAGCACACACAGAACCAGGGGAACAGGTCCCCGTGGCCCAGCCTCCAGCCAGAGGCCGTCCCCCCGGCAAGCCAGCACAGCCGGCGGCGAACCGCCCGACCCAACCAACCAGACCGGCGACCACTCAGAGCCGCTGCGGCAGAACCATTAGACCACCGTCACGACTCGTCCACTCCTCCTAAGCGGATTCTGGGGGGAGCTCTGTGGCGACACGCCACCACTGGACATAATCCGCTCACGGCGGCACAGACAGTCTAAGCAGAAGCCCCCAGCCGGGGGCCCTTTTCTCCAGCAACTTGTTTCCCGCAGGGACAGGCTGCCGGGAGCACTTCCTGTCTGGGAAGTATTTAAGTGGATGTGCGGGCTTTTCTAGTTCCTGTTTGCCATGTGGTCAGAATAAAGCAGTTGTGTTTTCAATAGCTCTGTCTCGACTCCCACGTTTGCCGCGGTATCTCAACAATATCACACTGTGTGTTACAGGGAATAGAGTCCCATTGCGTTGTACAGAATTTCACACAGTGTGTTACTGGGAATAGTGTCCCCATGTGTATTATAGAATATCACACCGTGTGTTACAGGGAATAGTGTCCCTGTGTGTATTGCAGAATATCCCACCACGTGTTACAGGGAACAGTCTCCCTGTGTGTATTACAGAATATCACTCCGTGTGTTACAGGGAAAAGGTTCCCTGTGTGTGTTACAGAAATCACACCGTTTGTTACAGGGAATAGTGTCCCTGTGTGTATTACTGAATATCACACTGTGTGTTACAGGGAATAGTGTCCTTGTGTGTGTTACAAAATATCACACCGTGTGTTTCCGAGTAAAATGTCCCTGTGTGTATTACAGAATATCACACCGTGTGTTACAGGGAATAGTGTCCCTGTGTGTATTATTTAATATCACACCGTGTGTTACAGGGAATAGTGTCCCTGTGTGATGAAAGAATATCACACCATGTGTTACAGGGAATAGAGTCCCATTGTGTTGTACAGAATATCACACCGTTTGTAACTGGGAATAATGTCCCTGTGTGTATTGCAGAATATCCCACCACGTGTTACAGGGAACAGTGTCCTTGTGTGTATTACAGAATATCACACCGTGTGTTACAGGGAAATGTTTCCCTGTGTGTGTTACAGAATATCACACTGTGTATTACAGGGAATAGTGTTGCTGTGTGTATTATTTAATATCACACCGTGTGTTACATGGAATAGTGTCCCTCTGTGTATTACAGAATATCACAATGCATGTTACAGGAAACAGTGTCCCTGTGTGTATTACAGAAAATCACACCATGTGTTACAGGGAATAGTGTCCCTGTGTGTATTAAAGAATATCACACCACGTGTTACAGGGAATAGAGTCCCATTGCGTTGTACAGAATATCACACAGTGTGTTACTGGGAATAGTGTCCCCATGTTTATTATAGAATAGCACACCGTGTGTTACAGGGAATATAGTCCCTGTGTGTTTTACAGAATATCACACGGTTTGTACCTGGGAATAATGTCCCTGTGTGTATTGCAGAATATCCCACCGCATGTTACATGGAACAGTGTCCCTGTGTGTATTACAGAATATCACACCGTGTGTTACAGGGAAACGTTTCCCTGTGTGTGTTACAGAAATCACACCGTGTGTTCCAGGGAATAGTGTCCCTGTGTGTATTACTGAATATCACACCACGTGTTACAGGGATTAGTGTCCCTGTGTATATTACAGATTATCACAGAGTGTTACAGGGAATAGCGTCCCCACATAGTTTACAGAATATCACACCGTGTGTTCCAGGGAATAGTGTCCCTGTGTGTATTACTGAATATCACACTGGGTGATACAGGGAATACTGTCCCTGTGTGTGTTAGAGAATATCACACCATGTGTTACAGTGAATAGCGTCCCTGTGTGTATTACAGAACATCACACCGTGTGTAACAGGGAATAGTGTCAATGTGTTTGTTACAGAATATCACAACATTTGTTTCAGTGAACAACGTCCCAGTGTGTATTACAGAATATCTCACCGTGTGTTACCCGGAATAGTGTCCCTGTGTGTGTGACAGACTATCACACCTTGTGTTACAGGCAAGAGTGTCCCTGCGTGTATTAAAGAATACCACACTGTGTGTTACTGGGAATAGTGTCCCTGTGTGTGTTACAGAACATCACACCGTGTGTTACATGCAATAGTGTCCCTGTGTGTATTATAGAATATGACACCGTGTGTTTCCGAGTAAAATGTCCCTATGTGTATTACAGAATATCACACCGTGTGTTACATCGAATAGTGTCCCTGTGTGTATTACAGAATATCACACTGTGTGTTACAGGGAATAGTGTCCCTGTGTGTGTTACAAGATATCACACCATGTGTTACAGGGAATAGTGTCACTGTGTATATTACACAATATCACACCGTGTGTACTGGGAAAAAAGTCCATGTGTGTATTACAGAAAATCACACCATGTTTTACAGGGAATAGTGTCCCTGTGTGTATTAAAGAATATCACACCTTCTGTTACACGGAATAGTATCCCTGTGTGTATTACAGAATATCAAATGTGTGTTACAGGAAATAGTGTTCTTCTGCCTGTTACAGAATATCACACCATGTGTTACAGGCAACATTGTCCCTGTGTGTATTGCAGAATATCCCACCGCGTGTTAAACGGAACAGTGTACCTGTGTGTTTTACAGAATATCACACCGTTTATTAAAGGGAATAGTTTCGCTGTGTGTATTATACAATATCACAACTTGTTTTACAGGGATTAGTGACCCTCTGTGTATTAAAGAATATCACACTATTTTTTACAGGGAATAGTGTCCCTGTGTGTTTTACAGAATATAACATCGTGTGTTACAGGGAATAGTTACACTGTGTGAATTACAGAATATCACACTGTGTGTTACAGGGAATAGTGTCCCTATGTGTATTACAGAATATCACACCGTGTCATACAGGGAATAGTGTCCCTGTGTGTATGAAAGAATATCACACCATGTGTTACAGGGAATAGAGTCCCATTGTGTTGTACAGAATATCACACCGTTTGTAACTGGGAAAAATGTCCCTGTGTGTATTGCAGAATATCCCACCACGTGTTACAGGGAAAAGTTTCCCTGTGTGTGTTACAGAATATCACACCGTGTGTTCCAGGGAATAATGTCCCTGTGTGTATTACTGAATATCACACTGTGTATTACAGGGAATAGTGTCCCTGTTTGAATTACAGAATATCACACCATGTGTTACTGGGAATAGTGTCCCCGTGTGTATTGCAGAATATCACAACGCATGTTACAGGGAATAGTGTCCCTGTGTGTTTTACAGAATATCACACCGTGTGTTCCAGGGAATAATGTCCCTGTGTGTATTGCAGAATATCCCACCGAGTGTTACAGGGAACAGTGTCCCTGTGTGTTTTACAGAATATCACACCGTGTGTTCCAGGGAATAATGTCCCTGTGTGTATTGCAGAATATCACACCGTGTGTTGCAGGGAAAAGTTTCCCTGTGTGTATTACTGAATATCACACCGTGTGTTGCATGGCATAGTGTCCCTGTGTGTATTACTGAATATCACACCGTGTGTTACATGGAATAGTGTCCCTGTGTGTATTACAGAATATCACACCATGTGTTACATGGAATAGTGTCCTTGTGTGTGTTACAGAATATCACACCATGTGTTACTGGGAATGGTATCCCCGTGTGTATTGCAGAATATCACAACGCAAGTTACAGGGAATAGTGTCCCTGTGTGTATTTCAGAATATCACGCCATGTGTTACAGGAAATACGGTCTCTGTGTGCTACAGAATATTACACCATGTGTTACAGGGAATAGTGTCCCTGTGTGTATTACAGAATATCACACTGTGTTACAGGGAAAAGTTTCCCTGTGTGTGTTACAGAATATCACACCGTGTGTTTCCGAGTAAAATGTCCCTGTGTGTATTACAGAATATCGCACTGTGTGTTACATCGAATAGTGTCCCTGTGTGTATTACAGAATATCACACCGTTTGTTACAGGAATTAGAGTCCCTGGCCTAGAAATTCAGTATAGCCACTTTTGGGGCGGTAAAGTCGGGCGGCCGCTAAAGTTTGCGCCCGGCGCAAAGTCGCGCCCCCTTCGCCGATATTCAGTCGCATCGCCCCAAGAGGTTGCTGCTGCGCTTAAACAGGCGATGCACGACTATCTTTAGGCGCTATGCCGGCGGTGCTGAGCGATACCCCCGAGGCCGGGCGCAGCGCCGGTGCGGCGAGTTCTTGATTGACGACAGACACTCTGGCGCCAGTCAGCTCTTAAAGGGGGAGGGTGGATTTGTTTGCCTGCCACGCCCTGCACACTGCAGCCCTCAACCTAGCCTGACCACTTCAGCTTCACCTGCACAACGCCCAGGGCTATGGTGAAGGCCAGGGAGAGAGCGCAGCGCTTCAGCGACGGTGACCTGAGGCTGCTGGTTGGCGGAGTGGAGCGCAGGCGCCATGTTCTGTTCCCAGAAGGTGGCAAGAGGCCGCTGCCCAGCGCCTACCGGAAAGCCTGGAGGGAGGTCTCCAACAGGGTGTCTTCCAACAGCGTGGTTGCCAGGACTCCTGTGCAATGCCGGAAGAAGTTCAATGACCTCACTCGGGTTGCCAGGGTGAGTACCCTTTCCAGTGTCCTCCTCATCCTTGCATGTGCACCTCACTTTATGGGCAAAGGGACCTGAAAGCCCTAATGGCCAGCCCTCATCCAGCAGCTATGGGACTGGCATGAAAATCACTTGCACATTCAGCACTTTACACACTGTACAAGCTATTCGACCATGGGAGGCATTGCAGACAAGATCAGGGCTACACACTGAACAAGCTATTCGACCATGGGAGGCATTGCAGACAAGATCAGGGCTACACACTGTACAAGCTATTCGACCATGGGAGGCATTGCAGACAAGATCAGGGCTACACACTGAACAAGCTATTCGACCATGGGAGGCATTGCAGACAAGATCAGGGCTACACACTGTACAAGCTATTCGACATTGGGAGGCATTGCAGACAAGATCAGGGCTACACACTGTACAAGCTATTCGACCATGGGAGGCAGTGCAGACAAGGTCAGGTCTTCACACTGTACTTAGAGGCCGTCCTTTCTCTTGCAGGCCAAGGTGGCGCACAACCGGCGCAACCGAACTGAGACCGGGGGAGGCCGTCCTGACCTCAAAGAGCTCTCCGACCTCGACCAGTGTGTGGAGCGCATTATGGCAGGCCGGCTGATTGGCCCCATCGCCAGTGGAGATGCCGACCCTGTTCTGGGCACCAATGATAAGGGCATCACCTTTTGGACCTCTCTCGTTCCACTTGCGCATGAGATCAGCATCCGTTGCCACTGTCCGACCAATGCGGTGAATGGCAGCACTCATGCCTCCCTCGCTGCCGCCCTGTCCTCACTCTAAAGCTACTCTTGTGCCTTCCTGCTTTCAGATGGTGAATCGTCAGGTGAGGAGGCGGGCCCTCAAGCTGCCACTGTCAGCCCTTCGGAAGACGAGGAGGAGGAAGAGGAAGCCGGCCCATCAGTGCCACCCTCAGCTGCGCCAGCCCATGGCGATGTAGGGGACACGTGTTCCCTGGAGGGGAGCCGGGGGGAAGGGTCGGAGGAGAGTGAAGCTCCGGGGCCCAGCGGCCTGCAGCAACGCGGGAGGGGTGGGGAAGCTCGGCGGACTTCTCCCCAGAGGGTGAGTGCGGCCTCCAGTCCTGCGACGGTGAGCGCAGAGGAGGTGCGGCTCCTGGAGGAAATGGCCGTCCAGGCTGAGCGCAGGCACAATGAGCTCATGGCTGCAGTGGCAAGGATGCCTGACTCCATTGAGTCTTTGTCAAGGAGTGTGCAGCAATTTGGAGCAGCACAGGCCAGGAGTCTGCAGGACTTCGCGGCAGCACAGGCGGCTTCGAGTCAAGTGCTCAGTCATGCCGTCCATTCACTGGCTGTTGTCATGCGGACACAGACCAGGGCCACACGGGCACTAACTGCTGCCACCCTCGCTGGATCAGCCAGGCATCGCCACGGCACCTGCCGCGCAGCAGCAGCCCAGCAGTCTGTCCTTCAGCTGTTTGCTGCGCATGCTGCAGTGCTGGCCCGTGCGAGTGCCACTGTATCAGGCGAACAGCGAGCACCTGCGATCTGCCAGGTTGGCACCATTCCTGCAGCCGACACTGCCACTCCGCCATTGCAGCTGCCACGAGCCGCTGGACAGACTGCTGCCACCCAGCCAGAGTTGGAGCAGTCAGCAGCCGGCCACTCCAAGGCCAGAGCTGGTGCAGGCCGACCCCCAAGGGCATCTGCCGTCACGCCATCTGCCCCTCAGCAGCCTTCCCCCAGCCTTGCTGCAGCCACTGGGCTCCCATTGAGGAGGAGCTGCAGGGCGGGCAGGGGCCAGGCAAGGATGCGAAAGGCATCGCCCTTGCAGGGCAAAAGGTAGAAGGTATGCTCAAATGCCTGTTGTGTTATTGTAAGGCCGAGACTGGTGTCTTTCTTTCTTTTTGTAAGGCCGAGACTGGTAGTTTTGTGTTTTTGGAGGGGGCTTCTCCACATGAGGATGTAATGTGGGAAGGGCAGAGGTTTTCAATAAATTGTTGTTGTTAAATTGCACTGTGCATGGTTTTTTGGTTCAGTCCTGGTTGCCCTGCTCAGCTGAGGGCTTGTGGAGCGGCTACATTCATCTGCTGACATTGGCACAAGCCATTCGCTGAGAGGGGACCTAGAACCGACGGTCAATAAGCCGGCGACGGGCGGCCCTTGCACTTTCTGCCTCCCTCCTGTGCTGGTCCTCCTCCTCCTCCTCCTCCTCCTCAGGTGGTCCTCCAATCTCTGGTGGCAGTGGCTGAGTCCTGCGGATAGCCAGGTTGTGCAGCATGCAGTAAACGACCACGAAATGGGAGACTCGCTCCGGCGAATATTGTAGGGCTCCACCGGAACGATCCAGACAGCGGAACCGTTGCTTCAGGACGCCGATTGTTTGTTCGATGATGTTCCTGGTCGCTTGATGGCTATCGTTGTATCCCTCTTCAGCAGGGGTGCTGGGCGCACGGAGCGGGGTCATTATACATGTTGAGATAGGAGAACTGCTGGCGGTATACCCTGGGTGGGTAAGGCCTCCTTTGCCGACGCCTGTTGCCCCCTCTCCGTCTAGCCAGGGCTGCCACTCTCTCACGGCGTCTGTGAGCCCTTTGGATGTAATTGAGAAAGCCAGCGTTTACACCCATTGCAGCCCCCATAATATGCTGGCAAACAATGAGATGTCAATGAAGGCAAAGACAAGTGGAAAGCTGTGGCCTGAAGCCACAAGTACCGGTCCGAGTGATGAGCCAAAGCAGAAAGCTCTCTACCTTGGTCTCTCTGCAAAGATCCGTCTCTCAAGAAGGAGTGCTGCGAAATGGCAGCCTTTTATAGTGCAGGAGGAGTGCCCTTTAATTTGCGCCCCCCGCGCCCCGTATCGACTGAGCACCGTTCCACTGTAACAGTCGCTAGGGGCGCCAAGCGCACAATGGGGCGAAGCGACTGAATTTCCGGTTTGGGGCGCACAAAGGGCGTTGCACGATGAAATGACGTCAGGATCTGCGCGCACAGCTGAGCGCGCGCAAAGACTTTGCGCCGCCGCTAAATCTTGAGTGAAGTTGGGGCGAGGCGCAGATCGCGCTGCGCCCGGCCGCTAGCAGCCTAGTGCCTGACATCTACTCCTCCTAAGGCGCTACGGGCTGGATCAACCAACTGAATTTCTAGGCCCCTGTGTTTATTACAGATTATCACACAGTGTGTTACAGGGAATAGCCTCCCCATATAGTTTACAGAATATCACACCATGTGTTACACGGAATAGTGTCCCTGTGTGTATTACTGAATATCACACCGTGTGTTACATGGAATAGTGTCCCTGTGTGTATTACAGAATATCACACCATGTGTTACAGAGAATAGTGTCACTGTGTGTATTACAGAATATCACACCGTGTGTTACAGGGATTAGTGTCCCTGTGTATAATACAGAATATCACACCACATGTTACAGGGATTAGTGTCCCTGTGTATAATACAGAATATCACACCGCATGTTACAGGAATTGGTGTCCCTGTGTTAATTACAGATTATCACACAGTGTGTTACACGGAATAGCCTCCCCATATAGTTTACAGAATATCACACCGTGTGTTACAGGGAATAGCGTCACTATGTGTATTACAGAATATCACACCGTGTCTTACAGGGAATAGTGTCCCTGTGTGTATGAAAGAATATCACACCATGTGTTACAGGGAATAGAGTCCCATTGTGTTGTACAGAATATCACACCGTTTGTAACTGGGAATAATGTCCCTGTGTGTATTACAAAATATCACACCGTGTGTTACAGGGAAAAGTTTCCCTGTGTGTGTTAAAGAATATCACACCGTGTGTTCCAGGGAACATTGTCCCTGTGTGTATTACTGAATATCACACTGTGTATTACAGGGAATAGTGTCCCTGTGTGTATTATTTAATATCACACCGTGTGTTACATGGAATAGTGTCCCTGTGTGTATTACAGAATATCACACCATGTGTTGCTGGGAATAGTGTCCCCGTGTGTATTGCAGAATATCACAAAGCATGTTATAGGGAACAGTGTCCCTGTGTGCATTACAGAATATCCCACCATGTGTTACAGGGAACAGTGACCCTGTGTGTATTACAGAATATCACACCGTGTGTTACAGGGAATAGTGTCCCTGTGTGTTTTACAGAATATCCCACCGCGTGTTACAGGGAAAAGTCTCCCTGTGTGTATCACAAAATATCACACCGTGTGTTACAGGGAAAAGGTTCCCTGTGTGTGTTACAGAATATCACACCGTGTGTTACAGGGATTAGTGTCCCTGTGTATAATACAGAATATCACACCGCATGTTACGTGGAATAGTGTCCCTGTGCATATTATACAGTATCACACCACATGTTACAGGAATTAGTGTCCCTGTGATTATTACATATTATCACAGTGTGTTACATGGAATAGCCTCCCCATATAGTTTACAGAATATCACACCGTATGTTACAGGGAATAGTGTCCCTGTGTGTGTTACAGAATATTACACCATGTGTTACAGGGAATTGTGTCCCTGTGTGTATGAAAGAATATCACACCATGTGTTACAGGGAATAGAGTCCCATTGTGTTGTACAGAATATCACACCGTTTGTAACTGGGAATAATGTCCCTGTGCGTATTGCAGAATATCCCACCACGTGTTACAGGGAACAGTGTCCCTGTGTGTATTACAGAATATCACACCGTGTGTTACAGGGAAAAGTTTCCCAGTGTGTGTTAAAGAATATCACACTGTGTTTTCCAGGGAACAGTGTCCCTGTGTGTTTTACTGAATATCACACTGTGTATTACAGGGAATAGTGTCCCTGTGTGTATTATTTAATATCACACCGTGTGTTACATGGAATAGTGTCCCTGTGTGTATTACAGAATATCACACCATGTGTTACTGGGAATAGTGTCCCCGTGTGTATTGCAGAATATCACAACGCATGTTATAGGGAACAGTGTCCCCATGTGTATTATAGAATATCACACAGTGTGTTACAGGGAATAGTGTCCCTGTGTGTATTGCAGAATATCACAACGCATGTTATAGGGAACAGTGTCCCCATGTGTATTATAGAATATCACACAGTGTGTTACAGGGAATAGTGTCCCCGTGTGTATTGCAGAATATCACAACGCATGTTATAGGGAACAGTGTCCCCATGTGTATTATAGAATATCACACCGCATGTTACAGGGAACAGTGTCCCTGTGTGTACTGCAGAATATCACACCGCATGTTACAGGGAACAGTGTCCCTGTGTATATTACAGAATATCACACCGTGTGTTACAGGGAAAAGTTTCCCTGTGCGTGTTACAGAAATCACACCGTGTGTTGCAGGGAATAGTGTCCCTATGTGTATTACTGAATATCACACTGTGAATTACGGGAATAGTGTCCCTGTGTGTATTACTGAATATCACACTGTGTGTTACATGGAATAGTGTCCCTGTGTGTATTACAGAATATCACACCGTGTGTTACAGAGAATAGTGTCCCTGTGTGTATTACAGAATATCACACTGTGTGTTACAGGGAATAGTGTCCCTGTGTATGTTACATAATATCACACCGTGTGTTGCAGGGAATAGTGTCCCTGCGTATATTACAGAATATCACACCGTGTGTTACATGGAATAGTGTCCCTGTGTGTATTACAGAATATCACACTGTGTGTTACAGGGAATAGTGTCCCTGTGTATGTTACATAATATCACACTGTGTGTTACAGGCAACATTGTCCAGGTGTGTATTACAGAATATCACACCACGTGTTACAGAGTATAGTGTTCCTGTGTGTATTACAGAATATCACACCGTGTTTTACAGAGCACAGTGTCCCTGTGTGAATCACAAAATATCACACTGTGTGTTACAGGGAATAGTGTCCCTGTGTATATTACAGAACATCACCCCGTGTGTTACAGGGAATAGTGTCCCTGTGTGTGCTACAGAAAATAACACCGTGTGTTACATGGAATAGTATCCCTGTGTTAATTACAGAATATCACACCGTCTGTTAAAGGGAATAGTGTCCCGGTGTATATTACAGAATATCACCTCACCCCTGCCCCTCCCTCCCGGAACCACGATCGGGTTCCCCTTGTCCTTTCACCCCACCAGCCTCCACATTCAACGGATCATCCTCCGGCATTTCCGCTACCTCCAAAGTGATCCCACCACCAAACGTATCTTCCCCTCCCCTCCCCTTTCAGCATTCCGCAGGGACCGCTCCCTCCGAGACACCCTAGTCCACTCCTCTATCACCCCAAACAGCCCTTCCCCTTCGCCTGGCACCTTCCCGTGCAAGCGGAGGAGATGTAACACCTGCCCCTATACCTCCCCCCTTCCCACTGTCCAGGGCCCCAAACACCCCTTCCAGGTGAAACAGCAATTTACTTGTACTTCTCGCAATCTAGTATACTGTATTCGCTGCTCACGATGCGGTCTCCTCTACATTGGGGAGACCAAACGCAGATTGGGTGACCGCTTTGCGGAACACCTCCGTTCAGTCCGTAAGGGTGACCCCGAGCTTCCGGTCGCCTGTCATTTTAATTCACCGCTCCATTCCCACTCGGACCTCACCGTCCTTGGCCTCTTGTATTGTTCCACGGAAGCTCAACGTAAACTCGAGGAACAGCACCTCATCTTCCGATTAGGCACTCTGCAGCCTTCCGGACTCAATATCGAGCTCAACAATTTCAGATCATAAGCTCGGCCCCCATTTCATTTTTTCTTGTAATTTTTCCACTCCTTTCCCCCCCCCCTTTCCTTTTGTTTCTCTCTCACACCTGGCAGCTATCTTTTGCCCTGCCAGTACACTTTACACCTAATCTCAGCCTATTACCATCTCGTCTAGCTTCTAATCTCTTTTACTTCTTTTGTTTCTTTTATTCTTTTGTCCGATCGCAGCCCTGCCTTCGATCCAGTTTCTTTTCGTTCCAGTTTTGAAGAAGGGTTCGACCCGAAACGTCAACTCAAATTTCTCTCCACGGATGTTGCCTGACCTGCTGAGTTTTTCCAGCATTTTCTGTTGTTATTTCCCGACAGAATATCACACCGTGTGTTGCATGGAAATATGTCCCTGTGTGTATAACATAATGTCACCATGTTTTAAAGAGGATAGTGCCCCTGTGTTTATTACAGAATATCACACCGTTTGTTAAAGGGAATAGTTTCGCTGTGTATATTACACAATATCTCAACATGTTTTACAGGGAATAGTGTCTCTGTATGTATTAAAGAATATCACACCATGTGTTACAGGGAATAGAGTCCCTGTGTGTATTACTGAATATCACACCGTGTGTAACAGGGAATAGCGTCCCTGCGTGTGTTACAGAATATCACAACATTTGTTGCAGTGAACAGTGTCCCAGTGTGTATTACAGAATATTTCACCGTGTGTTACAGGGATTAGTGTCCATGTGTGTTTGACAGAATATCACACCGTGTGTTACAGGGAATATTGTCCCTGTGTGAGTGACACAATTTCACGCTGTGTGTTACAGGGAATAGTGTCCCTGTGTATATTACAGAATATCCCACTGCGTGTTACAGGGAACAGTGTCCCTGTGTGTATTACAGAATATCACACCGTGTGTTCCTGGGAATAGTGTCCCTGTGTGTATTACTGAATATCACACTGCGTGTTACAGGGGATAGTCTCCCTGTGTTTATTACAGAATATCACACCGTGTGTTTCCAAGAACAATATCCCTGTATGTATTACAGAATATCACACTGCATGTTACGTGGAATAGTGTCCCTGTGTGTACTACAGAATATCACACCACGTGTTACAGGGATTAGTTTCCCTGTGTGTGTTATAGATTATCACACAGTGTGTTACAGGGACTAGCCTCCCCACACAGTTTACAGAATATCAGAACGTGTGTTACAGTGAATAGATTCCCTGTGAGTATTACAGAATAGCACACCATGTGTTCCAGGGAATAGTGTCCCTGTGTGTATTACTGAATATCACACTGTGTGTTACAGGGACTAACATCCCTGTGTGTATTACACAATATCACAACGTGTGTTACAGGGAATAGTATCACGGTGTGTGTGACGGAATATCACACCATGTGTTACAGAGAATAGTGTCCCTGTTTGTGATACAGAATATCACACCGTGTGTTACAGGGAATAGCGTCCCTGTGTGTATTACAGAATATCACACCGTGTGTTACAGGGAAAAGTGTCCCTGTGTGTGTTACAGAATATCACACCGTGTGTTACAGGGAATAGTGTCCCGGTGTATAATAAAGAAAATCACACCGCATGTTTCGTGGAATAGTGTCCCTGTGTGTATTACAGAATATCACACCACGTGTTACAGGAATTAGTGTCCCTGTGTTTATTACAGATTATCACACGGAATAGCCTCCCCATATAGTTTACAGAATAGCACACCGTGTTTTCCAGGGAATAGTGTCCCTGTGTGTATTACTGGGACTAGCATCCCTGTGTGTATTACAGAATATCACAACGTGTGCTACAGGGAATAGTATCACGGTGTGTGTGACAGAATATCACACCATGTGTTACGGAGAATAGTGTCCCTGTTTGTGATACAGAATATCGCACCGTGTGTTACAGGGAATAGTGTCCCTGTGTGTATTACAGAATATCACACCGTGTGGTACAGGGAAAAGTGTCCCTGTGTGTGTTACAGAATATCACACCGTGTGGTACAGGGAAAAGTGTCCCTGTGTGTGTTACAGAATATCGCACCGTGTGTAACAGGCAATAGTGTCCCTGTGTGTGTTACAGAATATCACACCGTGTGTTACAGGGAATAGTGTGCCTGTGTATATTACAGAATATCGCACCGTGTGTAACAGGCAATAGTGTCCTTGTGTTTGTTACAGAATATCACACCGTGTGTTTCTGAGTAAAGCTTCCCTGTGTATATTACAGAATATCACACCATGTGTTACATGGAATAGTGTCCCTGTGTGTATTACAGAATATCATAACCGTGTGTTACAGGGATTGGTGTCCCGGTGTATAATAAAGAATATCACACCGCATGTTACGTGGAATAGTGTCCCTGTGTGTATTACAGAATAGCACACCATGTGTTCCAGGGAACAGTGTCCCTGTGTGTATTACAGAATATCACACCGTGTGTTACAGGGAATAGTGTCCCTGTGTGTATTACGGAATATCACACCGTGTGTTACAGGGAATAGTATCCCTGCGTGTATTACAAAATATCAGATCATGTGTTACAGGAAATACTGACCCTGTGTGTGCTCCAGAATATCTTACCGTGTGTTACAGGGAATAGTGCCCCTGTGTGTGTTACAGAATATTACACCGTGTGTTACAGGGAATAGTGTCCCTATGTATATTACAGATTATCACACCGTGTGTTACAGGGAATAGTGTCCCCGTGCATATTACAGAATCTCACACCGTTTGTTACAGGGAATAGTGTCCCTGTGTATATTACAGAATATCAAACGTGTGTTACAGGAAATAGTGTCCCTCTTCTTATTACCGAACATCACACCATGTGTTACAGGCAAGAGTGTCCCTGTGTGTATTACAGAATATCACACCGTGTGTTACAGGGAATAGTGTTCCTGTGTTTATTACAGAATATCACACCGTGTGTAACAGGGAATAGTGTCGCTGTGTGTACTACAGAATATCACACCATGTGTTACAGAGAATAGTGTCCCTGTGTGTATTACAGAAAATCACACCGTGTGTTACACGGAATAGTGTCGCTGTGTGTATTACAGAATATCACACCGTGTGTTACAGGGAATAGTGTCCCTGTGTGCGTTACAGTATATCACACCGTGTGTTACAAGCAATAGTGTCCCTGTGTATATTACAGAATATCACACCGTGTGCTACAGGAAATAGTGTTCCTCTGCATATTACAGAATGTCACACCATGTGTTACAGGCAACATTGTCACTGTGTGTATTAAATAATATCACACCGTGTGTTACAGAGTATAGTGTCCTGGTGTGTATTACAGAATATTACACCGTGTGTTACAGGGAAAAGTGTCCCTGTGTATATTGCAGAATATCACACTGTGTGTTACAGGGAATAGCGTCGCTGTGTGTATTACAGAATATCACACCGTGTGTTACAGAGTATAGTGTCCCTGTGTATATTGCAGAATATCACACCATGTATTACAGGGAATAGTGTTCCTGTGTAAATTACATAATATCACACTGTGTGTTACAGGCAATAGTGTCCCTGCGTGTGCTACAGAATATCACACTGTGTGTACAGGGAATAAAGTCCATGTGTGTATTACGGAATATCACACCATATTTTACACGGAATAGTGTCCCTGTGTATATTAAAGAATAACACACCGTGTGTTACAGGGAATAGTGTCCCTGTATGTGCTACAGAAAATCACACCGTGTGTTACATGCAATAGTGTCCCTGTGTGTATTACAGAATATCACACCGTGTGTTACACAGAATAGTGTTGCTGTGTGTATTACAGAATATCACACCGTGTGTTACAGGGAATAGTGTCCCTGTGTGTGTTACAGTATATCACACCGTGTGTTACAGGGAATCGTGTCCCTGTGTATATTACAGAATATCACATTGCGTTTTACAAAGAATAGTGTCGCTGTGTGTATTACAGAAAATCACACCGTGTGTTACAGGGAATAGTTTCCCCGTATTTATTACAAAATATTACACCATGTGTTACAGGGAATAGTGTCCCTGTGTATATTACAGATTATCACACCATTTGTTACGGGGAATAGTGTCTCCGTGTATATTACAGAATCCCACACCGTGTGTTACAGGGAATCGTGTCCCTGTGTATATAACAGAATATCAAACGTGTGTTACAGGAAATGGTGTTCCTCTGCATATTACAGAATATCACACCATGTGTTACAGGCAACATTGTCCATGTGTGTATTACAGAATATAAGACCATGTGTTACAGAGTATAGTGTCCCAGTGTGTATTACAGAATATCACACCGTGTGTTACAAGCAATAGTGTCCCTGTGTGAGTTACAGAAAATCACGCCGTGTGTTACTGGGAATAGTGTCCCTGTGTATATTACAGAATATCACACCGTGTTTTACAGGGAATAGTGTCTCTGTGTGTTTTAAAGAATATCACACCATGTGTTAAAGGGAATAGTGTCCCTGTGTATGCTACAGAAAATCACACCGTGTGTTACAGAGAATAGTGTCCCTGTGTGCATTATAGAATATCACACCGTGTGTTACACGCAATAGTGTCCCTTTGTGTGTTACAAGATATCACACCGGGTGTACAGGTAAAAAAGTCCATGTGTGTATTATAGAATTTCACACCGTGTGTTACAGGGAATAGTGTCCCTGTGTGTTTTACAGAATATCACACCGTGTGTTACAGGGAAAAGTTTCCCTGTGTGTTTTACAGAATATCACACCGTGTGTTCCAGGGAATAGTGTCCCTGTGTGTATTGCAGAACATCACAATGTGTGTTACAGGGAATAGTGTCCCTCTGTGTACTACAGAACATCACACCGTGTGTTACATGGAAAAGTGTCCCTGTGTGTATTACAGAATATCACACCGTGTCTTACAGGGAATAGATTCCCTGTGTGTGTTACAGAATATCACACCATGTGTTACAGTGAACAGCGTCCCAGTGCGTATTACAGAATATCACACCGTGTGTTGCAGGCAATAGTGTCCCTGCGTGTGCTACAGAATATCACACCGTGTGTACAGGGAATAAAGTTCATGTGTGTATTACAGAATATCACACCATGTTTTACAGGGAATAGTGTCCCTGTGTGTGCTACAGAAAATCACACCGTGTGTTACATGCAACAGTGTCCCTGTGTGCATTATTGAATATCACACCCTGTGTTACACGCAATAGTGTCCCTGTGTGTATTACAGAGTATCACACCGTGTGTTACAGGGAATAGTGTCCCTGTGTATATTACAGAATATCACACCGTGTGTACAGGTAAAAAAGTCCATGTGTGTATTACAGAAAATCACGCCATGTTTTACTGGCGCGGTTCATTTTCCCCTTTAGAATTTGAAAAAAGGAGAAAAGGGTTATGGGAAGGGCCATGTGATGCCAAAGGAACCTCCCCTTTCTTCACAGCCTCCATTTTCTAGATCCAGCGTGAGGGGTGTGCTCTGAGGAGAGTTGGGCAAGCCACTGCCGTATTTTGTCGACTGTGTTTTATGTATTTACAATTTCATCCTAAACCTAGACCCAAGTTATTAATACAGAATAAAAAACCCCAAAAACGAAAGTTCGTGTCCTGTGCTGCTCCATTTCGCCAGGCTACACATTTTGGTACCAGGAGTGGGGTCTGTTAGCTTGGAGTTTCTCAGGTTTGGGAAAGTTACATAAAATACGGCAGTGGGGGAAGAGCGGTGTGGTGCCAAGTGGACCTGGAGACAGACGGAGAGTGCTGCCTGGGGTTGCTAAGGAGGACCAGACCAGACAGACGGGATCCAGAGGGCACCAGGACCAATCTGGGAGAGGACCCATCAAGGCACCGAGGAGGGACACCATTGGAGAAGAATCGTCACAGCGGCCATCCCATTCAGTGACTGTCAGGGACTTGTGAACTGAGTCAAAATGTTAGACCCTCCTGAGGAGGCGGGTGGAGCTCACAATTCGGATGGTGAGGACAATACCTCGAGTGTGGGTGAGGGCAACCAGATAGATCAACTCAAGGCACAGATTTCAGAGTTGAAAAAAAACCATGACCAAGCAATGGCAATTATTGCCACTCTAGGTAATGGGGCAACCAAGTCATATGTGTATGTACCCAGAGAGCGTCAGATCCAACCATTCAGTGGTGAGGCATCTAAAGATAGTCGTTCAGTTGATGAGTTCATTGAAGAGGTTGAACGTGTACTACGAACTAGAGATCAGACTCCTGCAGAGCAGGTAGATTTCATTCGATCTTTGTTGAGGGGGGCAGCCCTACAGGAAATTAGGTTACGGTTGGGTGGAGAGTCTAAGCAGCCCAGTGACCTGTTCAGTTACCTAAGGGGGGCTTTCACCGAAAAACGCAGTGAGTCCCAGCTGTTAGAAGCTTTCTATGGACGCAAGCAAGAAGAGGGTGAAGGTTTCCAAGAATACTCACATGCACTCTCTCAGATTATTAGAACTTTGGTAAAGCAATCACCTGATGCTGTGCCGGACACAAAACGGGTTGTCAGAAACAGATTTGTTGATGGTGTTAGAGATCCCTCACTCCGGAGAGAGTTGCGCAAGTTTGTACGAGACAACCCCCAGTCTACCCTGTTCGATGTACGTGAGGAAGCTGTCTTATGGTCCTTAGAAGACCAGCCCTGTAGCACTAAAGTTGCAAAGAGCAAGAATGTAGTGTGTGACAGTACGGGGAGGGATCTTCAGTGTTCTGCCATTGGGGTACCAGGCAGCCAGGCTGTCACTTTACAGGATGTTCTTAAAGTGGTGGCGGAACAGGGTAAAGCTATCGGGGAACTAACAGAGGCAGTACGGGGTCTTGCTCTACAGAAGGAAAACACGGGTAATGACAAGGTTGGGAAACCTAGAGCCAAGCCAAAGTTCACTGATGAAGGTCAGCCTATTTGCTTTAAGTGCAACGGGGCGGGGCACATTGCCAAACAGTGTCCTCAGAAGCACGAGGTAGCAAACACATCCACCAATGCTGGCTGGGGTGCAGGAAAACTAACTCCCTCGATTGCCATGAGCCGGGCAATGCGAGGAAAACCTGCAGGCTCTCAGGACAGTACTGGTATTCGTGACAGATTTCTTGACCGTGCAGTAGGTAAATGTCCAGTAGTAGATCTCAAGATTGGGGGGGTTACTGCTAACTGTTTACTGGATACCGGGAGCCAAGTCAGCACTATTACTGAAGTTTTTTTCAGAGAGCACTTACTTGGGAGGGATGAGGATATGCTGCCTACAACCGGGTGGCTTAAGATCACTGCCGCCAACGGGTTGGACATTCCCTACTTGGGCTACCTTGAGTTAAACGTTGAAACTATGGGCATAACCTTACCCGAATGTGGTTTCCTGGTAGTCAAAGAGCATCAGCAGTCACAGCCTGCAGCACCAGGTCTTATTGGTATGAACATCATCAGCCGATGCAGACAACTAGTTCATGCTGAGTTTGACACTACTCTAGGGGGAAAGTTGGATTCAGATTGGAGGGAAGCATTTCAGCAAGTACAACAGTGTAACATCACTCCAAAGTCATCTTCTGTCCGTGTAGCTGGTAGGGGTGCTGTACATGTGCCTGCGTCTTCCACAGCTACAGTCTATGTAAAGGGACTTAAAACTCAGTCAGGTGGCAGCACTAAAATGCTGTTGGAGCCAGGTAACACACCATTGCCAGGTGGCCTGGTAGTTGTCCCCACTCTAGTTGAATCAAAGGGACATTTATTTCCAGTGCAGGTGGTAAATTTCTCTGAGGAGGATGTGTGGTTAAGCCCCAGGACCAGGCTTGGTATTCCGACTCAGGCAGAGTGTGTAGACAAGGACTCCTGTGAGGTGCGATTTCAACGCATCTCCGCTGACACAGAGGAAGTAACTGTTGGCAGAAAAGAAGGACAGGTGACAGACCAAGACATTCAGTTGCTTTTGGACAAACTACACATAGGTGGCACACAGGGCCAACAAGCAGAGTTAGGTGCACTTTTAGCCAGGTATTCGGAAGTATTTGCTTTTAAGGATGAGGACCTAGGCTACACTGATAAAGTTGAGCATGAGATTAACTTGGTAGATGACGCACCAGTTACAGAGCCATACCGTCGTATCCCACCTACACTGTACAAAGAGGTGAGGGACCACATCACTAAGCTTTTAAGAAAGCGTGTCATCCAGGAGAGCAATAGTTCATACGCTTCACCCATAGTGGTAGTTCGTAAGACTGATGGAGACATACGACTATGTGTTGACTTTAGGAAACTAAACTCAAAAACCAGACGTAACGCATTTCCTTTGCCCCGCATTGACGAGAGTTTTGATGCCCTTCATGGTGCAAAGTTCTTCTCGACCATTGATCTTGCAAGTGGGTACCACCAGGTTGCTGTTCGTGAAAGTGACAGGCCTAAGACTGCTTTTACAACTCCTTTTGGCCTTTTTGAGTACCTCAGAATGCCTTTTGGTGTCTGTAATGGACCTGCGACTTTTCAACGACTTATGCAAGCGACTATGAGCGACTTAGTGTTCCACATCCTATTAGTGTATTTAGATGACATCCTTGTGTTCTCTCAGACCTTCCCGGACCATTTAGAGAGGCTTGAGACAGCTCTAAGACGACTGAAAGAGACAGGTTTGAAAGTAAAGCTTGAAAAGTGTCACTTCCTGCAGCAGGAAGTCAGGTTCCTTGGGCATCAAATTTCAGGGGAGGGTATAGGGACAGATCCAGAGAAAATTGCCGCCGTAAAGAAGTGGCCGGTCCCCAGTACAGTCAAAGATCTGAGGTCATTTCTTGGTTTCTGTAGTTATTACAGGAGGTTCATTGAGGATTTTTCTAAACGAGCTGGCCCTCTCCATGACGTAGTCAATGCATGCCTTAGGGAAGACAGCCCAGCAAAAGCAAAACGGTTGTTTGAAGGTTCATGGACAGCGGCGTGCCAAGCTGCTTTCAAACAGCTGAAAGAAAAGCTGATCAGTGCTCCAGTGTTAGGTTACGCAGATTTCACTCAGCCTTTTATTGTAGAGACGGATGCCAGTAACCTAGGATTAGGTGCCATCCTCCACCAGCAGCAGGGAGATAGGAAGAGAGTGATAGCATATGCCAGTAGGAGGCTCCGTAATGCTGAAAGAAATGACAGAAACTACAGCAGTATGAAACTAGAGCTCCTCGCCCTCAAATGGGCTGTTTCAGAGAAATTTCGAGGTTACCTTCTAGGTTCCAAGTTCACTGTCATAACAGATAACAACCCCCTGTGTCACCTTTCTACAGCTAAGTTAGGTGCTGTTGAGCAAAGATGGGTGGCTCAGTTAGCTGTTTTTGACTTTGACGTCAAGTACCGCCCAGGCCGCTGTAATGCAGCAGCAGATGCCCTCTCTAGGCAGCCGTTAGCAGGGGAGCCCGAGTCAGACAGTGGGGATGCGGACTATGATGGTTGTGTGGCCATATGTAATGTCACTCACAAGGGAACAGCTCTAGGACCAGACTTAGGGACAGCAGGAGTCAAGTGCTGTAAAGTCAGACAGATCCGTGTTTCGGACGCAGAAGAAAGTACTGAGCGTAGTGAGTTGCAGGGTAACACACCAACACTTCCCGGTTACTCTAAAGAGGAACTACGTAAGTTTCAGGACACAGACCCCACCCTCAGCGTGTTTAGGAAGTTTTGGGGTGAGCAGCGAAGGCCAACTTACAAGGAGAGGTCGCAGTTATCCAAGCTAGTATTATCCACGTTAAAGCAGTGGCCCCGTATTTGTGAGCAAGATGGTTTGTTGTACCGTGTAATTGAGGATGTCCATGTTGGTGAGTGTCACCAGCTACTACTGCCCTCTTGTTTGAAAGAAGTCGTGCTTGAAGGTGTGCATGATCGTATGGGCCATCAGGGAATAGAGCGCACACAGAACCTTTTGAGACAGAGATGTTTTTGGGTTGGGATGTATGGGGATGTGGAACAGTGGGTCAAGAAATGCGAGAGGTGTGTTTTGACAAAAATGCCCCACCCCAAGATACATGCCCCTATGAAATCATTTCTAGCCTCCCGGCCCCTTGAAGTAGTTGCTGTAGATTTCACCATGCTGGAACCGGCCTCCGATGGTCGTGAGAATGTGTTAGTGGTGACCGATGTTTTCACTAAATTCACACAAGCCTTCCCTACTCGGGACCAAAAGGCTGATACCACGGCAAAAGTCCTTCTCAAAGAGTGGTTCATGAAGTATGGGGTCCCAGAAAGATTGCATTCAGACAGAGGTCGAAATTTTGAGAGTGAAATCATTGCCGAGCTGTGTAAGCTTTATGGTGTAAAGAAAACCCGCACTACCCCACACCACCCAGAAGGAAATGCTCAATGTGAGAGATTCAACAGATCTTTACATGATCTTTTGCGTACACTGCCTCCAGAAAAGAAGCGCCGCTGGCCTGAGCACTTATCTGAGTTGGTGTATGCCTACAATGTAACACCCCATGCTACGACTGGCTACTCACCGTACTATCTGCTTTTCGGGGTTCATCCACACCTTCCTGTAGATGCTTTATTAGGTCAGGAGCAAGTGTTAGACAAGAAACATGAGTGGTTGGTTGTCCACCAAGAGCGTTTGAAGGAGGCACATGCAAGGGCAAGAGAGTACACTGAAAAGAAATCAGCTCAAAGAATTGAACTTAACAAAGACAAAGTGTACTGTCCAACCATTGAGGTGGGTCAGTTGGTATACTTACGACACAGGCCTTTGGGTAGGAACAAAATTCAGGATGCTTGGGGTCCTACTGTGTACAGAGTGGTGGAGGTACAGGGTACTACACATGCAGTTGAGCCTGTAGAGGGCGGTCCTTTAAAAAGGGTCCATAGAGTTAATCTTAGGCCATGTGTTACCCCTGTCCCTGAGCCTAGGCGGACGAGAACCAAGTCCCCTGTCACCGTACCTCCTGTCACTCTTTTGACAGAATCGTTGCCAGAGCCCTCTGATACTGAGTTTGTTGTGGTAGAGGAAGTCACCTATCCAGAGTTAACTCAGGAGGAAAAAGTAAACAATGATCCTGTTGATAACGCCCAAGATGTACAGGAATCAGAGGCTGTTTCTGAGCCAGAGCATTCAGATCCTTCTGAGTGTGGGACTGAGGTTGAGGTACCCATTCCGGCTCCTCGCAGAACTAAAAGAGCCAATGCTGGGGTAAACCCTAACCCATACCATTTGCCTCAGTCAGCCTGTAATGCAGTCTCACTCAGTCCTGAGGTGTTCTCTCATGTTTTATCGAGTCTGGGTACTGCATTTTTTCGAGAAGCTGTAAAAGAAGTGAAAAACGGGTGCTAAGTCACCGAGGACGTTGACTTTAAAGCAGGGGAGAATGTAGCCAAGTGGGAAAATGCAGTGAATATTTAAGTCCACTAGATGGCGCGGTTCATTTTCCCCTTTAGAATTTGAAAAAAGGAGAAAAGGGTTATGGGAAGGGCCATGTGATGCCAAAGGAACCTCCCCTTTCTTCACAGCCTCCATTTTCTAGATCCAGCGTGAGGGGTGTGCTCTGAGGAGAGTTGGGCAAGCCACTGCCGTATTTTGTCGACTGTGTTTTATGTATTTACAATTTCATCCTAAACCTAGACCCAAGTTATTAATACAGAATAAAAAACCCCAAAAACGAAAGTTCGTGTCCTGTGCTGCTCCATTTCGCCAGGCTACACGTGTTTCAGGAACTAGTTTTCCTCTGCCTATTACAGAATATCACACCGTGTGTTACAGGCAACATTGTACCTGTGTGTATTGCAGAATATCACACCATGTGCTACAGGCAACATTGTACCTGTGTGTATTGCAGAATATCACACCATGTGTTACATGGAATAGTTTCCCTGTGTGTATTACAGTATACCACACCGTGTGTTACAGGGAATAGTGTACCTGTGTGTATTACAGAATATCAAACCATGTGTTACGGGGAATAGTGCCCCTATTTGTATTACAGAATATCACACCGTGTGTTACAGGGGATATTGTCCCTGTGTCTATTAAAGAATATCACACCGTGTGTTACAGGGAATAGTGTCCCTGTGTGTATAGTGTCCCTGTGTGTTTTACACAATTTCACAATGTGTGTTACAGGCAATCGTGTCCCTGTGTATATTACAGAATATCACACTGTGTGCCAGAAATTAGGATCGGGTGCTTGCCGCGCGTGCAAGCCCCCGATCTGCACTCATCCTGCGCGCTGACATCTGAAGCCTGGGCCTGCTTGCATTTCCTGTCACTGGCCCGGTTCCGATGTCGGCGCGATGTGCTTACCTGATCCAGCGGCGTAGTTAGTGCGATGTGCCGGCTGGGATCAGGTGAGCACTCTGCAGCCAATCAGGGGAGGGGAAACTCATTCATGAGTTTGATAGTAAAGACTGTCAAACTCATGAAAAGTACGGGTGCCCAAAAGACTAGTTGAACTTTAATTAAAATTTTAAAAACATCCCAATAATTAAATAAACTATAAATAACTTTAAAAAACTATTTAAAACAATTAATAAAATTTAAAAAAAATGTTTTTTTTTACGAATTCGGGTCTAAACATAAACTTACCTTACTGTAAAGTCCTTAAAAACAATGAAGCTGTGGAAAAAATGTAATAATTTTAAATAATACACCACTTACCTTCAAGAATCCACTGCTTACGCCTCCTTTTTTCATTTCCAAAAAGTTCAGGCCCTTGCACACACGCAAACCTGTCTAAATGAAGGAAGTTCAACGCGTGTGCGCAGAGTCCTGCGCGCACGCGTTGGACCTCTTAACCCCTTAGTTCGATGGAGAGGAAATGCCGGTTTCCCGCGCATGCGCTGTGCATGCTGGAATCCGGCACTTCCAACGGGCCCACACGTGAGTACACCGTCCGTACTCACGCGTTGGGACTGGAATTACTGGCCCTGTGTGTTACTGGGAATAGTGTCCCTGTGTGCATTACAGAATATCACAACTTGTGTGTAATGATATCAGCAAAAAGTGATGTTATTTGCCTGTTTGATTATCATGTCTTACCAGCATAGTTGCCTGATTGATTACTTATGCCTGACCAGCAGAGGTCATGTGACAGAGACAAGCAGTTTGGGTTTAGTTTCAGTTTCATTCTAGATGCATCACTAGCATGATGTCTCCTGTAAATGCTGTATAAAGAGTTGAACAGACTTTAGATTAAAAGACATCTTCTTTCATAAATGTCTCGTCATTGAACCCACAAAGAAATCAATACATGGTGTCAGAAGTGATTGAAAGAGATGAAGAGGAAAAATCTGAAGTTAAATCAGCTCTCCACAGATTAGCAAGCCAAAAGAGAACATCGTTACTTACCAGTAGCGAATAGCTAACGAAGTGAAAAATGGAAGGTTTACTCCCACCGGTGACGCTTCAGTTGACAGGTAATGTGGCTGAAAATTGGAGGAGATTCAAACAACGTTTAGAGTTGTATTTAGCGGCAATCGGAGCTGACGAGAAAAGTAATAAAAAGAAATCATTACTGTTCTTACATGTCGTGGGTGATGAAGCGCTGGAGGTGTATAATAACTTCCCATTCGCTGCTAATGGAGACAAAGTGAAGCTAGATAAAATAATGGAACAGTTTGAGGCCTACTGCATACCTCAACGTAACGTGACGTTTGAGAGGCACAGATTTTTCACATGTGTACAGAAAACGGGTGAGACTATTCATCAGTATGTGACTGAACTGAGAAACCGAAGCAAATCGTGTGAATTTGGGGGACTGACAGACTCGCTGATAAAAGACAGACTGGTGTGTGGTATTCCAGATAATGGTCTAAGGGAAAGACTGCTAAGAGAGCAAGATCTAGACCTGGGAAAAGCCATAGCACTGTGTAGGGCTACAGAGACTGTGAAGTTGCAGGCAAAGGAGCTGTTCAGTGATAGCAGCTGCAACGCTATACACTGAATGTTGCGTACACACCGGGTAAGCTGATGTATACAGCAGACACGTTGTCTAGAGCTGTTGACCCAAGTGAGCCCGCAAACACCACAATGGATGAAAAAGTGAACGCCTACGTGGACATGATCACAAGTGCACTGCCCATAGCAGATGAAAAATGGAGCTCATAAAGACTGAGACAAACAAAGATGAAACAATGAGACGACTGAGGAACAGCATCTTGGATGGATGGCCCAACATGAAGCAAGACTGCTCACCTGACATGGCAGAGTACTGGAAATGCAGGGCGGAACTATCAGTGGTCGAAGACATCATCTACAAAGGAAGTAAAATAGTTATCCCAAAGAGTCTGAGAAAAGAGATGTTAAAAAAGATCCATGGAGGACATCTGGGAATCGAAAAGTGTAAGAAAAGAGCACGAGAGGTGATGTACTGGCCACGAATCAACAAAGATGTGACAAATAAGGTGTCAAACTGCACAATATGCCTGAAATATCGAGCAAGCAATCCGGTAGAACCACTAAAGCCACACCCAGCGCCAGACAGACCTTACCAGAAGGTAGGCGCTGACCTATTCGTATGTCAAGGGAAGGACTATCTTGTAGTCACAGGCTATTACTCCCTGTATCCAAAGGTTTGTAGACTGTACACCACCACTGCAGATGCTGTGATAACATGTATGAAAGCCATATTCTCCAGACATGGCGTGGCAAGCGAGGTCTTCACAGACAACGGACCCCAGTTTTACAATGCAAGTTTCCGACACTTTGCCAAAGAGTGGGACTTTGTCCACACAACGTCAAGTCCTCACTATCCACAGTCCAATGGACTAGTGGAAAAATCGGTCCAGACAGTGAAAAGACTGATGTACAAGGCAAAAGACAGTGGAACTGACTTCTACCAAAGCATGCTTGTATACCGCACAACGCCGCTCGAGTGTGGTAAGTCACCAGCCCAACTCCTGATGGGACGTCGGCTAAGGTCAAACCTACCCATCCCGGAGAACCTCCTGAAAACAAAAGAGGGGGAGAAAGTGAGGAAGTTCAAAGAACAACAGAAAGAAAGGCAAAAGTACTACTATGACAGAGGAACACAAAACCTACCTGAACTCCATACTGGTGACCAAGTAAGGTTCAAAGACAAAACAAACACATGGACTCAGAAGGGAACTGTCCTGAGTGAAGTTCAACCAAGATCATACACCATTCAGACAGATGAGGGTGCTGTTCTGAGAAGAAATCATCGAGATCTTCTCATGGGACCAGCCACAGCAGGTCAAGAGACTGATACTGTTGAACAACCTGATCACACAGCTGAAAAACAATCACCTGAGGCAACAACTCAGATTCAAGGACAATCAATCAGAAAATCCTCAAGACACGTGAAGCCTCCTGAGAGACTCATTGAGCAAATTTAAGGACTATTGTTATAGAAGGAAGTAATGTTATCTTATTCTTTCTTCAAGTTCTAGTGTATTGACATATTTCATGTGAACACACAAAGCAAGGTTAAAAAACCTTGATCATGATAATGATAATGTAAGTTCATTAAGTGTTACAGTTAAAATGCAGATTAATACAAAGAAAACATGTTGTTAGTTAAAAGTAAAATACTTTTGTTTTAAGAAAAGGAGATGTAATGATATCAGCAAATAGTGATGTTATTTGCCTGTTTGATTATCATGTCTTACCAGCATAGTTGCCTGATTGATTACTTATGCCTGACCAGCAGAGGTCATGTGACAGAGACAAGCAGTTTGGGTTTAGTTTCAGTTTCGTTCTAGATGCATCACTAGCATGATGTCTCCTGTAAATGCTGTATAAAGAGTTGAACAGACTTTAGATTAAAAGACATCTTCTTTCATAAATGTCTCATCATTGAACCCACAAAAAAATCAATACATTGTGCTACAGGGAATAGTGTTCCTGTGTGTATTACAGACTCTCATCGTGTGTTACAGGGAATAGTCTCCCTGTGTGTGTCACAGAATATCACACCATGTGTTACAGGGAATTGTGTCCCTGTGTATATTACAGAATATCACACCGTGTGTTGCAGGGAATAGTGTCCCTGTGTGCGTTGCAGAATATCACAGCTTGTGTCATAGGGAATAGTGTCCCTGAGTCTTTTAAAGAATATCACACCGTGTGTTACAGGGAATAGTGTCCCCGTGTGTAATGTAGAATATCACACCATGTGTTTCAAACAATGGTGTCCCTGTTTGTATTACAGAACATCACACTGTGTGTTACAGTGAATTGTGTCCCTGTGTATATTACAGAATATCACACTGTGTGTTACAGGGAATAGTGTCCCTGTGTGCGTTACAGAATATCACAACTTGTGTTACAGGGAATAGTGTCCCTGTGTGTTTTACACAATATCACACTGTTTGTTCCAGGGAATAGTGTCCCTGTATGTATTACAGAATATCACACCATGTGTTACAGGGAATAGTGTCCCTGTGTTTATTACAGAATATCACACCGTTTGTTACAGGGAATAGTGTCCCTCTGTGTATTACAGAATATCACCGTGTGTTACAGGGAATAGTCTCCCTGTGTGTGTTACAGGGAATTGTGTCCCTGTGTATATGACAGAATGTCACACCGTATGTTGCAGGGAATAGTGTCGCTGTGTGCGTTACAGAATATCACACGTTGTGTCACAGGGAATAATGTCCCTCTTTGTCTTACAGAATATGACACTGTGCGTTACAAGGAATAATGCCCCTGTCTATAACAGAATACCACACCATTTGTTACAGGGAATAATGTCCCTGTGTTTATTACAAAATATCACCGTGTGTTACAGGGAATAGTCTCCCTGTGTGTGTTACAGAATATCACCGTGTGTTACAGGGAATTGTGTCCCTGTGTATATTACAGAATGTCACACCGTGTGTTGCGGGGAATAGTGTCGCTGTGTGCGTTACAGAATATCACACCTTGTGTCACAGGGAATAGTGTCCCTCTTTGTCTTACAGAATATGACACTGTGTGTTACAAGGAATAATGCCCCTGTGTATATTACAGAATATCACACCATGTGTTACAGGGAATGGTGTCCCTGTGTTTATTACAGAATATCACACCATTTGTTTCAGGGAATAATGTCCCTGTGTGTATTACAGAATATCACACCGTGTAATACAGTGAACAGTGTCCCTGTGTGTATTACAGAATATCACCGTGTGTTACAGGGAATCGTGTCCCTGTGTGTATTGTGGCGGAGCCACCAAAGGACTCAGAGCGGTTGTACATAATTCCTTTAACAGCAATGTAGTTACTGTCTGTGCCTGTACCTTTAATTACACTGTTTGACTGTACAATGTCTAGTTACCTTTACAGCACGGTTTCAATGTGATGATGTCATGCTGTTAGTCACGTGATGCCCCAATGGCGGGAAGAACGCGATGACGTCATGACGTCAGTCTTCTGACCAGAGGATCAGTCCTCGTGGAGCCCTCAAGGAGAGTAGACCTGTTATTGATGTGTTCTAGCAGTTTCCAATTTAAACTCGTTTGGTTTCATTAAAGTTCATTATTTTAAATGCCTGAGTCGAACTCAGTCTTTTTGATAGGAACCTCCGTTCCTACATTGGTGACCCCGACTTCTGCGAACGATTTTCGTGGAAGATTCGACATGGACACGAACGCCGTCACACTGAAACTGCCACAGTCCTGGGAGCAACAACCAGACGCCTGGTTCATCCAGGCTGAAGCCCAGTTCGCCATTCGGAACACCATCGCGGATCAGACCCGTTATTATTACGTGATCTCCGCCCTCGACAGCGCAACTGCATCACGGATCATCAGCCTCCTCGGTAGTCCTCCTACTAACAGCAAGTATGATGCAATTAAGGCGTGGTTGCTTCAGGTTTTCGGGCTATCAAAGTCGGAGCGTGCTCGCCGGCTCATCACGCTGCCCGGCCTCGGGGACTCCAAACCGTCCGAGCTCATGAGCCAAATGCTCACGCTCTTGGGTGCTGAACCGGAATGTTTCCTCTTCCGGGAGCTTTTCCTCTATCAACTGCCTGAACAGGTTCAGGCTGCCCTAGCCAGATCTGACATTACAGACTGCTCCAAGCTTGCGGCCGAAGCCGATAAGATTTTCACGGTTACCCAGCAGTGCTGCGCAGCCATGAGGCGCCCACCCCCCACAGATGCGGTCCCGGCTTCTCCTACAGCGGGCTGGTGCTCCTACCACACCCGTTTTGGTGCGAAAGCACGATGCTGCCGTTCCCCCTGCAGTTTTTCGCACAAAAAAAACCCAAGAAGGCGCAGGCGGCGTCCCTGGCGACGGATGACCAAGTCTAACGGGCGTTCCACGGTGGTGATGGCCGTCGGTTCTACGGGGAAACTCCTCTATATCACCGATTCCCTCTCGGGCCGCCATTTTCTTTGGGACACCGGTGTCGAAGCTCGACATGCAGACTGGGAATCTCGGTTTTTCCCTCATAGCAGCTAATGGCGCAGCTATTCAAATGTTCTGAAAGCGGCGGGTCGAAGTCTGTTTCGGCGGTCAGCGCTTCTTTTGGGAATTCGTCACAGCCACAGTCTCACAGGTTATCCTAGGGGCAGATTTTCTGTGTGCCAACAGCCTACTAGGCGATGTCCGGCACCGCCGGCTGATCAACGCGGCCACCTTCCACTCGATTCCGTGCTTCCACTGTACCTCCGTGGCGCGCTCCATTGCCTGTGCTTTCCCTCCTCCAGATGACTTCACGCGGCTCCTCGGGGAGTTTCCGGAGCTGACAAGGCCCACCTTCTCCTCTGCGGCGACGAAACACGGTGTTGAACATCACATCACCACTACTGGCTCCCTGGTTTATGCGCACGCTAGAAGGCTCGAACCCGGCAAGCTCACAGCTGCGAAGGCGGAGTTCGACACGATGGAGCGGCTCGGGATCATTAGGCGATTGAAGAGTCCCTGGTCCTTGCCTCTCCACATCGTGCCGAAACCAGGCGGCGGCTGGCGGCCATGCGGTGACTACCGACGCCTCAACGACGCCACCACTCCGGATCGGTACCCGATCCCGTATATCCAGGCCTTCTCGGCCCACTTGGCGGGAAATTCTATTTTCTCTGAAGTCGACCTCGTCCGTGGATATCACCAGGTTCCAGTGCACCCACAAGATGTCCTGAAAACCGCAGTCATCACCCCTTTTGGCCTCTTTGAGTTCCTGCGGATGCCGTTTGGCTTAAAGAACGCAGCACAGGCGTTCCAGCGTTTAATGGACTCCGTTCTTCGAGACCTGCATTTCATTTTCGTCTACCTTGATGACACACTCATCGCCAGTGCCAGCAAGGAGGAGCACATCTCCCATTTGCGTTCCCTGTTTACGCGCCTCAGCCAACACGGTTTAATCATCAACCCGGCCAAGTGTCAGTTCGGCCTGCAACAGATCGATTTCCTGGGACACCGCATAACATCGGACGGTGCCGTCCCTTTGTCGATGAAGGTTGAGGCGGTTACTTCTTTCCCGCGGCCGTCGACAGTCAAAGCCTTGCAGGAGTTCCTGGGGATGGTCAACTTCTACCACTGTTTCGTCCCCAAGGTGGCTCAACTCATGCAACCCTTGTTCGGGGCCCTCAAGGGCAAGTCCGGTAAAGATCCAATCAGCTGGACAGCTGAGATGGTCCAGGCGTTCGGCGACACCAAGAATGCTTTGGCCAATGCAACCATGCTGGCGCACCCACTTCCAGGTGCTACTATTGCCCTTACCACCGACGCGTCAGACTACGCCATTGGTGCAGTGCAAGAACAGTGGGTCAACGGCACGTGGCAACTGCTGGCGTTTTTCAGCCGCCAATTACGTAAGAATGAAAAAAAGTACAGCACCTTCGATAGGGAGCTACTGGCCCTTTTCCTCGCCATTCGCCATTTCCGGTTTTTATTGGAGGGGCGTCCCTTCACGGCTTTTGTCGGCCACAAACCCTTTACGTTCGCCCTGGCCAAGACCGCCGAACCTTGGTCCGCTCGTCAACAACGTCACTTGACGTTCATTTCCAAATTTACCACGGACATTCAACATGTGTCTGGTAAGGACAACCTGGTGGTGGATTGCCTCTCCCGTGCGACGGTCCACGCGGTGCACCTGGGAATCGACTACACCCTCATGGCGGCAGATCAGGCTTCGGACTCGGGGGTCCAATCATATAGAACCGTTCCCTCTAGCTTCCAAGCGACTGACGTCAGCTTCCAGGCCGCAGGTGCCACGCTCCTTTGCGACATTTCCATGGGAGTTCCTCGACCTATCGTGCCAGTCGCATGGCGCCGGAAGGTTTTTGATGCCATACACGGGTTGTCGCACCCGGGGATGAAGGCTTCGCAACGGCTTATGTCGGCCAAGTTCTTCTGGAAAGGTACGCACATCGATGTCCGTGACTGGGCTAATACCTGCGTCGTATGCCAGAAGGCCAAAGTCCAGCGTCATGTCAAGGCTCCAGTGGCTGCGTTCACTGTTCCGGAACGTCGTTTCGACCACGTGCATGTGGACCTCGTGGGGCCGCTTCCGCCTTCTCAGGGTTATACTCATCTCCTCACCATAGTGGACCGCACCACTAGGTGGCCTGAGGCAATTCCTTTGGTTTTCACCACGTCGGCAGACGTCGCTAGAGCTTTCATCTCCTGTTGGGTTGCCCCTTTCGGGTTACCGGCGGACGTCTCTTCTGACTGCGGGCCGCAATTTTCTTTGGATCTTTGGAACGCTGTGGCTCAGGGGCTCGGCACCAAACTTCATCGCACCACCGCCTATCATCCTCAGGCAAACGGCCTTTGCGAGCGATTCCACAGGTCAATTAAAGCCTCTCTTCGGGCCAGTCTTCAAGGCGCAGGATGGGTGGACAGACTCCCATGGGTCCTGTTGGGTCTTCGTACGGCGCCCAAAGACGACCTACAATTGTCTTCAGCTGAACTCGTCTATGGCCAGCCGTTCCGTGTACCAGGGGATTTCCTCCCTTCTCCCACAGAGCCATGGTCCGCCTCCCAGCAACTCGTTCACCACCAGGAAGCGGCCAGATGCTTCGCTCCGATACCTACATCCAATTACGGTTTGCAGAACTCCTACGTGTCACCGGGACTGAAGAATGTGGAGTATGTCTTCATCCGCCACGACGCTCACCGGGATCCGCTCAAGCCCCCTTACACTGGTCCTTTCCGCGTCATCGAACCAGGAGACAAGTCCTTTTCGGTTGACGTCGGAGGGAAGCCGGATCACATCTCGGTGGACCGCTTGAAGCCAGCTCACCTGGACCTGGACCACCCTGTCGTAGTCACTCAATCACCCAAACGTGGCCGACCGCCCGTTGCCGCCGCACCAGATCAACCAAAGCCGCCTGCCAACTCGACCGCGCTCGCCGAGCCTGCTCAGCCGCAACCAATTGCCAACTCGACCACCGGTCGTCAACTTCCTCTACCAGGGTATCGAAGTCGATCGGACAGGCTCATCAGGCCTCCTCCTCGCCTCACCTTTTCTGTTAAAGACAATTCTGGGGGGGCGCATGTGGCGGAGCCACCAAAGGACTCAGAGCGGATGTTCATAATTCCTTTAACAGCAATGTAGTTACTGTCTGTGCCTGTACCTTTAATTACACTGTTTGACTGTACAATGTCTAGTTACCTTTACAGCGCGGTTTCAATGTGATGACGTCATGCCGTTAGTCACGTGATGCCCCAATGGCGGGAAGAACATGATGACATCATGACGTCAGTCTTCTGACCAGGGGATCAGTCCTCGTGGAGCCCTCAAGGAGAGTAGACCTGTAATTGATGTGTTCTAGCAGTTTCCAGTTTAAACTCGTTTGGTTTCATTAAAGTTCATTATTTTAATTGCCTGAGTCGAACTCAGTCTTTTTGATAGGAACCTCCGTTCCTACATTATAGAATATCACACCGTTTGTTACAGGGAATAGAGTCCCTTTGTGTATTACAGAATATCACACCGTGTGTTACAGTGAATAGTGTCCCTGTGTGTATAACAGAATAACAAACCGTGTGTTATGGGGAATAGTGTCCCTGTGTGTATTACAGAATATCACACCGTGTGTTACAGTGAATAGTGTCCCTGTGTGTATTACAGAATATCACACCGTGTGTTACAGTGAATAGTGTCCCTGTGTGTATAACAGAATATCACACCGTGTGTTACAGTGAATAGTGTCCCTGTGTGTATAACAGAATATCACACCGTGTGTTACAGTGAATAGTGTCCCTGTGTGTATAACAGAATATCACACCGTGTGTTACAGTGAATAGTGTCCCTGTGTGTATAACAGAATAACAAACCGTGTGTTATGGGGAATAGTGTCCCTGTGTGTATTACAGAATATCACACCGTGTGTTACAGTGAATAGTGTCCCTGTGTGTATAACAGAATATCACACCGTGTGTTACAGTGAATAGTGTCCCTGTGTGTATAACAGAATATCACACCGTGTGTTACAGTGAATAGTGTCCCTGTGTGTATAACAGAATATCACACCGTGTGTTACAGTGAATAGTGTCCCTGTGTGTATAACAGAATATCACACCGTGTGTTACAGTGAATAGTGTCCCTGTGTGTATAACAGAATAACAAACCGTGTGTTATGGGGAATAGTGCCCCTGTGTGTATTACAGAATATCACACAGTGTCTTACTGAGAATAGTATCCCTGGGTTTATACAGAATATCACACCGTGTGTTACAGTGAATAATGTCCCTTTGTGTATAACAGAATATCAAACCGTGTGTTATGGGGAATTGTGCCCCTGTGTGTATTACAGAATATCACACCGTGTGTTACAGGGAATAGTGTCCCTGTGTGTATTACAGAATATTCACACAGTGTGTTACATGGAATAGTGTCCCTGTGTTTATTACAGAATATCACACCGTGTCACACAGGGTACTGGTGAGGCCACACCTGGAATACTGCGTACAGTTTTGGTTTCCATATTTAAGAAAAGATATACTTGCTCTCGAGGCAGTTCAGAGGAGGTTCACTCCGTTGATTCCGGAGATGAAGGGGTTGACTTATGAGGAAAGGTTGAGTAGGTTGGGCCTCTACTCATTGGAATTCAGAAGAATGAGAGGCGATCTTATCGAAACATATAAGATTGTGAGGGGGCTTGATCGGGTGGATGCTGGGAGGATGTTTCCACTGATGGGTGAGACTAGAACTAGGGGGCATAATCTTAGAATAAGGGGCTGCCCTTTCAAAACTGAGATGAGGAGAAACTTCTTCACTCAGAGGGTAGTAAATCTATGGAATTTGCTACCTCAGAGAGCTGTGGAAGCTGTGACATTAAATAAATTAAACGGAGATAGACAGTTTCCTAGCTGATAAGGGAATTAGGGGTTACGGGGAGCGGGCAGGGAAGTGGACGTGAGTCTAGGTTCGGATCAGCCATGATCCTATTGAATGGCGGAGCAGGCCCGAGGGGTCGTATGGCCTACTCCTGCTCCTACTTCTTATGTTCTTATGATGTTCTTATGTTACAGGGAATAGTGTCCCCATGTGTATTACAGAATATTACATTGTGTGTTACAGTTAAAAGTGTCCCTGTGTGTATTGCAGAATATCACACCGTGTGTTACATGGAATAGTGTCCCTGTGTTTATTACAGAATATCACACCGTGTGTTATGGGGAATCTCACCTTGCTTTTTTCAATTGTTTGAAGAAAAGGAAGTGTGAGCAGGTGCTGGGATTTATCCCACTGGCCCTGCTGACGGGATGGTTTTAATTGAACCGAGTAGATCAAAATTCTATAGACTCTGGAACAGTTCCCATGGATTGTAGGCTAGCTAATGTAACCCCACTATTTAAAAAAGGTGGTAGAGTAAATACGGGGAACTATAGCCTGACATCGGTTGTGGGGAAAATGCTAGAGTCCTTTATAAAAGGTGTAATAACAGAGCACTTGGAAAACAGTGACAGGATCGGACAAAGTCAACATGGATTTACAAAAGGTAAATCATGCTTGACTAATCTACTGGAATTTTTTGAGGATGTAACTGGTCGAATAGATAAGGGAGAACCAGTGGATGTGGTGTATTTGGACTTTCAGAAGGCTTTTGATAAGGTCCCGCATAAGAGACTAGTGTGCAAAGTTAAAGCACATGGGATTGGGGTTAAAGTACTGACTTGGATAGAAAACTGGTTGGCAGACAGGAAGCAAAGTGTTGGAATAAACGGGTCTTTTTCCGAGTGGAAGGCAGTGACTAGTGGGGTACCGCAGGGATCGGTGCTAGGACCCCAGTTATTCACAATATATATTAATGATCTAGACGAGGGAACTAGATGTAATATCTCCAAGTTTGCAGACAACAGAAAGCTGGGTGGGCGTGTGTGCTTTGAGGAGAATACAGAGAAACTCCAGTACGATTTGGACAGGTTGGGCGATTGGGCAGATGCATGGCAGATGCAATATAATGTGGATAAATGCGAGGTTATCCACTTTGGTGGCAAAAATAGGAAGGCAGATTATTATCTGAACGGTAATAGATTGGGAAAAGGGGAAGTGCAACGAGACATGAGTGTCCTTGTGCACCAGTCGCTGAAGGTAAGCATGCAGGTGCATCAGGCGTTTAAGAAGGCAAATGGTATGCTGGCCTTCATAGCGAGAGGATTCGAGTACAGGAGCAAGGATGTCTTGCTGCAGTTGTACAGGGCCTTGGTGATACCACACCTTGAGTATTGTGTGCAGGTTTGGTCGCCTTATCTGAGGAAGGAGGTTTTGCCATGGAGGGAGTGCAGCGAAGATTCACCAAACTGGTACCTGTGATGGCAGGAATGACATATGAAGAGAGATTAGGTCGATTAGGCTTATATTCGCTAGAGTTTAGAAGAATGAGAGGGGATCTTATTGAAACTTATAAAATTCTAACAGGACTACACAGACTAGATGCAGGAAGGCTGTTCCCGATGGCCGGGGAGTCCAGAACCAGGGGTTACAGTCTAAGGATAAGGGGTAAGCCATTTAGGACGGAGATGAGGAGGAATTTCTTCACCCAGAGAGTGGTGAACCTGTGGAATTCTCTACCACACAAGGCAGTTGAGGCCAATTCATTAAATATATTCAAGAAAGAGTTGGATATATTTCTTAAGGCTAAAGGGATCAAGGGATATGGGGAGAAAGCAGGGACAGGGTACTGAATTTGGATGATCAGCCATGATCACATTGAACGGCGGAGCAGGCTCAAGGGGCCGAATGGCCTACTCCTGCTCCTATCTTCTATGTTTCTATGTTTCTATCAGAGGAGCAGTGATAGAGAAAGAAGGACGAGCTGAGAACCAGAATGGAAACTGGTCGAGAGCGAGAAGTGCCCTGGAATCTGGCCACTCACTCCTGGAAGAGGAGAGGATGTGAAGTGAGGGATGGGGAAAGTCGTAGTGACTGGGGAAGGGGATGGTGAGGAAGCTGGTGAGTAGCACAGTTGTCATTGGTTCCTGTCCCGATCACAGCACCCATCACCCTCATCACCTCCCACCAGAACGGAGAGATAGGAAGAATGACAGAGGGATGCACCAAATGAGAGGGAGAATGAAATAGCAGAGTGAAGGAGAGTGTATTGTTAGAGAAGAGACAGGAAGTTAAATTGCAGGTACAGCAAGCAATTAGGAAAGCAAATGGTATGCTTGTCAGAGGGAGTGCAAGGAAGATTCACCAGACTGGTTCCTGGGATTCGGGGATTGTCCTATGAGGAGAGATTGAGTAGACTCGGCCTTACAGGGCTTGACCGTGTGGAGGCAGGGAGGATGTTTCCCCTGGCTTGGGAGCCTAGCGGTCACAGAATAAGGGGTCGGCCATTTAGGACTGAGATGAGGAGAAATTTCTTCACTCAGAGGGTTGTGAATCTTTGGAATTCTCTACCCCAGAGGGTTGTGGAGGCTCTGTCGTTGAGTATATTCAAGGCAGAGATCAATAGATTTTTGAATATTAAGGGAATTAAGGGATATGGGGATAGTGCAGTCAAAGTGGAGTTAAGGTAGAAGATCAGTCATGATCTTATTGAATGACGGAGCAGGCTCGAAGGGCCGAATGGTCTACTCCCGCTCCTGCTCCTTATGTTCTTATGATATCAGAGACAGGGAAAGAGTGGCCATGTTCTCTGACTTACTGTGTACAATGCTGCGTGATTGACTGGTGCAGTAAATAACAGATACAATTGATGATCTATCTGTAACGTCCCAACCTTAAGGTTAATTCCTCTATGTGGCGATACGGACTGACTGGCACTGAACTTCCTGCAAGGTCTGGTTTGATTTTCTATTTCGAATATTCTCAGCTCTTTTTACCTTGAACATGCCTGCAGCAACAAGGTGTGGGACCGCTGATCTTGTGTAAGGTGCCACTGTAATGGGAGGGACAAAAGGGAAAAGCCTTTTGGGATTCAGGCATGCAATCCCTGCAGGTGGGGATCGTGGGCTGTCTGTGGATTTAGAGTGGCTGGGCTGCCATTACCAGCTGTTTCCACTAGATGGAGACCCACACCAGTCAGTCTGCAAGTGCCCTGCACAGGGACAGTTCTCAGCTCCACTCACAGTCTGAGCCGCAGAACCAAACTTCAGATTCAGAGTGGGTAAATTTGGTTCATTAGAGCCTCCCATTACCGCCTGGCTGGGGGTGCTAACGGGGCACGAATGAAGTAGCGCCGGGGCGAGGCGAATCCAGCACTGCACGCCAAACCCCATCGCCCCTTAACGCCATCGCTAACAGTTAGCGCCTGGGGTTTCAGCGCCAGGCAGATCGTGACGTCAGTGAGCGCGCGACGCTCACTCAGTGCCCGATCTACCAAACTGATTATCGCCTACTGTCTTAGCGCCTCGCCCCAACAACGACAGGAAGAGGAGGCGTGAAGCAGGCGGATGGAGGCTCCAGGGATACTATTTAAAGGGATGAGTCGCAGCCGTCAGGTTAGTGCTGTTTTACTGCTTCCTTGTCAGTTTGCGATTGTGCAAGAGTTTAATTCAGTCATTTAAAGGTTATTTAGTAGCAGGAGTGTTGTGGCTACTAAAAATTTGTTGCATTTATTCTGACAAAATTTCAAAGTGCTACACTTGGTTACATTAATGGGGGCTGTACTGGCAGTTGATCTCACCCTCCGGGATCTACGGCGGAGGGAGCGAGAACGATTGGAACATGTGGCCGAGGGAGGAGGAGGACCATCAGGGCGCTCAACAGGAGGCTTTACCCTCTGAGGGTTTTCTGCAAGCATTTCTCCTACCTTCAATTAAGCGAGGAGCAGTGTATTAGAAGGCTCCACTTCAACAGGGAGGTGGTCACAGAACTATGTCAGATCAGGGCGACCACGGCTCTCTCAGTGGCAGTCAAGGTCACTGCAGCCCTCAGTTTCTTTGCCAGCGGTTTCTTCCAGTCAGGAGATTCAACAAACATCTCGCAGTTCGCCGTCCATCGCTGCATCTGGGAGGTAACAGAGGCTCTCTACAGTAGGAGAAGGGATTACATTTCCTTCCCCATCACCAGAGAGAAGCAGGACGAACGTGCATGTGCCAGGATAGTGGGATTACCCATGGTGCAGGGCGCCATTAACTGCACCGCATAACAATCCTGAGATCTTCCGTAACCACAAAGGTTACCACTGGCTTAATGTGCAGTTGATGTGTGACCACAGACAACAAATCCTCAATGTCAATGCCCGCTATCCTGGCCGTAGGCACGATGCTTTCATCCTGCGCCAGCACTCTTCCAGTCACCACGTCAAGCTCATGGCTGGCTGGTCGGAGACAAGGGCTACCCGCTCTCCACCTGGCTCATTACTCACCTCCGCAACCCCAACACTCCTGCCCAGCACTCATATAACGAGAGCCATGCTGCCACCAGGAATATCATCGAACAGACCATCGGCCTGCTGAAGCAACGGTTCCACTGCCTTGACCGTTCGGGAGGAATCCTCCAGTACTCTGAGTGGGTGTCCCATTTCGTGGTGGTCTGCTGCATGCTCCACAACTTGACCATCATGAGGGCCCAGCCCTTGCCACCAGGGATTGCGGGACCACCTCAGGAAGAGGAAGAGGGAAAGTTGGAGAAGGAGGAGGATGAGGAGGAAGAGGAAGATGAAGAGGAGGATGAGGAGGAAGAGGAACAGGAGCGAGGGAGGAAGCAGCCACTCAATTGGCCTTCCGGAAGGGTGGTCCATGACTGCCTCATCAGACTGTGGTTCCAATAAATTAAACCCCAGATCGCCGTTGCTCATCACATCCCCATCATTCTGCTCCGATGGACGGGTCACATTGTCCACATGCCTGATACGAGACTCCCAAAACAAGCGCTCTACTCGGAGCTCCGGCACGGCAAGAGAGCCCCAGGTGGGCAGAGGAAATGCTTCAAGGATACCCTCAAAGCCTCCTTGAAAAAGTGCAACATCCCCACTGACACCTGGGAATCCCTGGCCCAAGACCGCACAAAGTGGAGGAGAAGCATCCGGGAAGGCGCCGAACACCTCGAGTCTCTTCGCCGGGAGCAAGCGGAAGCCAAGCGAAGGCAGCGCAAGGAGCGCACGTCAACCCAAGCACCCCACCCAACCGCCCCTTCAACCACTGTCTGCCCCACCTGTGACAGAGACTGTAGGTCCCGCATTGGACTCATCAGTCACCTGCGAACTCATTTTTAATGTGGAAGCAAGTCATCCTCGGTTTCAAGGGACTGCCTAAGAAGATTCCATCCCTGTCACAGGCCATATCACAGCAAAGCTGAAATGAGAGACACCACAAAATCATCCAAAGCCAATTAATAAATTTATCAATAATCAGTGAACACATACTTACAACAACAATATTAACTATTCACCCTTGTGCAATTCCTTAGTGCCTCGCGTTACTGTGCCTTTTCCTATTCTACTGCTCCGACATAGTGTCTCCCCATTGGCTGCAGCAGGGCTGGTGGAAGGTTGCTGAGTGTCCGTGCGGGAGACTTCAGATGGCCTTACAGGATGCCCTCGACCAGCTCTGGGTCTGGAGAGCCTGGCTGTAGACTGCACCACATCAGCATGGGCGGCAGCAGTCTGGGCTGGCTGGATGACAGGCAGCGACAAGAACAATGGCAGAGTGGCAGTGGTGGGAGCAGGAATGTTATCATCCAGCTCCACTGACCCACTGCCACTATCCAGGGGCAGCACCTCAGCATCCCTAGCAATCTGTTGGAGCACAGACAGCAGGCCTGCTGAGACACCGTGAAAGCCCCGGTCGACAGTGGTAGACCTAGCCACGATGGCAGCAGTCAGGGCTTGTGGCATCAAGCTGAGACTGCATGAGAGCAGTCTGAGACTTGATGTCACCAAGCATAGACTGCATTACAGCACTAAGACGTTGCATCATTTCCTCCTCTGCTGCAACGGAAGCTGCCAGATCGCCCATCACACGCGGCATCAACTCTGGGTCGCCACGGGTTCTCTGGGAGTCTACCATCCTTTGCAAACTGGAAATGATGGGCTCCATGGTATGCGCAGAGCCTTGTGCAAAGTTGGAGGCGGACTCATCCACGCTCCTTACCATTGCCGAGAGGCTCTCGAGCACCCTTGCCATTGCACCTATCATCTCCGTGTGCATGCCCATCACCCTTCTTCTAAACACCTCCCCATCAAGGTCCTCATCGGAGTCCTGTGCTGCAGAACTTGCGCATGAACTCGCCCTCCGGGGAGCTGGCCCCCGAGCTACCCTTTCCCTCTGGCCTTGCTGCAGCCCACTTGCCCCCGGTGCCTCACCCTGTGTACATCCCGCTACTATACTAGCCTCTAAAGAATGTGTAGTGCCAGTATCTGAGCTGGTATCTGCGGGTGAGACATGCAGTGACACGGTGTGTTCTTTCTCCTCCTCTTCTCTCACCTCGCTCTCTACGATGCCCTCAGGGACAGGCTGCTCAGGTGCTTGCTGATTATCTGAAAGCATAAAGGCACAAGAATCGGGTTAAGGTGAGGGGAGGGGGGCAGAAAGGGAGAAATGCGTGCATACAGCATGATTAGCTGGAAAGTGCAAAATGCTTGTGGGGTGAGGGGGAAGTGGGATGTGAGAAGAAGGAGCAGGGATGAACATACCGTTGTTGTCCCCAAGGGGGCCAACGTCACCGGTGGCCACGGTGCCCACCACCTGACGCCCAATAATCTGCAGCACTCGATTCTCCAGCACCGACAGTGGTTGGGTGTCTGCTTGTCCCCCGCCTGTGCGCTCCTGCTCCCTCCTGTTGTGAGCCACCTTGGCCTGCAAGAGAAAGTAAAGTGTGTGAGTGAGTGTGGAGCAATGTGTCTGGGTGATGTGCCTGCCATAATTGAATAGCTGTCATTGTGTGTAAGGTGTGAGATGTGAGTGTAAGTGTTGGTAGGTAGAGATTGCTAGTGGGTGAGTGCTGGGAGTGTGGTGTTTTGGGCACTGTGTGAAGATTGGTGGCACGTATCATGTGTTGAAGCATTTACTCACCCTGACCACCTGGGGACCACAGTGCTGCCCGAGGCGTGCTGCGCTACCTCCCTCCACATGGTGCAGAAGACTTGCGGCCAGGGCCTCCTGCCACTTGCTGGGTAGAGCACCGCCCTCCGTCTCTCCACAGTGAGGACCAACGTCTCCAATGCTTGGTCGCAGAATCTGTGAGCTCTCTCCCTGGGCCGTTGATCTGCCATAATGACACCTCCTTCAGTGGTTCGGTTCCTTCTCCTTGGCCTTCTGCTGCTTGCTGAGACAGCTGCAGAACCAGCAAGAATGAGGTTCTGCAGCATAGAGTCATAGAGTTTTACAGCACAGAAAGAGGCCCTTCGGCCCATCGTGTCTGCGCCGCCCATCCATCCCTGTCCAGTCTAATCCCATTTTCCAGCATTTGGTCCATAGCCTTGTATGCAATGGCATTTCAAGTGCTCATCCAAATGCTTCTTGAATGTTGTGAGGGTTCCTGCCTCTACCACCCTTTCAGGCATTGAGTTCCACATTCCAACCACCCTCTGGGTGAAGAAGTTCCTCCTCAAATCCCCTCAAAATCTCCTGCCCCTTACCCTGAATCTATGCCCCCTTGTTATTGACCCCCCTACTAAGGGGAAAAGTTCCTCTTTATCTACCCTATCTATGCCCCTCATCATTTTGTACACCTCAATCAGGTCCCCCCTCAGCCTTCTTTGCTCCAAGGAAAACAACCCCAGCCTGTCCAGCCTCTCTTCATAGCTGAGGCGCTCCATCCCAGGTAACATTCTGGTGAATCTTCTCTGCACCCTCTCCAAAGCAATCACATCCTTCCTATAGTGAGGCGACCAGAACTGCACACAATACTCCAGCTGTGGCCTCACCAGCGTTTTGTACAGCTCCATCATAACCTCCCTGCTCTTATATTCTATGCCTCGGCTAATGAAGGCAAGTATCCCATATGCCTTTTTAACCACCTTATCTACCTGTTCCGCTGCCTTCAGGGGTCTATGTACATGTACACCATGGTCCCTCTGACCCTCTGTACTTCCTAGGGTCCTACCACTCATTGTGTATTCCCTTGCCTTATTTGTCCGTCCAAAATGCATCACCTCGCACTTTTCAGGGTTAAATTCCATTTGCCACTTTTCCGCCCATCTGACCAACCCGTTTATATCGTCCTGTAGCCTGAGGCTTTCCTCCTTGCAATTTACCACCCCACCAATTTTCGTGTCATCTGCGAACTTACTGATCATACCTTTTACATTCTCATCCAAATCATTTATGTAGATCACAAACAACAAGGGACCCAGCACCGATCCCTGAGGTACCCCACTGGACACAGGCTTCCAGTCACAAAAGCAACCTTCGACCATCACCCTCTGCCTCCTGCCACTCAGCCAGTTTAGGATCCAACGCGCCAAGGCACCCTGGATCCCATGGGCTCTTACCTTCTTGACCAGTCTCCTATGCGGGACTTTGTCAAAAGCTTTACTGAAGTCCATGTAAACCACATCCACAGCATTTCCCTCATCCAGCCCCCTAGTCACCCCCTTGAAAAATTCAATCAGATTTGTCAGACATGATTTACCCTTGACAAAGCCATGCTGACTATCCCCGATTAATCCTTGCCTCTCCAAGTGGAGACTAATTTTGTCCCTCAGAGTTTTTTCCAATAATTTCCCTACCACAGATGTTAGGCTCACTGGCCTATAATTCCCTGGTTTATCCCTGCTACCCTTCTTGAATAATGGTACTACGTTAGCTGTTCTTCAGTCCTCTGGTACATCCCCTGTGGCCAGAGAGGTTCTGAAAATTTGTGTCAGAGCCCCTGCAATCTCCTCCTTTGCCTCCCACAGCAGCCTGGGATACATCTCGTCCGGGCCTGGGGATTTATCCACTTTTTGGCCTGCTAAAACCGCGAGCACCTCCTCCCTCTCGATGCTAATATGTTCAAGTATGTCACAGTCCCCTTGCCCGATTTCTATGTCTGCATCGTCTTTCTCCATAGTGAACACAGATGCAAAAAATTCATTTAAAACCCCGCCTACCTCATCTGGCTCTACACACAGATTGCCACTTTGGTCCCTAATGGGCCCTACCCTTTCCCTGGTTATCCTCTTGCCCTTAATATACTTATAAAACATCTTAGGATTTTCCTTTATTTTGCTCGCCAGTGTTATTTCATGGCCCCTCCTCGCCCTCCTAATTTCTTTTTTAAGTACGCCCCTGCACTTTTTATACTCCTCTAGGGCTTCTTCCGTCTTTAGTCTTTTGTAACTGCCAAAAGCCCCCCTTTTATTCCTAATGCATTTTTGTATATCCCTTGTCATCCAAGGTTCCCTTTGCTTGTTGGTCCCACCCTTGACCTTTACAGGAACATGTTGGCGTTGTACTCTCTCTATTTCCCTTCTGAAAGTCTCCCACTGTTTTGATGTGGATTTTCCTATAAGTAGCTGCTCCCAGTCCACTTTGGCCAGATCCTGCCTTATCATATTAAAATCGGCCTTCCCCCAATTTAGAACCCTTATTTCTGGGCCGTCTTTGTCCTTTTCCATGACCACCTTAAATCTCACCGAATTATGGTCACTGTCGCCAAAATGCTCTCCTACTGACACTTCCACCACTTGCCCGGCTACATTCCCTAGAATTAGGTCCAGTACCGCCCCCTCTCTTGTAGGACTTTCTACATGTTGGCTCAAAAAGCTCTCCTGGATGCACTTTAAGAATTCTGCACCCTCTAAGCCTTTCACACTCTGACTATCCCAATTTATATTGGGGAAGTTGAAATCCCCCACTATTATTACCCTATTATTTTCGCACTTTTCTGAGATTTGCCTACATATCTGTTCCTCTATCTCCCCCTGACTGTTTGGGGGCCTATAGTACACTCCCAGCAAAGTGCTTGCCCCCTTTTTGTTTTTAAGTTCTACCCATATGGCCTCATTAGAGGAACCCGCTAATATATCATCCCTCCTTACAGCAGTAATTGACTCCTTAATTAATATTGCAACACCCCCTCCCCTTTTACACCCTCCTCTGTCTCGCCTGAAGATCCTATACCCCGGAATATTGAGCTGCCAGTCCTGACCCTCCCTCAACCATGTCTCCGTGATAGCAACAATATCGTACTCCCATGTGTTCAACAACAACTTCAGTTCATCCACCTTATTTGCAAGACTCCTTGCATTAAAATAAATGCCTTCCAGCCCTGCCATATTCTCTTTTGCCTTCACATATTTGCTCTGCCTTCCCAGCTGACTTGTTTTTCCCTCTGTATTTGGCTGTAAATCACCCCCTACTATAGCTCCACTCTGTACCCCCCCCCCAAGCGGTGCTAGCAAACCTCCCCGCAAGGATATTGGTTCCCCTCTGGTTCAGGTGTAAACCGTCCGACTTGTACAAGTCCCACCTTTTCCAGAAGCAGACCCAGTGATCCAGGATGATTGAACCTCCCCTTTAAGAACTGGAAAGAGCCTGTGGCAATGACGACTAGAGATTAGACTGCACGAAATTGCTTAGCGCTTTGAGTCTAACGCCACTGAGCTAGGTCATTAGCGCTTGATTTAGCGCTCCAGTCCTTTCTTTGAGTGATGACACTGAATTTAGTGTGCAGCGACATTCATTAGCGCCTGGCACTAAATCTCAAACTTTTCAGAAGTTAGCGCCCATTCCTGGGCTACAATGAATTTCGCCCCCAGAGTTTCTTTCTTTGTATATCTCTCAGTCTCTCTCTTTCTCAGTCTCGGTTTATTTCTGTCTGTCCCTCCCTCTATCATTGACCATCCCTGTCTCTCTATCTTTGTCTCTCTCCATCTGTATTGCTGTTTCTTTCTGTCTGTCAATCTCTCTCTGTTCCTCTCTCTACCTATGTCTATCTCTCTCTGCCTCTCTGTCTCTATCTATCTACTTCTTGTTGTGTATGTACCTTTAAGAGAATAACTGGTCTCAGACTGCAGTACCGGCAGTGACCACCCCTGTATAAAAGGCGCTAGAAAGCCTCTGTTGGTTAGTTTCGTTTATGCCTTTCACCAGTAAAGATCTCTTTGTTTCTCTGCTGCTAGTCCGTGTCTCAATCATTCACGGACTTAACACTGGCGACGAGTTCGAAACGAACTTACCTGCAACTCAGCAGCAGCTCCGACGACGTGTTGAAGGTCGGAGCCAGAAGAAAGAAGAAAAAAAAAAAAAAAAAATAGGCCATTGAAACTCGAGAAACGGGCGTCGACCGTCAATCATCGATTTCAAAACTTGCAGGAGAGACTGTCCAGAGCCAGGCTGGGTTCCTCGGTCCGTGGTTTCCCAGCTAATCGGGCTGGTGGCAGATAGTGCTCTGATCCTTCCTGGGCTGCAACGGGGCTGGGCAGCGAGTCGGGAAGCAAGGAGAGAGAGAGAGGGTGGAGCATACAGGGCGCGGCCGGTGTTTCGAAGCTGGGCAGCGTTCGGACCTCAGAAAAGGGAGGGAAGTGTCCCAGAGGGTCCGCTCCACGACGGGAAGATAATAAAAGAAAACAAATTAATATTTAACGCGCAGGAAACCGTGGAAAGCAGCGCGAACAACAGCGGGGAAGAAGGAAAAGCGCGGGAGGCGTCATTTTGTTAAATCGGAGAAGAAGGCAAAGCGCGGGAGGCGCCATTTTAGATTTGCAAGATGCCGAAGACTGGCTGTATCACTGCTTTTGATAATACATTAGAGGACTGGACCACGTATGTGGAAAGAGTCGAGGTATATTTCGAGGCAAATGAAATAGCAGAGGGGAAAAAGGCATCAATATTGCTAAACGTAATGGGTGCTAGAACGTATGGCCTATTGCGGGATCTGATTACTCCAGCCAAACCAAAGGCGAAGAGTTTTAACGAAATTGTTGCTGTTCTACAGGAGCACTTAAACCCTGCACCGCTGTTGATAGCAGAAAGATTTAAATTCCACAGGAGAACTCAGCACAAAGATGAGAGCAATGCTGAGTATCTTACGGAACTACGCAAGCTATCAAAGCACTGCCAGTTCGGAGCAGGACTGGCAGATACCCTACGGGACAAATTTGTCTGTGGACTCCTGAGTGAAGGAACACAGAAGAAGTTACTCGCAGAAAAAGAGCTGACGCTAGATAAGGCTTTCAGCGTGGCAGTATCGTATGAAGCAGCAGCCAGGGGAGCTGCAGAAATTCAACAAAAACCACAGGAATACGGCACCCACGAAATGACACGGGGATTTGCAAAATGTTATCGCTGCGGCAGAACTAACCATGACCAGAAGGACTGCTGGTCCAAAGACAAAATATGCAGACAATGCGGGGAGATTGGATACATTGCACGAGTTTGTAGGTCTGGGAAGAAGACCAGCGACAACAAAAAGGCTACTAAGGAACCGTACAAGAAAGTACAAAAGATGACGGACAGTAGTTCCGAAGACCAGATGAGCGATAGTGAATCCGAGAACAGGAGATTAAGCTGTCTCAAACTTCACAATGTAATCGCAAAAGAGGATCACCGAACCATTTGGGTCACCCTCACGATATCAGGGTCCCAAGTTAAAATGGAATTGGATACAGGATCAGCGCTAACCGTCATGAATCGACGAGACTATGAGTGGCTATTTTCACACATACCCTTGAGAGAGACATCCATCGTCTTGACGACGTATACGGGGCAAAAAGTATACCCCAGAGGAAAAATAAGGGTGCCTGTCGAATACAATGGCAAGAAAATACGGAAATTGTATCTCTACATACTGCCAAATGGTGGACCACCGTTATTGGGACGGGAATGGATCAGGAAGATAAACTTAGATTGGCATTCCATTCATGCAATGACGGTGGATGGTAAAAAAGATGAAGACGTCACTCCTGAACGATTGTCAAAAATCTTAGCTAACGCCAAAGAGGTATTTCAACAAGAACTGGGCACGCTTAAAGGCGTAACCGCCTCGTTAAAAATAGAAGAGAATGCAGTTCCCAAGTTTTTCAAAGCGAGACCGGTACCATATGCAATTCGTCCAGCCGTCGAGGCAGAGCTGGAGAATCTGGAGAAGGCGGGCGTGTTGTCTAAGGTCGACTGGAGCGAGTGGGCGACACCCATCGTTCCTGTCATGAAGAAAACATTAAGCAATAAGTCCGGAGAGCCAAGGAAGATTCGCATCTGTGGGGATTTCAAGGTGACGGTGAACCCTGTCCTTCACACAGTACAATATCCTCTTCCAAGGATAGAAGACATCTTCGCCTCACTGTCTGGAGGGAAGCGTTTTACAAAAATTGACCTAGCACAAGCATATTTGCAGATGGAGGTTGAGGAGTCCTCTAGGAAGTATCTCACGATAAACACTCACAAAGGTCTTTACCAGTATCATCGATTGGTATTCGGAGTAGCATCGGCTCCGGCGATATGGCAAAGAGCGATGGAACAAGTCCTGCAAGGGATTCCGGGGACTCAGTGTTACTTGGACGACATCCTTGTAACAGGTGAAGATGACAGTGAACACCTTAACAACCTAGAACAGGTGCTTACTAGACTATGGGAACATGGGCTGCGAGCCAACCGCCCCAAGTGCGAATTTTTAAAGAAACAGATATCGTATTGTGGCCATGTGATTGATGAAGAGGGGTTACATAAGTCCCCTGACAAAATTGAAGCGGTTGTTAAGGCCCCAGCGCCTGAAAATGTGTCGCAACTGAGGTCATTCCTCGGGTTGGTGAATTACTATCATAAGTTTTTGCCAAATTTGTTGACAATTCTGCATCCACTGAACGCCCTGCTACGAACGGGGGTAGCATGTAAATGGAGCGATGATTGTAAACGTGCTTTTCAGAAGAGTAAGGACTTAATCACTTCGAAGGAAGTATTGGCTCACTACAACCCAGCACTGCCAATCAGGCTGGCGTGTGATGCGTCTCCCTACGGCATTGGGGCAGTACTGTCACATAAATTCCTTGATGGTTTGGAGAGGCCGATAGCTTTTGCGTCACGCTCGTTAACTTCTGCCGAGCGTAACTACGCCCAGATTGACAGAGAGGCCCTCAGCCTAGTGTGGGGGGTGAAGAAGTTCAATCACTATCTGCACAGTCAAAAATTTACTCGAATAACCGATCATCAACCTCTTGTCTCCATTTTCAACCCTCAGAAGGGCGTACCGATAATGACAGCACAACGGCTGCAGAGATGGTCCCTTTTCCTAGGGGCACACCAATATGACATCGAGTACAGGGGAACTAAACAGCATGGAAATGCTGATGGATTGTCACGTCTACCGTTGCCGACGGTGGAAGAAGAAGACCTTGCAGTGGATCCAATGGAGTTATTCCACTCGACCATAGTCGAATGTCTCCCTGTGACGAATGCAAACATAGAAAAGGAAACACGGAATGACCCGACACTATCATGGGTCTATGATTTAACGGTGAAGGGATGGCCAGCACATGGCGAACCACTGCTGCCAGCATTTTTGCCAAGAAGAGAACAGCTGTCAGTGTGCAGAGGAACCTTGATGTGTGGATCCGGAGTAGTAATTCCGCCTAAGTTGATGGATAGAGTGCTCAATGAGCTTCATGAGGGTCATCTGGGTGGGGTAAAAATGAAGAGCTTAGCCAGAGCGTTTGTGTGGTGGCCGGGAATTGATAGAGAAATCGAAGAGATGACCAAGAGCTGTGCAGGATGCCAGAAGGTCCAAAACACCCCACCACAAGCTCCTCTGCATCCATGGGAGTGGCCCTCATCTCCATGGCAATGGGTGCACATTGATTTTGCTGATCCCTTCATGGACTCGATGTTTTCAATTGCGGTGGATGCACATTCCAAGTGGCCAGAGGTAATAAAAATGTCCTCAACCACCACGGAAAAAACTATCGCAGTTTTACGAACCATATTCGCCAGGAATGGGCTGCCTGAACAGATTTGCTCTGACAATGGACCACAGTTTGTGTCTGAAGAGTTCCGGAGGTTCTTAAAGAACAATGGTGTTAAGCATTACACATCTGCCCCATATCATCCAGCCACTAATGGATTGGCCGAGAGGTTTGTCCAAACATTCAAGAAGGCTATCAAGGCAATGTGTAATGAAGATATACCCCTACAACACAAGGTGGACAACTTCTTGTTTGCCTACCGGAATGCGACACATGCGGTTACCAACCAAACTCCAGCCATGATGTTCTTCAATCGAAGACTACGATGCCACTTGGATTTGGTTAAGCCAAACGTCCGAAGAGATGTGGAGAACAGGCAGTTTCAGAATATGAATGAAAGGCCGACCAGGAGTTTTAAGATAGGTCAACCAGTTTTGGCCCGGGACTACCGCACTGAGAAATGGCAGCCAGGAACGATTTGTACACGACAAGGACCTCTCATGTATACCGTGGACGTTGGGGAGAGCATTGTAAGACGCCATGCTGACCAGATTCTAGAGTCACTGGAAAACGTCAACTCCACACCACGATCTGATACACCTGGTAATGAAATCGACGTTCCAATTGCAGCTACCGCAGAACCGATAATATTGGAAGCAGATGAACCAAACAACGACATTGATTCCGACTCAACATTGCCAGAAGAACCTGATACTCCAAAGAGGCGTTATCCAGACAGAATCAGGAAGCCTCCTCAAAGACTGAACTTATAATTGCTTAAACTTAACCAATGTATCTAGCAACAGTAATTGTGAGTGTAATTCGTTATCGTTAGTTGTTAAATGAATGTTATGTACTGGTTATCTAAAAGGGGAGGAATTGTTGTGTATGTACCTTTAAGAGAATAACTGGTCTCAGACTGCAGTACCGGCAGTGACCACCCCTGTATAAAAGGCGCTAGAGAGCCTCTGTTGGTTAGTTTCGTTTATGCCTTTCACCAGTAAAGATCTCTTTGTTTCTCTGCTGCTAGTCCGTGTCTCAATCATTCACGGACTTAACACTGGCGACGAGTTCGAAACGAACTTACCTGCAACTCAGCAGCAGCTCCGACGACGTGTTGAAGGTCGGAGCCAGAAGAAAGAAGAAAAAAAAAAAAAAAAAATAGGCCATTGAAACTCGAGAAACGGGCGTCGACCGTCAATCATCGATTTCAAAACTTGCAGGAGAGACTGTCCAGAGCCAGGCTGGGTTCCTCGGTCCGTGGTTTCCCAGCTAATCGGGCTGGTGGCAGATAGTGCTCTGATCCTTCCTGGGCTGCAACGGGGCTGGGCAGCGAGTCGGGAAGCAAGGAGAGAGAGAGAGGGTGGAGCATACAGGGCGCGGCCGGTGTTTCGAAGCTGGGCAGCGTTCGGACCTCAGAAAAGGGAGGGAAGTGTCCCAGAGGGTCCGCTCCACGACGGGAAGATAATAAAAGAAAACAAATTAATATTTAACGCGCAGGAAACCGTGGAAAGCAGCGCGAACAACAGCGGGGAAGAAGGAAAAGCGCGGGAGGCGTCATTTTGTTAAATCGGAGAAGAAGGCAAAGCGCGGGAGGCGCCATTTTAGATTTGCAAGATGCCGAAGACTGGCTGTATCACTGCTTTTGATAATACATTAGAGGACTGGACCACGTATGTGGAAAGAGTCGAGGTATATTTCGAGGCAAATGAAATAGCAGAGGGGAAAAAGGCATCAATATTGCTAAACGTAATGGGTGCTAGAACGTATGGCCTATTGCGGGATCTGATTACTCCAGCCAAACCAAAGGCGAAGAGTTTTAACGAAATTGTTGCTGTTCTACAGGAGCACTTAAACCCTGCACCGCTGTTGATAGCAGAAAGATTTAAATTCCACAGGAGAACTCAGCACAAAGATGAGAGCAATGCTGAGTATCTTACGGAACTACGCAAGCTATCAAAGCACTGCCAGTTCGGAGCAGGACTGGCAGATACCCTACGGGACAAATTTGTCTGTGGACTCCTGAGTGAAGGAACACAGAAGAAGTTACTCGCAGAAAAAGAGCTGACGCTAGATAAGGCTTTCAGCGTGGCAGTATCGTATGAAGCAGCAGCCAGGGGAGCTGCAGAAATTCAACAAAAACCACAGGAATACGGCACCCACGAAATGACACGGGGATTTGCAAAATGTTATCGCTGCGGCAGAACTAACCATGACCAGAAGGACTGCTGGTCCAAAGACAAAATATGCAGACAATGCGGGGAGATTGGATACATTGCACGAGTTTGTAGGTCTGGGAAGAAGACCAGCGACAACAAAAAGGCTACTAAGGAACCGTACAAGAAAGTACAAAAGATGACGGACAGTAGTTCCGAAGACCAGATGAGCGATAGTGAATCCGAGAACAGGAGATTAAGCTGTCTCAAACTTCACAATGTAATCGCAAAAGAGGATCACCGAACCATTTGGGTCACCCTCACGATATCAGGGTCCCAAGTTAAAATGGAATTGGATACAGGATCAGCGCTAACCGTCATGAATCGACGAGACTATGAGTGGCTATTTTCACACATACCCTTGAGAGAGACATCCATCGTCTTGACGACGTATACGGGGCAAAAAGTATACCCCAGAGGAAAAATAAGGGTGCCTGTCGAATACAATGGCAAGAAAATACGGAAATTGTATCTCTACATACTGCCAAATGGTGGACCACCGTTATTGGGACGGGAATGGATCAGGAAGATAAACTTAGATTGGCATTCCATTCATGCAATGACGGTGGATGGTAAAAAAGATGAAGACGTCACTCCTGAACGATTGTCAAAAATCTTAGCTAACGCCAAAGAGGTATTTCAACAAGAACTGGGCACGCTTAAAGGCGTAACCGCCTCGTTAAAAATAGAAGAGAATGCAGTTCCCAAGTTTTTCAAAGCGAGACCGGTACCATATGCAATTCGTCCAGCCGTCGAGGCAGAGCTGGAGAATCTGGAGAAGGCGGGCGTGTTGTCTAAGGTCGACTGGAGCGAGTGGGCGACACCCATCGTTCCTGTCATGAAGAAAACATTAAGCAATAAGTCCGGAGAGCCAAGGAAGATTCGCATCTGTGGGGATTTCAAGGTGACGGTGAACCCTGTCCTTCACACAGTACAATATCCTCTTCCAAGGATAGAAGACATCTTCGCCTCACTGTCTGGAGGGAAGCGTTTTACAAAAATTGACCTAGCACAAGCATATTTGCAGATGGAGGTTGAGGAGTCCTCTAGGAAGTATCTCACGATAAACACTCACAAAGGTCTTTACCAGTATCATCGATTGGTATTCGGAGTAGCATCGGCTCCGGCGATATGGCAAAGAGCGATGGAACAAGTCCTGCAAGGGATTCCGGGGACTCAGTGTTACTTGGACGACATCCTTGTAACAGGTGAAGATGACAGTGAACACCTTAACAACCTAGAACAGGTGCTTACTAGACTATGGGAACATGGGCTGCGAGCCAACCGCCCCAAGTGCGAATTTTTAAAGAAACAGATATCGTATTGTGGCCATGTGATTGATGAAGAGGGGTTACATAAGTCCCCTGACAAAATTGAAGCGGTTGTTAAGGCCCCAGCGCCTGAAAATGTGTCGCAACTGAGGTCATTCCTCGGGTTGGTGAATTACTATCATAAGTTTTTGCCAAATTTGTTGACAATTCTGCATCCACTGAACGCCCTGCTACGAACGGGGGTAGCATGTAAATGGAGCGATGATTGTAAACGTGCTTTTCAGAAGAGTAAGGACTTAATCACTTCGAAGGAAGTATTGGCTCACTACAACCCAGCACTGCCAATCAGGCTGGCGTGTGATGCGTCTCCCTACGGCATTGGGGCAGTACTGTCACATAAATTCCTTGATGGTTTGGAGAGGCCGATAGCTTTTGCGTCACGCTCGTTAACTTCTGCCGAGCGTAACTACGCCCAGATTGACAGAGAGGCCCTCAGCCTAGTGTGGGGGGTGAAGAAGTTCAATCACTATCTGCACAGTCAAAAATTTACTCGAATAACCGATCATCAACCTCTTGTCTCCATTTTCAACCCTCAGAAGGGCGTACCGATAATGACAGCACAACGGCTGCAGAGATGGTCCCTTTTCCTAGGGGCACACCAATATGACATCGAGTACAGGGGAACTAAACAGCATGGAAATGCTGATGGATTGTCACGTCTACCGTTGCCGACGGTGGAAGAAGAAGACCTTGCAGTGGATCCAATGGAGTTATTCCACTCGACCATAGTCGAATGTCTCCCTGTGACGAATGCAAACATAGAAAAGGAAACACGGAATGACCCGACACTATCATGGGTCTATGATTTAACGGTGAAGGGATGGCCAGCACATGGCGAACCACTGCTGCCAGCATTTTTGCCAAGAAGAGAACAGCTGTCAGTGTGCAGAGGAACCTTGATGTGTGGATCCGGAGTAGTAATTCCGCCTAAGTTGATGGATAGAGTGCTCAATGAGCTTCATGAGGGTCATCTGGGTGGGGTAAAAATGAAGAGCTTAGCCAGAGCGTTTGTGTGGTGGCCGGGAATTGATAGAGAAATCGAAGAGATGACCAAGAGCTGTGCAGGATGCCAGAAGGTCCAAAACACCCCACCACAAGCTCCTCTGCATCCATGGGAGTGGCCCTCATCTCCATGGCAATGGGTGCACATTGATTTTGCTGATCCCTTCATGGACTCGATGTTTTCAATTGCGGTGGATGCACATTCCAAGTGGCCAGAGGTAATAAAAATGTCCTCAACCACCACGGAAAAAACTATCGCAGTTTTACGAACCATATTCGCCAGGAATGGGCTGCCTGAACAGATTTGCTCTGACAATGGACCACAGTTTGTGTCTGAAGAGTTCCGGAGGTTCTTAAAGAACAATGGTGTTAAGCATTACACATCTGCCCCATATCATCCAGCCACTAATGGATTGGCCGAGAGGTTTGTCCAAACATTCAAGAAGGCTATCAAGGCAATGTGTAATGAAGATATACCCCTACAACACAAGGTGGACAACTTCTTGTTTGCCTACCGGAATGCGACACATGCGGTTACCAACCAAACTCCAGCCATGATGTTCTTCAATCGAAGACTACGATGCCACTTGGATTTGGTTAAGCCAAACGTCCGAAGAGATGTGGAGAACAGGCAGTTTCAGAATATGAATGAAAGGCCGACCAGGAGTTTTAAGATAGGTCAACCAGTTTTGGCCCGGGACTACCGCACTGAGAAATGGCAGCCAGGAACGATTTGTACACGACAAGGACCTCTCATGTATACCGTGGACGTTGGGGAGAGCATTGTAAGACGCCATGCTGACCAGATTCTAGAGTCACTGGAAAACGTCAACTCCACACCACGATCTGATACACCTGGTAATGAAATCGACGTTCCAATTGCAGCTACCGCAGAACCGATAATATTGGAAGCAGATGAACCAAACAACGACATTGATTCCGACTCAACATTGCCAGAAGAACCTGATACTCCAAAGAGGCGTTATCCAGACAGAATCAGGAAGCCTCCTCAAAGACTGAACTTATAATTGCTTAAACTTAACCAATGTATCTAGCAACAGTAATTGTGAGTGTAATTCGTTATCGTTAGTTGTTAAATGAATGTTATGTACTGGTTATCTAAAAGGGGAGGAATTGTTGTGTATGTACCTTTAAGAGAATAACTGGTCTCAGACTGCAGTACCGGCAGTGACCACCCCTGTATAAAAGGCGCTAGAGAGCCTCTGTTGGTTAGTTTCGTTTATGCCTTTCACCAGTAAAGATCTCTTTGTTTCTCTCCTGCTAGTCCGTGTCTCAATCATTCACGGACTTAACACTTCTCTCTGTCTCTCTGTTTGTTTCTGTCTGTCTCTCCCTGTCCCTCGTTCTCTCTGTCCATCTCTTCTGTCTCTCTGTCGCTCTCTATCTCTATTTCTATCTAACTCTGTCTGTTTCTGTCTGTCTGTCTCTCTCTTTTCCTCGATATATCTCTTTCCAAGTCTGTCTCTCTCTCTCTCTATTTCTCTCTCTCGCTCGCTGTCTGATTCTTTCTATCTGTCTGTCTCTCCCCATTAGTATAACTCTATATAGGCCTGGATTCTATGGTAGGAATAACGGTGAGCCTTTCAGTACTCACTGTTATTAAGGAGTAAATCGAACAGCAACTTCCGGCATCCGCACATGTTCAGTTAAACGTGTAAATCAGGAAGTTGCTGTCCGAGTCGCCCTGCTCCTCCAGAAGCTGAGCTACACCGGTACAGGAAGTGCGTGAAGTTGCGGCACTTACCTAGTAGAACCCACTAACCATGCCAGAAAAAGGTAGGGCTGGTGCATTCATGTGTAAGTGATAAATCTTAAACAACCACTCTGGCACTGAAAATTTTATTTTACAAGTGTGGAGTTTTATTTGTTCAGAAGTTAATTATTTTTGGAGATTTAAAAAAAAATTAAAATTAAATTTTTTTTATAACTTTTTTCTTTCTATCACTTTTATCTCTCTCTCTCTCTTAATCCCATCTTTCTGTCCCTCTCTGCGTGCCTCAGTAAGGATTCTTCAATCTGATTCATTGAAGAGACACCCTGTTGCTTCCCCTGTTCACACAGTCCCAGATCCCCTGTAGAGGGCGCCGTGCTGGAAAGGGTCTCTTATAACCGTGAGTTGCCGCTCTAAAGCCCATGGAAACTCTGTGGACAGCTGTAAGCATAATGAACAGTGAGCGTCATTCTGTCGCCGCTGACCACAAAATCCAGGCCAATCTATCAGTCACTGACCCTCTCGCTCTGTCCCTCTCTCTCTGTCCCTCTCTCTCTCTCTCTGTCGCTCTCTCTCTGTCGCTCTCTCTCTCTCTGTCGCTCTCTCTCTCTCTTTTTCTCTCACTCTGTTTCTGTCTCTCTCAGTCTCTCTCTCTCTCTCAATCTCTCCGTGTCTCTGTCTCGCTCTCTCAGTCTCTCCTCTCTCTTAGTCTTTCTCTCCCTCTCCCTCTGTTTCTCACTCTCTGTCTGTCTCTCAACAACAGCTTGTATTTATTCAGCGTCTTTAACGTAGTAAAATGTCCCAAGGTGCTTCACAGGAACGTTATCAAAAAAGATTTAACACCAAATCACATAAGAAAATATTAGGGCAGGTGACCAAAAGCTTGGTCAAAGAAGTAGTTTTTAGGGAGGGTCTTAAAGGAGGAAAGAGAGGTAGCGAGGTGGAGTGGTTTAGGGAGGGAATCCCAGAGCTGAGGGCCCAGGCAATAGAAGACACGGCCACCAATGGAGGAGCGATTATAATCAGGGATAGTCAAGAGGGCAGAATTAGAGGAGCGCAGAGATCACGGAGGATTGTAGGGCAGAGGAGGTTACAGGGATAGGGAGGGGCGAGGCCATGGAGGGATTTGAAAACAAGGATGAGAATTTTAAAATTGAGGTGTTGCCGGACCAGGAGTCAGTGCAGGTCAGTGAGCACAGGGGTGATGGGCGAACAGGACTTGGTGCGAGTTAGGACACGGGCAGCCGAGTTTTGGATGAGCTGAAGTTTATGGAGGGTGGAATGTGGAAGGCCGGCCAGGTGTGTGTTGGAATAGTCAAGCCTGGAGATAACAAAGGTATGGATGAGGGTTTCAGCAACAGATGGGTTGAGGCAGAGGTGGAGTCGGGCGATGTTGTGATGAAATATATGCCTTCATCAGCCCATGTGTTTTACCTGCTTGTATTGTGTGAACCGCCCCCTTTTGTTCCTATTGTGTGTATTGGCTATGCCCCTGTCTTTTGCCATATAAAGGTCTCAAGAGCTGTATGAGTCATTCCTACCAGACGAACCCGATGTGGGAAGACCTGCAATGCTGCAATGTTCTTAGTGATTAAAAGCCTTTAGTTGAATCCTTTAAACTCCTTGTCTTTGAGTTATTGAAGGCACATCAATTTTAATCACTAAAACACCAAGATGGATCGACTCCTGAAACCAGAGCGCTTGGATCTGGACCCCCATGCTTCAGACGCAGCCACACAGTTCGGACACTGGTTCCGATGCTTCGAATTTTTCATTGCAAACTCATTCACCGCCATAGCAGCCGCAACCGCTACCGGAGACATGAAACTGGGAATCCTGCGAAACTGGGTGAGCCATCGGGTCTCCCCTCTCATCCAAGATGCCACCAGCTACGGGGATGCCTGCTCCATTCTGAAGGCCCACTACGTGCGGCCAATAAACGAGGTGTACACCAGGCATCTTCTGACTACTCGCACGCAGCGGCATGGTGAGTCACTAGAGGACTTTATACTAAGCCTAAAAGTACTGGGCAGAGACTGTAACTGTAAGGCCGTGTCTGCCATCGTGTACACGGAGGAGCTGATTCGAGACTCCCTTATTGCGGGCCTCAGTTCAAATTACATTCGGCAGAAACTGTTTGAAAAGGAGGGACTGGACTTAAAACAGGCTATAGATATAGCGTGATCGCTGGATATGGCCCAGAAGAACTCTGAATCCTGTTCCCCAGGCCACGCGGCCCACTCCACCTCATGCGCGCCGTGGAGGCCGCCATCTTGGAAGCCATCTTCACCTCCCAGGTCTCAGGCCAGCCCAGCACCATCGGAGCCCCAGCCTCCACCCAGGAGCCCCACTACTGCCGCGATGCATCGGGGCCCGAAATGCTACTTCTGCGGCCAGGACAAACACTCCAGGCATCTGTGCCCAGCGAAGGGCACCACCTGTTTTAAATGCGGGAAGAAAGGACATTTCAGCAAAGTCTGCAGAGGGAACCCCGCCCCCAACTCCACCACCGCCGCGTGCGCGCCGTGGGGGTGGCCATCTTGGACGCCATCTTGTCCACCCTCATGGAGTCCACCATCTTGCCCCGACTACACGGACCTCCAGGACCCACTAGTGGCCTCGATCACAGTGGATCAATCCAGGCCACATCCGTTGTCCAAATTGATGATGGACATAGAGGTAAATGGGAACAAGGTTAAATGCTTGACTGACTGTGGGAGCACCGAAAGCTTTATTCATCCTAGCCTGGTAAAACGACTTTCACTAACGATAGTCCCCACACAGGGCAAAATCGCCATGGCCGATAAGACTCATACCTCAAAAATTACAGGTTTCTGCGCGGTTATGTTGTCGGTAAAAGGCAATGATTACAGAGATTTTAAACTATTGATAATGCCAGATCTCTGTGTGAGCGTGATCTTGGGTCTGGACTTCCAGTGCCACCACCAAAGTATCACGCTTACCTACGGTGGGTCCCAGCCGCCCCTCACAGTGTGCGGTCTGGCTACCCTGAAGGTCAAGCCGCCCTCTCTGTTCGCCAACCTCGCACCCAACTGTCGACCCATAGCGACCAAGAGTAGGCGGTACAGCTGGGAGGATAGACGGTTCATTGCGTCGGAAGTAGAAAGACTCAAGCGGGAGGGTATCATCGAATGCAGTACCAGCCCGTGGCGCGCCCAGGTAGTAGTTGTTAAGTATGTGTATTGTATTGAACAATTAACACAAAGACTTAAACGTATAACTCAAACAGGTCTTTACTGGTTGGAGGTAGGGACTGCACGTAGGTCTTTACTTCATGCCCACAGGCGGGAACTGAGGGGAGATCAGTACCCACAGTACTATTTATACCCCTATGGCCAGGAGTGGTACTGCGTATCACTACGCCCTACAAGTAGTGCAGTCCTGTCCATAGGTTCAAAGTAGCACACATATTACATACACAACAGTAGTAGTTAAGGGTAGCGAAAAGAAGCGGATGGTGATAGATTATAGCCAGACGGTTAATCTATACACCCAGCTAGACGCCTACCCTCTGCCCCGCATAGCGGATATGGTTAACCAAATCGCGCAATACCGGGTGTTTTCCACCATCGACCTAAAATCGGCATACCACCAGCTCCCCATTAGGCCGGAGGACCGTCCATACACCGCCTTCGAGGCGAACGGACGTCTCTACCACTTCCTCAGAGTCCCCTTTGGGGTAACGAACGGGGTCTCGGTCTTCCAGCGGGAGATGGACCGCATGGTCGATGAGAACCAGTTAACAGTCACCTACCCATACCTAGACAACGTCACCATCTGCGGCCACGACCAGCAAGACCACGACTCGAACCTCGCGAGATTTCTGAAAACCACCCTCAGACTCAATCTCACCTACAACGAGGATAAGTGTGTCTTTAGCACCACGCGCCTCTGTATTCTGGGCTGCGTGGTGGAAAACGGGGAAATCGGTCCGGACCCCGACCGATTGCGCCCCCTATGGGAGCTACCCCTACCAAACACTCCCAAGGCCCTGAAAAGGTGCCTGGGGTTCTTCTCCTATTACGCCCAATGGGTCCCCAATTATTCCGACAAGGCCCGTCCCCTCCTGAAATCAACGTCCTTCCCGCTCACGGCCGAGGCCCACGCCGCATTCAACAGCATTAAACACGACATTGAGAAGGCCGCGCTGCGGGCAGTCGACGAAAACATCCCTTTCCAGGTCGAAAGTGATGCGTCCGACTTCGCTTTAGCAGCCACCCTCAACCAGGATGGGTGGCCCGTAGCCTTTTTCTCAAGAACCCTCCAAGGGCCCGAGATCAGGCACTCCTCGGTAGAGAAGGAGGCCCAGGCCATAGTGGAGGCAATGCGGCACTGGAGGCACTACCTAGCCGGCAAACGCTTCACCCTGCTTACCGACCAGCGGTCGGTAGCCTTCATGTTTAACAACAAACAGAGGGGGAAGATCAAGAACGACAAAATTCTCAGGTGGCGGATCGAACTCTCCACGTTTGAGTACGACATAATATATAGGCTGGGGGCCCTCAACGAATCCCCCGACGCCCTTTCACGAGGGATGTGTGCCAGCATCCAGGGGGACAGGCTACAGGGCCTCCACAATGGCCTCTGCCACCCGGGGGTCACCCGGCTATTCCACTTTATAAAATCCCGTAACCTGCCCTATTCCATCGAGGAGGTCCGGTCTATGACCAGGGACTGCCGCACCTGTGCGGAATGCAAGCCCTGTTTATTCAGGCCCGACCGAGCCCACCTGATCAAAGCTACACGGCCATTCGAGCGCCTGAGCTTAGATTTCAAGGGACCACTCCCCTCCACCGACCGCAATGTGTACTTTCTCAACATTGTGGACGAGTACTCCCGCTTCCCATTCGCCTACCCCTGCCCAGGTATGACCAGTGCCACGGTCATCAAGTGCCTCGGCAACCTGTTTTGCACGTTCGGCATGCCTAACTACATCCACACTGACAGGGGGGCGTCGTTCATGAGCGATGAACTGCGCCAATACCTGCTGTCGAAGGGGATAGCCATGAGTCGGACCACTAGTTATAACCCCCGGGGTAATGGGCAAGTGGAGAGGGAGAACGCGACAGTGTGGAAGGCGGTCACCTTAGCACTAAGGTCTAAAGGCCTCCCCACCTCCCGCTGGCAGGAGGTCCTCCCAGACGTACTCCACTCGATAAGGTCGCTACTGTGTACTGCTACTAACGCCACTCCTCACGAGAAGATGTTTGTTTTTCCCCGCAAATCAACCTCAGGAGTATCCCTACCCTTGTGGCTCTCCACCCCAGGGACAGTCCTGTTGCGGAAGCATGTGAGGGGCCACAAAATGGATCCCCTCGTGGAGGCAGTACACCTACTCCACGCTAACCCACAGTACGCGTACGTCAAGCACGCCGACGGGCGTGAAGACACCGTGTCCATAAAGGACCTCGCCTCGGCAGGAAGCGACGACGACGACGACCCATCACCACCACCCCCAGAAGAACCTCCACCATCCCCAGAGGTATCCTCACCACCCCCAGAAGTACCTGCAACACCCCCAGCACATGGGTATGCCCAGGAGGGCACCACGGACTCCCAGTCGGAACCCGAGGTACTGTTGCGACGTTCAGGAAGGACTATCACACCCCCGGAGAGACTAAATCTGTAGAAGGGGTGAATGTGATGAAATATATGCCTCCATCAGCCCATGTGTTTTACCTGCTTGTATTGTGTGAACCGCCCCCTTTTGTTCCTATTGTGTGTATTGGCTACGCCCCTGTCTTTTGCCATATAAAGGTCTCGAGCTGTATGAGTCATTCCTACCAGACGAACCCAATGTGGGAAGACCTGCAATGCTGCAATGTTCTTAGTGATTAAAAGCCTTTAGTTGAATCCTTTAAACTCCTTGTCTTTGAGTTATTGAAGGCACATCAGATGTTACGGAGTGGAAGTAGGCAGACTTAGTGATGGAGAGGAGATGTGGTCGGAGGCTCATCTCAGGGTCAAAAGGACAGCAAGTTGCGAAGGGTGTGGTTCAGCCTCAGACAGATGTTAGGGAGAGGGATGGAGTCGGTGGCTAGGGAACGGAGTTTGTGGCGGGTACCGAAGACAATGGCTTCGGTCTTCCCGATATTTAGTTGGTGGAAGTTTCTGCTCACCCAGTGCTGGATGTCAGACAAGCAGTGAGAAGACAAATCAGAGGCAGGGGAGGGGGCAAGAGAGGTGGTGGTGAGGTAGAGCTGAGTGTCGTCAGCGTATATGTGGAAACTAACGGTGGGTTTTCGGATGATGTCGCCAAGGGGCAACATGTAGAGAAATAGGAAGGGATCAAGGATAGATCCTTGAGGGACTCTTGAAATAATGGTGCAGAAGCGGGAAGAGAAGCCGTTGCAGGTGATTTGCTGGGTATGACTCGATAGTTAAGAATGGAACCAGACAAGGGCAGTCCCACCCAGCTGTACAACGGTGGAGAGGCATTGGAGCATGGTGTGGTCAATCGTATCAAAGGCTGCAGACAGGTCGAGAAGGATGAGGAGGGATAGTTTACCACAGTCACAGTCACATAGGATGTCATTTGTGACTTTGATAAGGGCCGCTTCAGTGCTGTGTCAGGAGTGGAAAACCTGGTGGAGGGATTCATACATGGAATTGTGGGAAAGGTGGGTGCAGTGGGGAAAGAGTTAAACTGACATCGCTGGCAGTTTCACTGAATAGTGTAAGGAAGACAGGGACTACCATGAAAGACCACATCCATAAAGATGCGATCAAAGATAGCTGAGATTTGGAGCGATATAAAACAATTAAATGGAGACTGGATGTCCAGCATTTCAACTGCCGGAAAGAACTTTATTACCGAGGTTACATTCCAAGGTATCTTTTAATTAGCATTCAGCAGTTTGAGTGATTGATTGAGGAGGCAGCTTATATATGTTTATATTAAGATTCGTAACCATACGTGAAGGTGCATGCAGGCCAAGATCCAATCAGGTGGCAGGAATGAATTTAACATGAGGTGGCCATGCTTATTGTAATGTATAAAAATGTAGTGTTTTCTGTCACAATTTGGAAAGGTCTGGCTAAGACAGAGCAGACTGTTTCCCCACCGGTGCAATAAAGACAACTTGACTATCGATCTAAAACCTTGTGTCGAGTGTTGGTTTAAAATACTCCACAACAATTGGCTTCACGAACAGGATCCACATGGAGGGGAGGCACGGGCGAGTGAAGCTGAGCCAAAAACGTGAGTACTTTTAAATACCACGCATAGTTAGGGCAAGGCAACACTGTCTCGTGTCCACTGCCCCCTTTGGAATCAAAGAACTAAAAGGTTTGAATCAATAAGTCAAGTGGTCTTGGTGTTAGGTTGAAACGCGAAGAAGTATAGGTGGGGTATGAGTTGCAAGTAGTACATTAACTTTGGAGAAAAAGTCTAAAGCATACCTCTGACAATTCGAGTTGCAAGTAGTGCTAAGCTTACCTCTGATAACAATTTGCCAGAACAAATTGCTGCAAGTACGGTCTCACTCTGTGAGAGTAAAGTAAGGGACGTACCGCTGACAACTGTGGTTACAAGTATGGTCTCACTCTGTGAGAGTAAAGTAAGGGACGTACTGCTGACAACTGTGGTTACAAGTACGGTCTCACTCTGCGAGAGTAAAGTAAGGGACGTACCGCTGACAACTGTGGTTACAAGTACCGTCTCACTCTGCGAGAGTAAAGTAAGGGACGTGCCACTGACAACTGTGGTTACAAGTACCGTCTCACTCTGCGAGAGTAAAGTAAGGGACGTACCGCTGACAACTGTGGTTACAAGTACCGTCTCATTCTGTGAGAGTAAAGTAAGGGACGTGCCACTGACAACTGTGGTTACAAGTACGGTCTCACTCTGTGAGAGTAAAGTAAGGGACGTACCGCTGACAACTGTGGTTACAAGTATGGTCTCACTCTGTGAGAGTAAAGTAAGGGACGTACCACTGACAACTGTGGTTACAAGTACCGTCTCACTCTGTGAGAGTAAAGTAAGGGACGTACTGCTGACAACTGTGGTTACAAGTACGGTCTCACTCTGTGAGAGTAAAGTAAGGGACGTACCACTGACAACTGTGGTTACAAGTACGGTCTCACTCTGTGAGAGTAAAGTAAGGGACGTACCGCTGACAACTGTGGTTACAAGTACGGTCTCACTCTGTGAGAGTAAAGTAAGGGACGTACCGCTGACAACTGTGGTTACAAGTACGGTCTCACTCTGGGAGAGTAAAGTAAGGGACGTACCGCTGACAACTGTGGTTACAAGTACGGTCTCACTCTGTGAGAGTAAAGTAAGGGACGTACTGCTGACAACAATTAACCATGGGAAGTGAAAAACTCCAGTGGGGACCAGTGGGGTCTCTGACATGCTATTTAACGGACAAAAATAAAAGATTAATTGACAAAATGGTTAAAAACGATTGGCAACCGAACAACCCACAGGCCAAGCAAAGAGAATGGTGGGCTAAAGAAACAAAATTAAAGGAAGAAAAGGCCATCATTTTAGTGGTTCGCGCATATTATGAGTTGAGTAGACATACTCGAATTTGGACCAAAAACGGGAGCCAAAATTGTACCAGAGGACCAGTAATGGCGACAGCTCCTGTAGCGCCATCAAAGGTGAAAAGAGTAGACGAGGACAGGATAGACTGGGATGCGCTAAGCCAAAAAGCGGCTGAACATGACCCCGACTATAATGATGGGGAAATCCCGCCCCCATATGACGACGTAAAAGCGGTACCTATTAAGGTGGAATTTATTCCGGGCACCCCAGGGGTGCCTTTACCGGTAGGGGCACCCCCAGGCACCATAGCCACCCCAGCAGTGCCTATACCGGTAGGGGCACCCCCAGGCACCATAGCCACCCCAGCAGTACCTTTACCGGTGGGGGCACCCCCAGGCACCATAGCCATCCCAGCAGTACCTTTACCGGTGGGGGCACCCCCAGGCACCATAGCCATCCCAGCAGTGCCTTTACCGGTAGGGGCACCCCCAGGCACCGTAGCCATCCCAGCAGTGCCTTTACCGGTAGGGGCACCCCCAGGCACCATAGCCATCCCAGCAGTGCCTTTACCGGTAGGGGCACCCCCAGGCACCATAGCCACCCCAGCAGTACCTTTACCGGTAGGGGCACCCCCAGGCACCATAGCCACCCCAGCAGTACCTTTACCGGTAGGGGCACCCCCAGGCACCGTAGCCATCCCAGCAGTGCCTTTACCGGTAGGGGCACCCCCAGGCACCATAGCCATCCCAGCAGTACCTTTACCGGTAGGGGCACCCCCAGGCACCATAGCCATCCCAGCAGTACCTTTACCGGTAGGGGCACCCCCAGGCACCATAGCCATCCCAGCAGTACCTTTACCGGTAGGGGCACCCCCAGGCACCATAGCCATCCCAGCAGTACCTTTACCGGTAGGGGCACCCCCAGGCACCATAGCCATCCCAGCAGTACCTTTACCGGTAGGGGCACCCCCAGGCACCATAGCCATCCCAGCAGTACCTTTACCGGTAGGGGCACCCCCAGGCACCATAGCCATCCCAGCAGTGCCTTTACCGGTAGGGGCACCCCCAGGCACCATAGCCACCCCCGCAGTGCCTATACCGGTAGGGGCACCCCCAGGCACCATAGCCATCCCAGCAGTGCCTATACCGGTAGGGGCACCCCCAGGCACCGTAGCCACCCCAGCAGTGCCTATACCGGTAGGGGCACCCCCAGGCACCATAGCCACCCCAGCAGTGCCTATACCGGTAGGGGCACCCCCAGGCACCATAGCCACCCCAGCAGTGCCTATACCGGTAGGGGCACCCCCAGGCACCATAGCCATCCCAGCAGTGCCTATACCGGTAGGGGCACCCCCAGGCACCGTAGCCACCCCAGCAGTGCCTATACCGGTAGGGGCACCCCCAGGCACCATAGCCATCCCAGCAGTGCCTATACTGGTAGGGGCACCCCCAGGCACCATAGCCATCCCAGCAGTGCCTATACCGGTAGGGGCACCCCCAGGCACCATAGCCATCCCAGCAGTGCCTTTACCGGTAGGGGCACCCCCAGGCACCGTAGCCATCCCAGCAGTGCCTATACCGGTAGGGGCACCCCCAGGCACCATAGCCATCCCAGCAGTACCTATACCGGTAGGGGCACCCCCAGGCACCATAGCCATCCCAGCAGTGCCTATACCGGTAGGGGCACCCCCAGGCACCATAGCCATCCCAGCAGTACCTATACCGGTAGGGGCACCCCCAGGCACCATAGCCATCCCAGCAGTACCTTTACCGGTAGGGGCACCCCCAGGCACCATAGCCATCCCAGCAGTACCTTTACCGGTAGGGGCACCCCCAGGCACCATAGCCATCCCAGCAGTACCTTTACCAGCAGGGGCACCCCCAGGCACCATAGCCATCCCAGCAGTACCTTTACCAGCAGGGGCACCCCCAGGCACCGTAGCTATCCCAGCAGTGCCTTTACCGGTAGGGGCACCCCCAGGCACCATAGCCATCCCAGCAGTACCTTTACCGGTAGGGGCACCCCCAGGCACCATAGCCATCCCAGCAGTACCTTTACCAGCAGGGGCACCCCCAGGCACCATAGCCATCCCAGCAGTACCTTTACCAGCAGGGGCACCCCCAGGCACCGTAGCTATCCCAGCAGTGCCTTTACCGGTAGGGGCACCCCCAGGCACCATAGCCATCCCAGCAGTACCTTTACCAGCAGGGGCACCCCCAGGCACCGTAGCCACCCCAGCAGTGCCTTTACCGGTAGGGGCACCCCCAGGCACCATAGCTATCCCAGCAGTGCCTATACCGGTAGGGGCACCCCCAGGCACCATAGCCATCCCAGCAGTGCCTTTACCGGTAGGGGCACCCCCAGGCACCATAGCCATCCCAGCAGTGCCTTTACCGGTAGGGGCACCCCCAGGCACCATAGCCATCCCAGCAGTGCCTATACCAGCAGGGGCACCCCCAGGCACCGTAGCCACCCCAGCAGTGCCTTTACCGGTAGGGGCACCCCCAGGCACCGTAGCCACCCCAGCAGTACCTTTACCAGTAGGGGCACCCCCAGGCACCGTAGCCACCCCAGCAGTACCAGTTCAGATAAAAACCACTTACGTATCTTTCTCCCCAGGAGATAAATTAAAGTTGCTTCAAATATTGTCGGAACTAAAGCCCCAACAGAGAAATGTCATATTCTGGCAGAAACTAAGAGAAATGAGAATATGTCACAACTTACACAACCGGGATGTTGATGGACTAGTGAGGGCAAAAATGAGCGAAGATATGTGGGGTCAATTACCTCAATACAGGGACAGGACATGGTGTCAAGATGTAGCCCCTGCAACCAGCTACGAGATGCGGATTATACAGCATTTAGGACCGCTGTTACACAAGTCTTAGGATTAGTACCAGTAAACTGGGGACTAGTCATGGGAATTAGTCAGGGGAAAGGGGAGTCCGCCCATGACTATGGAGAACGGAAGTGGACTAGTTTTGTAGCCCATTCAGGTATAATAGCACCACAACGAGACAATTTGGCATTCTTCAAAATGTACAAGGAAGGGCTGAGTGGTGCCCATCAGGCCATACTAAAAACTGGACTGGTCACCCTGCAGACCTTTGATGAATTGATCAGATGGGTGACCGAGGTAGACAACCAGCAGAAAGTTAAGGTGGCTGCCTTGGAGGAACAGATAGCTGCAGTAAAGGAGGTGGAAGTTTGTTTTAAATGCAATAGGCTTGGGCACAAGAGTAATGAGTACACATTAACTAGGAAAGGCACAGGAAGGAGATGTAAAAACTGTAATAAACCTGGACATGAACAGCGAGATTGTTGGTCCAAGGGAGGGGGAAAGGAAGGCCAGGGCCCAAGACAACAGGAGGCAGCTCGTAGTGAGAAGATAACGGACATGGCCGATGTGAATAAGAATCAACTGATCGAACTAATCAAAACCCTGTCACAGTCCCGCTAGGTAGCATTGGGCCCCAGTACAAGCACCGATCCCCGTCTGTATCTAACAGCACTGTTAGGGGGCCGGCAGTGTGATATGTTAGTTGACACAGGGGCATCAGTGTCTATAACCAATTTGGACCTCCCACGCACAAAAACCTCAATAATGATACAAGGAGTGGGTGGGAAGAGTAATCGCGCTTACAAAAGTGAGACACAATTATTGGAACTAGGAGGAATTTTTCTCCCGGTCCAGTTATGGGTATGTGATAACCCAGAGGGAACAATCTTAGGAGTGGATATACAAAGTGAACTGGGCCTGGTGATAGATGTACGAAGTAAGACTGTATTACAAAAGCGCGTAATTGACGATAAATTTGAAGCCAGGAATATGGCCAGTTATATGATAAAGATCGGTAGTATTAAACAATTAGAAAGGGATTGGGCACAAGATGGAATATGGGGAGTCTTATGCCAGGTGGTAGAAGGAGTATGGGCCACCTCTAAACAGGACTGCGGACTAACTACAATTAACCCTATCATGATACCCAGACCGGAGCACAAGGCGCATAGACAATACCCGATAAAACCAGCAGCCAAAGAGGCTGTATTGAGGATAGTAACCAAGTTAGTGAAACGGGGAGTGTTAAAAGAAACCACAGCAACCACAAACTCATCAATTTGGCCGGTTGGTAAATCAGATGGATCGTACAGATTAACTATAGGTTATACTGCATTGAATAAGGTAACTCTGCGAGAACATCCGATAGTGGCAAGTCCCTCTACAATATTTAATGGTCTGAAGCCAGACTTTAAGATATTTACAGTCTTGGATATAGCGAATGGGTTCTGGTCCATACCATTGGCAGAGGAATCACAAGGGAAATTCACCTTTACTGTCGGGGATAGACACATTCCTTACTCCCCGGGCAGTCACTGGCCTTGGCATGTCTTTTATGGCTGCCTTTTGTTCCTGCGGGAGTGCCTTATACCCCTGGCTAATTTCGTGCCCTAGATACTTTACTTTGGACAGTCCAACCTGTGCCTTTTTGGGGTTCAATTTAAAGCCAGCCTTCTTAAGTGTCTGGAGGGTGGCTGGTACTGCTCCCATGTGTCCTTTGGCATCCTCTGATGCAATCATTATGTCATCGACTTTACTGTGGGGTTACGGAGATAGGGTGGAATATGTGTTGGTGTTGGTGTAGGGGTTACGGGGATTGGGTGGGATATGTGTCGGTGCAGGCTCGATGGGCCGAAATGGCCTCTATCTGCACTGTGGGGTTTCTGTGATTCTGTGATATACATGGACCAGAGTCCCACAGGGGTTCCACAATAGTCCAAATATATTTCACCATGTACTGAGTCAAGCCTTAGACGAGTTAGAACTATCAAAATACCAGAGCGCCCTACTCCAATATGTTGATGACATAATGATTGCATCAGAGGATGCCAAAAGACACATGGGAGCAGTACCAGCCACCCTCCAGACACTTAAGAAGGCTGGCTTTAAATTGAACCCAAAAAGGCACAGGTTGGACTGTCCAAAGTAAAGTATCTAGGGCACGAAATTAGCCAGGGGCATAAGGCACTCCCGCAGGAACAAAAGGCATCCATAAAAGACATGCCAAGGCCAATGACTGCCCGGGGAGTAAGGAATGTGTTGGGACTATTTAATTACTGCAGGAATTTTATATCAGACTTTGCAGGGAAAGCAGAGCCGATTCAACGGTTAGTTAAAGGGGAGACCCGCCACGGATAAGATAGAATGGGAATCGGAGCAGGACAAGGCTTATGCAAAATTAAAAGCAGCCCTGACGTCCACACCAGCACTAGGATTGCCAAATCTAGTCAAACCATTCCATAGTATAGACGGGAACGTCTATAATGCTGTAGTCACCCAAGAATACGGGGGAGATATGAGGCCAATTGCCTATTACTCCACCCAACAAACCCCTGTGGCTAAAGGAATGGCGAGAGGCGTGGTGGCCCTCGACTGTGCCGCATGGGCGGTGCAGATATGCGAGCCCATCACTATGTCAGGACAGCTGATATTACACACACAACACACAGTGGTGGACCCGCTAAACACAGGCAAAATGAAGGCTGTATCAGACAGAAGGAAGGCAGCTTGGGAAGCAGTATTGATACCCAAGGACAGATCAGTCCAGATTATAAGGGAACATAGAGTCAACCCCGCAGAGGGAATGTTATCAGAGGGTGAGGCACACGAGTGTCAGTTAGTAATCGAAGAAGAGGTCAGAGGAACCGTATCAGAATCGCCCCTTGAAAATCCCGAAAACACCTTTTATGTTGACTGATCTCGCCGATATATAAATGGGGAGCCACATACTGGTTGGGCAGTAGTATCCGAGAACAGAGAAAGAGTCGCAAAGGGAGGGCTTGAAGGAGGAACCTCAGCACAGGTAGCAGAATTAGTGGCTCTCACGGAAGCATTAAAATTGGCAAAGGGAAAACGAGTAAATATATATACAGACAGTAGATATGCATTTGGGGTAGTACATGATTATATGAAAGCATGGAATAGGAGAGGATATGTAACCTCCGGAGAAGGACTAATACAGCATGAGGAGGTAGTGAGAAACCTAGTAGAAGTGGTAAAAGGAGCAGAAGAGGTAGCAGTGATTAAAATAAAGGCACATCGTAAGATAATGAGCGAGCAACAAAAAGGAAATATGTTAGCTGATCAGGCAGCAAGAGCAGCAGCGGACACAGAGATGCCTACACCAATAGCAGTAGGTAGAATAACAGCAGAGGGAAGAAATACTGCCTAGTGATCATAGACCAGTTTACAAGGTGGGTGGAAGGATTCCCCACCAGAGACTGCAGTGCTCAGACTATGCCCGAATATTTGCATATGATGTGACACTGAGATGGGGGGCCCCGTTGCAAATTGATTCAGATCAAGGTACCCACTTTATGGGAAAGGTAATGAAAGGAACTTGTAAGTTACTGGGAGTAAGACAGAAGTTCCATTTCCCCTATCATCCGCAAAGCTCAGGCATGGTAGAGTGAATGAACAGAACCCTGAAACCAGCCTTAAGCAAGGCCAGCCATAGCCGAAACCAGACAGGGATGGGTGGATGTCCTTCCATGTATCCTGATGAGGCTGAGAGCCACCCCAAACAGGGTGACCGGACTGACACCATATGAACTCATGACTGGACGAGCAATGTGCCTGCCGGAAGGAGTAGCATCTGGTAGCGAGGGACTAGGACCTTTAAAAGATAAAATTAGGAAATACGTACAAACATTGGATAATCAATTGAAAGAGCTCAAACAAGAAGTTAAAGAACAACAAGACATCAGAGATAAAAATACACAAAAGCAGGGGGCCTCAGAGCCCCTACCCAAGGTGGGCGAGCAGGTATTTGTTAAAATATTGCCAGAGAGATCGTGATTCTCACCTAGATGGACTGGGCCATTTGAGGTTATCATGACCAGCGATACGTGTGCATGTATAGATATGAGGGGAAAGGGTAGATGGAAACATTAGACCCAATTAAAATGATAAAGCAATAACCCACCTGATCTTAAATCAGGAACAATGGAATAAACACTGGAGATAAACTGTACTGGCCACGCTAGACGTGCTCCTATCTAGTTATCCAGCAAGTTAAACACTTATTCAAAATAATTCTTTGTGAAGCCGTTTGCTGTTTGAAGCCTTTACTTGAAGAATTATTTGTGAAACTGTAAACAAAGACAAAGTATGTTTTGTACATAAACTGAGTACTATACATTCGATATTACATAAGATATAAACATATTTACAACAGTTGAATAGACTAATTGTATAACTAACTAACATTTGGACTCACTTCTGTAACTATCAAATATTAACCTTTTATAAACATATTATTGTCAAAATACTACTCTGACAATGTTGCTATTATGCTAACAAACAAAGATACTCACAGCTATTGCGCTTGGCCTAACATATGAAATCAGATTACATTGGATTGTGAAACCCTTATGGAATCCTACATTACTGCCAGGTTCTTCCTGGAATTCTACTTCCTGGGATTCTACTTCCTGGGTAACACAGGAAGAAAGGTACGAAGGTCAAATAACCCTCACAGGAAGAAAGTAACGAAGGTCAAATGACCTCTCACAGGAAGAAAGTAACAAAGGTCAAATGACCTCACACAGGAAGAAAGGAACAAAGGTCAAATGATCTCTGCTTCATACAAACACACTGCTAACACATAACCACCACCAGAGGGTGCTATCTGCACATAAAATAGTCCATCGGTCCAGAACACTCCCCGTCTGGGGTCGTTAATGACTCCACATAGTCCGAACTCTACTTGTCACTGGAGTCCTCTGGCGACAAAAGAAGAACCACCTCGGAGACGGTGCGTCGGTGTCGATGATAGGATGCAGCTTCCGTAGACTGCTGTGGGGGGGTAGGTTGCGTTCTGCTACGCACAGTTCCAATCTGGGTATGGTGAGGTCTGGCTGGGGCGCCAACTTGCCTCTATCAAAGACGAAGCCGATTTTGCTTTGTCCTCCTTGAGTGGTGACCTTCAGATAAGCCACACTTGCAATGGCCTTAGCAGATGCGTCTGCAAAGACACAAAGCTCTTTGAATTGGGCATTTAAGGGAGAGAAAGATGAATAGCAGCGAGGTATTCGGATCTCCTGTAAGTCTTGGAGTGAGTCTCTCCATCTGTCCCACTCTGCTTCCATCTCTTCAGGGAGAGGTGAATCCCACTCTTCAGCACGTGTGGAGAGTTCCCTGAGGAGCAGCCTGCCTTGTATGGTGACAGGGGCTAAGAAGCCGAGAGGGTCGTATAGGCTGTTGACTGTAGAGAGCACTCCTCTACGTGTGAAGGGTTTCTTGTCATCTAAGACTTGGAACGTGAACGTGTCTGTTGCTATGTTCCATGACACCCCTAGGCTACGCTGTAGGGGGAGGTCATCAGTGAAGAGGCCTAGGTCTTTGACGTCCTTAGCATGATCTTCAGGGGGGAATGCCTCCATCACTGCTGGTCCGTTAGAGGCTATCTTGTGCAGCCTGAGGTTGGATAGTGCAAGTAGTTCCTGGGCTCGTCTGAGGGTACTGATGGCCTCTGCTTCGGTCGGGAATGACTTCAGTGCGTCGTCGACGTAGAACACTCGTTCGATGAACCCTCTCACATCACTGCCAAAGTCGTCGTCTTCCTTGGCAGCCCTCCTTAGTCCGTATATGGTGACAGCAAGGGACGGGTTATTCCCGAAGACATGGACACGCATTCTGTAGTCCACAATGTCTCTATTGGGGTCATTGTCCCGATACCACAGGAAGCGGAGGAAGTCTCTGTGGTCTTCTCTCACCACGAAGCAATGAAACATGTGCTGGATATCGGCAGTGATGGTGACGGGCTCTTTCCTGAATCTCATGAGCACTCCCAAGAGGCTGTTGTTAAGATCGGGCCCTGTGAGGAGTACGTCGTTGAGAGAGACTCCCTGATATGGTGCACTGGAGTCAAACACCACGCGGATCTGTTCCGGCTTTTTGGGGTGATAGACTCCGAAGGAAGGGAGGTACCAACACTCTTGGCCTTCCTGGAGTGGAGGAGCTATCTCTGCATGATCGTTGACAAGCATTTTCTTGACAAATTCTAGGAAGTGTGCTTTCATCTTTTCAGATTCCTGGCGACATCCTGCAGAGTACACATTAACGAGGCATATCTTGGAGCATGCTCTTGCACTCACTCCTTCTCCACACACCTCGGTGCACCTGGATGTAATCTCTGGACCAGCAGCTCCCTCTCTCTCCCCACCGTGCTCTGAAGCGGGAGGAGGCGACTCTGACTTCCAAGGAGCTGGGCCTGGGTGTAGTGCTGAAACGTGCCGATCACTTTCACATTCAGTGCATTTTGCATCTACCTTGCAGTTCTAGGCGAGATGGCTCGTGGAAGAGCAGCACTTGAAACATATAGAGTTCTCTTTAAGATATTGTTTCCGATCTTCCAGGGACATCTCCCTGAAGCCTCTGCACTTCTTTAAAGGATGGGGCTTGTTGTGGATAGGGCATTGTTTGCTCATATCCTCAGGTTTCTTCTGAACCTTTGTGTTCTCAGTTGAGGACACTTGCATTTTGTGGACAGATATTGGTGTCTTTCCATGTCTGTCGAACTTGTCTCTTCTGGCAAATGCTGGGTAGAATGATAAGTTGAAGCTGGGGTCGTTCCTGGCTTTGGCTTCTTTACGGATGAATTTAACGAACGCAGAGAATGGTGGGAACGTCACGTTGTGCTTTAGCTTGAACTTTGATCCAAACGTTATCCACTTCTCCTGCAGGTTAAATGGAAGCTTCTCAATGATGGGACTTACCCCTCTGGAAGTGTCTAAGTACGATAGACCGGGTAGGTAGCCGTCCTGCTTTGCGGCTTCGAGTTCCGACAGCAGATCTCCAAGGTCGCGGAGCTTCTGGGGTTCCTTACTCGTCAACCTCGGAAAGTTCTCCAACCTGTCAAAGAGAGCCCTTTCAATGGCTTCGGGCGAGCCGTAGCTTTCTTCCAGCCTCGCCCAAGCCTTCTTCAACCCCTCTGGCAGCTGTCCCACATTGGCCGCTTTTATCCTGCAGGCCTGTCCGGCTGACTCTGGGCCGAGCCATTTGATAAGGAGGCCGAGCTCTTCTCCTGCCGACAGGTCTAAGCCCGATATGGCATCATGGAAGCAGGACTTCCAAGCCCGATAATTCTCCGGCCTGTCATCAAACTTAATTCACCCCGAAGTCACCGGCTGGGTGCGTGCAAGGTATTTGGCAAGGTCGTAGGTGCTGGGACCTGTGCCAGGGTTGCCTTGGCTAGGGGCTCTGTTGGGGGTCTCAAGGAACCGAGAGGGGATTTGCCTCTGACCGTCTCTATTCGGCGTCCTATTCCTCTGCACCGTGTCTTGCGTTCTGCTGGGAGAGACTCTGCGGCTTGAGGCACGCCGTCTGCTTTGACCTTGATTGGCAACTTGTGGCATGTTATACGAAGTGCTTGCGTCTGTAGAGATGTGCGGGCCTCCATCCCTTTCTCCTGTAAACTGTATGTGGGCATGGTCGCTCACGTAATCTATGGTGCGCTGTCGTGGACTCTGCCACGAAATGGGAATTAAAGGTTTTGATGCGCTATCAATTACTCATAAAAGACTGAGAGTTAGAAGAGTAACCAAAGGCTTTTATTAACAACAGAATGGAGGTCTGCCTCGCGTGGTCGACCGGTCCATGATACTAAGGGCTGGGGAGCAGTCACCTTTATACTAGGACCTGTGGGAGGAGTCAGCCGAGGCATGTCCAGGCATGTACACAGTGGAATACAAACAGGACAAACAGGAATACAAACAGTGGTTTACCACATTCACCCCTTGTTTAAAATTGAGTCCGGCGGGGTGAAGTGTATTAAAAGTTAGTGTATTGGAGTCTCTCCGGAGGTCTTGTCTGCCGCTGTGATCTGCGTGGCGACGGCAGGGGTAGTGAAGTTTCCGGCGTCGAGTCCAGCGTAGGCTGTGGCACAGGCGTGTCGTCCTCGTAGATGTCGAGCGGGTCGCGGGGCCCAGGCCTGCCGTCTGCTGGGGCTGGATATCGGATCGTGGGGGGGGGTGGTAGTGGGTAGTAGGTTACTGCGGCCCCCGAGGGTGCAAGGTCTCTTATGGAGACTGTGTCCTCCCGCCCGTCCGGGTATGCGATGTAAGCATACTGGGGGTTGGCGTGGAGGAGGTCGACCCTCTCGACCAGGGGGTCCGTTTTATGGGTCCTCACGTGTCTTCTCAGTAGGACCGGCCCTGGGGACGTCAGCCATGGCGGTAGCGATGTCCCCGATGTGGACTTCCTTGGGAAGACAAACATTTTCTCATGAGGGGTGGCGTTAGTGGCAGTGCAGAGCAGTGACCGAATAGAGTGGAGCGCATCGGGGAGCACATCCTGCCAGCGGGAGGTTGGAAGGCCCCTAGACTTTAAGGCTAGCAGGACGGCCTTCCAAACTGTCGCATTTTCTCTTTCCACCTGTCCGTTCCCCCGGGGGTTGTAACTGGTGGTCCTGCTTGTGGCAATACCCCTAGTTAGCAGGTACTGACGGAGTTCGTCGCTCATAAACGATGAGCCCCGGTCGCTATGGATATAGCTGGGGAAGCCGAACAGGGTGAAGAGGTTGTTCAGACATTTAATGACCGTGGCACTGGTCATGTCCGGGCAGGGGAAGGCGAACGGGAAACGGGAGTACTCATCAATAATATTGAGGAAGTACACATTGCGGTCGGAGGAGGGGAGAGGCCCTTTAAAATCGACGCTCAGGCGCTCGAAGGGGCGAGTGGCTTTTATCAGGTGGGCCCTGTCTGGTCTATAAAAGTGCGGTTTGCACTCAGCGCAGACTTGGCAGTTCCTGGTCATGGTCCTGACCTCCTCAATAGAGTGAGGCAGGTTGCGGGCCTTGATGAAGTGGAAGAACCTGGTGACCCCCGGGTGGCAGAGGTCATTGTGGAGGGCCCGCAGTCTATCGATCTGCGCGCTGGTGCAGGTGCCACGCGATAGCGCATCCGGGGGTTCATTTAGCTTCCCGGGCCGGTACAAGATCTCGTAGTTGTAGGTGGAAAGTTCGATTCTCCACCTCAAGATCTTGTCATTTTTGATTTTGCCCCTCTGCTTGTTGTTAAACATAAAAGCAACTGAACGCTGGTCAGTGAGCAGGGTAAATCGTTTTCCGGCCAGGTAGTGCCTCCAATGACGCACAGCCTCCACAATCGCCTGGGCCTCCTTCTCAACAGCGGAGTGTCTGGTCTCCGGGCCTTGGAGGGTTCGTGAAAAGAAGGCCACGGGTCTCCCCGCCTGATTGAGGGTAGCGGCCAGGGCAAAGTCAGACGCGTCGCTTTCCACCTGGAAGGGGATGGATTCGTCCACTGCGTGCATGGTGGCTTTGGCAATGTCCTCCTTGATACGGTGGAAGGCTAAGCAGGCCTCTGCCGTCAAGGGAAAAGAGGTGGACTTGATCAGCGGACGGGCCTTGTCCGCATAGTAGGGGACCCACTGGGCGTAATAGGAGAAAAACCCTAGGCACCTCTTCAGGGCCTTGAGGCAGTGGGGCAGTGGAAGTTCCATAAGGGGACGCATCCGGTCGGGGTCGGGGCCGATGACTCCGTGTTCCACAACACAGCCAAGGATGGCGAGGCGGTTTGTGCGGAATATGCACTTCTCCTTGTTATATGTCAGGTTTAGGAGTTGGGCAGTGCGGAGGAATTTTTCGAGGTTTGCGTCATGGTCCTGCAAGTCACGGCCGCAGATGGTCACATTGTCCAGATATGGGAAAGTGGCCTGCAACGCATTTTGATCTACCATCCGGTCCATCTCCCTTTGGAAGACAGAGACCCCGTTGGTGACGCCAAAGGGAACCCTAAGGAAGTGATAGAGGCGGCCGTTTGCCTCAAAGGCAGTGTACTGGCGGTCCTCAGGGCGGATGGGGAGCTGGTGGTACGCTGATTTCAGGTCAATGGTCGAGAAGACGCGGTACTGCGCGATCTGGTTGACCATATCAGCTATACGGGGGAGTGGGTAGGCGTCCAGCAGGGTGTAGCGATTTATTGTCTGGCTGTAGTCGATGACCAGGCGCTGCTTCTCGCCGGTCTCAACGACCACAACCTGGGCTCGCCAGGGGCTGGTGCTGCCCTCAATAATCCCTTCTTTCAGGAGCCGCTCCACTTCGGTTTTAATGAAAACCCTGTCCCCGGCACTGTATCGCCTGCTCTTTGTGGCGATGGGCTTACAGTCGGGGGTGAAGTTAGCAAACAGTTCGGGGGGGGTGACTCTGAGTGTGGAGAGGTTGCACCTGGTGCGCGGCGGGCAGTTTGGAAGCTGCTGGCTGCGGACTGTGAGTGGGGGTAGGGGTCCACCGTACGCCATCGTAACACTTTTAAGGTGGCACTGAAAATCTAACCCCAGCAGGATGGCAGCGCAGAGGTCAGGCAGGACCAGAAGTTTAAAATGATCGTACACGGTCCCGTCTACTACGAGTGTCACCACGCAGTAGCCGCCGATGTCCGCCGACTGGGACTCGGAGGCCATAGAAATCCGCTGTTGCGCAGGCAGGACTGGGAGAGAGCAACGCCGCACCGTGTCGGGGTGGATGAAGCTCTCCGTGCTCCCAGAGTCAAAAAGGCAGATTGTATCGTGACCATTTACCTTAATGTCCATTGTGGAACTGGCCAGTTGGTGCGGTCTCGCTTGGTCCAGTGTAACGGATGCCAGCGTAGGGGTCGGTGTGTCGCTGCGGGTATCAGATGAGGCGGTGTCGGGGGCCTGCTGCGTCCCGGCTGTCGTCCAAGATGGCGGCGTCCATGATCCCCATGTGGCTGGAGGCGTCCAAAATGGCTGCTGTACCGGTGATTCGCACATGGCCGGGGAGGTCCAAGATGGCGGCCCGCATGGCCCACACGCGGCGCTGCTGGGGTTCGGGGTGGCTTTGGCCCTGCAGACGCTAGCGTAGTGTCCCTTCTTCCCGCAGCCCGAGCAGATCGCGTTTTTCGCCGGGCAGCGCGCTCTGGGGTGTTTTGCCTGGCCACAGAAGTAGCATTTCTGGCCTTGGGGCACTGCTGTCTGGCCTTGGGACACTGCTGCGGTAGTTGGGCCGTTGTTGGGGTGTGGCTGGGGTGGCACGGCGCTATGAGGCGGTCCTACCGTGTCCCAGGCTGTCATTCCCCGCGGCGTCCACGGTGCAGAGGAGTAGGCATCCATGCCCTGGTAGGCTGCATCCAACGATAGTGCGAGTTCAGAGGCCTTGTTGAGGTCGAGGTTACTCTGCTCCAACAGTCGCTGTCGGGTGTAATTGGATCTGTGGCCCGCTACAAAAGCGTCCCGGATAAGTTCCTCTGTGTACACGGCGGCCTTTACATCCTTACAACCACAGGCCCGGCCAAGCACAGACAGTGCCTGAAGGTATTCCACGGTCGATTCCCCAGGTTGTTGTTTACGACTCCCCAGGAGGTGCCTGGCGTACACTTCGTTCACTGGGCGCGTGTACTGGTCCTTGAGGAGCTTGATAGCGTCCGCGTACGAGGTCGCGTCTTGGATGACCGAGTACACTCGGTGGTTCACTTTGGAGGTCAGGACATCCAGTTTGTCCTCGTCCGATTTGATTGCTTCGGAGGCGGTCAGGAATTTTTCGAAACACTTAAGCCAGTGAGTAAACTTGGTGGATGAGTCCGCCTCCCGATGATCTAAGTCCAGGCATGCTGGTGTGAGGATCTTCTCCATTATAAAAATGTTGTTAATAAAATTGATGCGCTATCAATTACTCATAAAAGACTGAGAGTTAGAAGAGTAACCAAAGGCTTTTATTAACAACAGAATGGAGGTCTGCCTCGCGTGGTCGACCGGTCCATGATACTAAGGGCTGGGGAGCAGTCACCTTTATACTCGGACCTGTGGGAGGAGTCATCCGAGGCATGTCCAGGCATGTACACAGTGGAATACAAACAGGACAAACAGGAATACAAACAGTGGTTTACCACAGGTTTGTAAGCTGTCTCGGGATCAGCTCCCTCCAAAATTGCCTCGAATACTTGTGTCTCGGCTAATGCAGCATCTATATCTTTTTGTTGCTGCAGGGCGTCTAATGTGGCTTGGAGACGGGCCTGTTCAGCTTGTCGTTCAACCTGGTGACGGGCCAGGACACCTTGGTGTCGGGCCTGTTCAGCCTGGAGTTCAGCTTGGAGACGGGCCTGTCTTACTTTTATTTCTATTTCACTGTCCGCATGCGCAGCTCTGGCTTGAGCTGCTACTAGCTTAGCCCGTGCTTTGGCGATGGCTATACTTACTCTAGAACCACCCGATGACCGTGAACCAACTTGCGATCTGTAGTAACCGGAGCTTATAGACCGATTGTCACGTTCTACAGTTTCGTCTGCCTGTTTAAGGTCTTCTAGTTGCTGCAAAGCATTTTCGTTATTATCTTCTGACATGTTGATGTGAGGTAGGTGTGCTCTATGAGGTTAAGGCTTACACTGGGTTCCTCCTGCTCCGCTCATCACAGCTAGCCGTATTGCTATCTTTTCACTGTACTGGCCGCGCTAGACATGCTCCTATCTAGTGATCCAGCAAGTTAAACACTTATTCAAAATAATTCTTCGTGAAGCCGTTTGCTGTTTGAAGCCTTTACTTGAACAATCATTTGTGAAACTGTAAACAAAGACAAAGTATGTTTTGTACATAAACTGAGTACTATACATTCGATATTACATAAGATATAAACATATTTACAACAGTAGAATAGACTAATTGTATAACTAACTAACATTTGGACTCACTTCTGTAACTATCAAATATTAACCTTTTATAAACATATTATTGTCAAAATACTACTCTGACAATGTTGCTATTATGCTAACAAACAAAGATACTCACAGATATTGCGCTTGGCCTAATATATGAAATCAGATTACATTGGATTGTGAAACCCTTATGGAATCCTACATTACTGCCAGGTTCTTCCTGGAAGTCTACTTCCTGGGATTCTACTTCCTGGGCAACACAGGAAGAAAGGTACGAAGGTCAAATAACCCTCACAGGAAGAAAGTAACAAAGGTCAAATGACCTCACACAGGAAGAAAGGAACAAAGGTCAAATGACCTCTGCTTCATACAAACACACTGCTAACACATAACCACCACCAGAGGGTGCTATCTGCACATAAAATAGTCCATTGGTCCAGAACATAAACTAACCTCTGGTGACGACCAGGCTTCTGCTTAATTTACAGGGAAACTTCACCATGAAGGTGGGATTACTGCTGGGAATCGTATGCATCATGAAATAAGCGAAGGGACATCCTACATTATATGACAAGTACATGATGAAGAAGCACCATGTCCCAAATACACAGAAAGAAGAGACAAGCGAACCGAGGATGCTACAATGTCCAGATATGAAACCTGGACCTATGAATGGACTAGTATTATTCACTGAGGGAGAACAATTGTATGGTAATGTGAGACACTAAATTGTACCGGTACTAATGAACTTAACCATGTTACAATGGCCAGGATATTGTGAAAGGTTTACTAAAACTAGAGAATTGTATGCATATATGATAAAGAATGTAATTAACCAAGCTGCTGATGCGACAGGGGCTACTAATTTTAGGGGACATGCTGCATTCCACTAAAGGATTAAGAGGAGCTTAGGAATCGATATACTCACGGGAATAAACACGGGGATATTATTCATTAATGCCCTAGATATACAAGGAGTCCAAAGTAGTGTGGAACAACTACAAAAGGTAATACAACAGATTTTAGAGAAGGAAACTGGTTTGGTTTGACAAGGGTCAGAGTTGGGAGGACATACAATAAGGAAATTACTCGAGGGAATGAAGGTTATAGAGGACCATGTTAGCATTATCAACAAACTAAACTATAGAGATGAGGAACAGGCAAAAGACGGGGTAGGGAGAGGCTTGTGTCATGCCTATGGCCAATGGATCACTGGACAGCTAAAACATAATCTGGCACAGATACAGCAAGACGAGGTACCAGACTGGATTAACAGCACACAGCTCTATGGCCTGAGCCAGAATCCAGGCCCTCTGAGTGCTTGCATCCTCAAAGGGATGACCAGAGTATATCTAGTGATACAAAAATGTAAAGCAGAAGTGACAGCAATGATAGGCATGGTACTCCTGATACCAATGGTGAGACTAGACATGACTCCATAAACACAGTACCAGGTAACAAACATAGGCATAGTGAGGGGTGAGACATATCTCCAATACTATCCAATTGATTCCTATGCCATCAGGAAGAATGGTACTATGAGAGGAGTCTCCCTAAACGGATGCCATGGGAAAGGCGCGCTTACGATATATCCACATCCGGTAGGAGAAGGCCCTAATGATGAGTGTGGCTACAATAAGACAGAGGGGTGTGTGTTGGAATTATCACATGTTGATCATCATCACACCCGCTCGGGATATAGAGACGAAGGGGATTATTGTATAGCCACCTCAGAGACTGAGTACCAATATAGTAACCTTGTATGTGCAATCACAGTGCCTAACTTCTGCTTTACACCAAAGATCCCTGTGACAATTGGACACACCAGATTGGTGTATGTACATTCAAGGGAGGAAATAAAACTAAATGTGCCATATAGTCTAAAGGACGAGTTAGTTAATTATGAAGATCCGCTAGGGGCCCCAATACCCCATCTGCAAGAGGATCTGCAAGAAATGAAAGAGGATTTAAGTAAGATGGTGAAACAATACATAGTATTGCAAAGGAATCTTGGGGAATTAGAAAGAGACATAGAGGTAGAGCTACAGGAAGTCCTGTGGTATGAGAAGCTGTGGGACTGGGGAATGAATGTCTGTTATGTTCATTAATAACTAGACATTCTTATTATGAACACAGCTAGCTTCTAGCTAGTTATTTATTCAGTACACGTTCTCTAGGTACAGTATCTGTCGAGGCTTCCATGCATATTCTTAGATCATTGTTCTTTTTCTTTACACATACCATGGAGTTAACCCAGTCTGTTGGCTCTTCGGCTTTCCTGATGACTCCTAGTGTGGTCATTCTGTCCAGTTCATTCTTGAGCCAGTCACGCAGGGGTGCTGGAACTCTTCGTGGAGCATGTACCATTGGCTGAGCATCCTGCTTTAGCTGGATCTTGTAAGTGAATGGTAGAACTCCAAATCCTTTGAACACATCCTGGAAATTATTCACTACAGAATCCACCGAGTCATCTGGTCTGCTTATGGCACAGTTTATACGGTCGACTCTTTTGACCAGTTCTAAGTCCTCACAAGCTTTGTCATCCAGTAGTGAATCAAACCTTTCAGCCACAACAGAAAACATGAGATGATGCACTTTGTCTTTGACTGTCACTTTAAGTCTGCGTACACCTAGGCTATCTATTTTCTGTCCATTATAGTCCTTCAGTGGTACTGACTTTTTCTGTATTTTGGGCTTTTCTTTCATATTGTTAATGTCACTCATACTGATTAAGTTTGCTTTTGCCCCAGTGTCCAGTTTCAATGTAACTAATGCTCCATTTATCTGCAGTGGGATCATCCATTTGTCCTCTTTTACTGCATTAACTTTATGTTCAGCATTGTCTATTTCTGAGGGCTGCACATTTTCTGTATCTTTTTTGATATCGTCACATGACACCATTCCTACAAAAAATGTCTCACTTACATCAGTGTCCTCAATCACATTAACTCGTTGCCCTTTTGTCGTTTTTACTTTTGAAAAGCATTGTTTGGCAAAGTGATTCTTTCCATTACACTTTGTGCACATTTTTCCAAACGCTGGGCATTGTCTTAACTGGTGTTTGTAACCACAGCGTTTACAATTAAAAATTTCATCCTCTGATTGCTTTTCATTTCTGTTCTGCCCACGTTTCTTCCCCTTGTAGGACACAGCACCGACAGCAGCATTATCACTCATTACATTCGCATCATTATTGATTTCACTGAAAGTCTTCGCGTGATTTCGAGCTAGCTCGCTGACTTTGCGTATTTTCACTGCATTTTCCAAATTTAGTTCGGTTTCTCTCAACAGACGTTCCCTGACTTTTTTATCATGAATACCAAACACAATCTGGCCACGAATCATGGATGCTTTGAGCTCAGAGAAATTACATGTCTGTGCTTTCAGTTTCAGATCAGTTATAAAGCTAACAAAAGTCTCATTTTGTTGCTGTGTCCGAGAACAGAAGATGTATCTTTCATACGTCTCATTCTTTTTGGGAGAGCAATGTGCATCAAATTTTTTTAGCACATCTTCTAATTTTTCTCTGTTCTCCGCTGGATTAAATACAAATGTATTAAATACCTCTATCACCTGTGGGCCTGCAACCGTAAGCAGCAACGCTATCTTCCTTGCGTCTGGCTTCGTACCGAATCCAATGGCTGCAATGTAGAGTTCGAATTGTTGTTTAAAAATCCGCCAATTGTAGTCGACATTTCCCTCGAGATTCAAACCTCCTGGTGGCTTCAAATTCTCCATGTCGCTTTTCACAATTTTCAGCAGATCTTCACCACCCTGGTACCATGTTATGTTCATTAATAACTAGACATTCTTATTATGAACACAGCTAGCTTCTAGCTAGTTATTTATTCAGTACACGTTCTCTAGGTACAGTATCTGTAGAGGCTTCCATGCATATTCTTAGATCTTCAAGTTCTCAAGCAGCTACTGAAGAAAGCGACAGAAAGCAAGTCTGATCCTTATCTCGCCCTGCTGAGCTACCGAGCCTCACCTTTAGACTGTGGTTCTTCACCTGCTGAACTACTAATGGATCGCAAGTTGCGCACCACGCTACCCTGCTGTGCAAAAGAACAGCAAAGTGAGGAACTGAGACAGAGACTTCAACTGTTAAAGCTGAAACAGAAATCATCCTATGACAAGTCATCCAAAACTCTTAAACCATTGACAAAGGATGATGTTGTCAGGATTGAGGATCCAGATGCATGGATCCAAAGGACTTAAATGCAAACATAAAACGTGAACACTACCAGATTCCCAAGCGAGAAGAAATCACCAGTGAAATGTCAGGTGCCAGATACTTTACAAAGCTCGATGCCTCACAAGGATTTTGGCAACTAAAACTGGATGAAGAGAGCACCAAATACTGTACCTTCAACACACCATTTGGCAGGTATTGTTTCCTCAGAATGCCTTTCGGGATAATATCTGCATCTGAAATCTTTCATAGAACGATGGAACACATAATTGAAGGTCTGGAAGGAGTTCGGGTCTATGTTGATGACATCATCATCTGGGGCTCCACACTGAAAGAACACAATGAGAGACTGACTAAAGTGCTACAGAGCATACGCCGGAATGGACTGAAGCTCAACAAAGCCAAGTGTCAGTTTGGCGTCCAGGAAGTCACTTTCCTAGGAGATAATCTATCTGGTAAAGGAATAGAGCCAGATATGGAAAAAGTAAACACCATACTCAAAATGCCCCGACCCACTGACAAAAAAGGAGTGCTACGCATCATGGGGATGATAAACTTCATTGGAAAGTTCATTCCTAACTTGTCAGCCAAGACAGCCTGTCTGCGAGACCTGCTACATAAAACAAATGAGTTCGCATGGACAGAAAGACATGAACAAGAGTGGATAAACCTCAAAACAGTGCTGACAACCACACCTGTACTCACCTTCTTTGACCCAACCAAAAGAATCAAAGTGTCAACGGATGCATCAAAAGATGGCAGCCTGCACACAGGAGCACACATGGAAGCCTCTACAGATACTGTACCTAGAGAATGTGTACTGAATAAATAACTAGCTAGAAGCTAGCTGTGTTCATAATAAGAATGTCCAGTTATTAATGAACATAACATGTCAACATACACCCATGGATCCGCGTCATTTCTCATATATTAGTGATAGTACAGTTAGTCATGGCTATAGGATGGGGAATAGTACCATGCACCGCTTGTAAAAAGAAACGGACCAAACAAAGAGCTAAAGCGAGTTGGAAAGAGCTGGAAAACACAAGGTTGCTCTCGGCATGATGGGTATGCAGGGCCTCCTGAACCAGCGACTGATCACCGCATGGGGCAGGAGGCACAGCGATGCTTATACATGTGATTTAACTTGGGCTAGGGCCAAGTACCCAAAGGGGGGATTGCAGTGGGGAAAGAGTTGAACTGACATCGCTGGCAGTTTCACTGAATAGTGTAAGGAAGACAGGGACTACCATGAAAGACCACATCCAAAAAATGCAGTCAAAGATAGCTGACCTTTGGAGAGATATAAAACAATTAATTGGAGACAGGATGTCCAGCATTTCAACTGCCCGTAAGAACTTTATTACCTAGGTTACATTCCAAGGTATCTATTAATTAGCATTCAGCAGTTTGAGTGATTGATTGAGGAGGCAGCTTATACATGTTTATATTAAGATTTGTAACCAATCTGTGAAGGTGCAGGCAGGCCAAGATCCAATCAGGTGGCAGGAATGAATTTAGCATGAGGTGGCTGTTAAGTATGTGTATTGTATTGAACAATTAACACAAAGACTTAAACGTATAACTCAAACAGGTCTTTACTGGTTGGAGGTAGGGACTATACGTAGGTCTTTACTTCATGCCCACAGGCGGGAACTGAGGGGAGATCAGTACCCACAGTACTATTTATACCCCTATGGCCTGGAGTGGTACTGCGTATCACTACGCCCTACAAGTAGTGCAGTCCTGTCCATAGGTTCAAAGTAGCACACATATTACATACACAACATTCCTCCCTTCCTAGCTTTACAGTCATCTCCCCATTTAACATAACGTAATAACATATATACATATATAACTTCAGGTTTACATAACAGAATAACATAGATACATAGATAACTTCATGTCAAAACAGATCACAGATTCAGTCTCTGCGGAAAACAGTTCACAGATTCAATCTCTGTGGTGTAGTCGGTTCACGTTGCTGGAGTGACTCATTCAATAGTCCTTCCATGGATTTAACAGTTTGAACTTCCGAACTGAATTGGCTCCGTTCGGAGGGACCACGTGTGTGATCTGGTAGAGGTAATAATGGTTCAGATGGGTCATCTTCTGTTTCGACTTTTCCTTTTCTGCTTCTTGGAGACTCTCTGGGCTCCACTGTCAGCTGCCAGCTGCATGCGCAGTTCCTCCTTCTCTTCCTCCTTTTTCCGTAGTAGAGCCACCTTCTCCCGATGTTCCGTAGACTTTCGGTGCTCCTCCATGATTTCTGTATGGTGGGAGACGAAGTTACAAGTTGGGCAGGACAGGACATAGTAATATTCGGTGTCGTCCTGATCTAGGCCAGCGAGAGGGTCTTCTATTTCCTCCATACCCAGCTGGGCGTTAGCCAGCTTTTGTTCCAAGTCCAGACATCTTTCCTGAAGAGACTTCTTCATGCGTACCTCTTCATCCAGCTTTTTCTGGGCTTTCAGCAAGTCGTTTACTAATGACCTCATTTGAGATTTTACTACTTCAACTTCTTTTGGAGATTGATTGATCGGACTATTCAATCCCTCTACCGGAGCAGCTGTTTCAGCGGTCTGTTGTTCTACGTTGACGTGAGTCAGCGTACTTTTGGCATCCAAGGGCTGCTCTGTTGCAGTCATCTCAGTCTGTGTTGCCACCTCAGCTCTTCCAATAACCTTTGAGCGCTCCGAACCCCTTTCGTTTGAATATTGAAGTTCGTGTTCAAGTTTTTCCCATTTCAGAGTCCTGTCCTTCAGCATATGCAGGAGTTGGCTGACCGTTAACTCCTCTGACATCAGACGTTTTGTGTGCTCCTGCTCCATTTTCTCCATCAGCTGCTTCTGTTGTCTTTCCAGATTCTCCAACTCTATATCAAAGAACTCTTTCGTTGCATTCAACTCTTGCTCAAAACGGCAAAGCATTTGTTCTAATTGCTGTTGTAGTTTGAAATGGAGTTGAGTTCGAGCCCGGTGTCCCTCAGAAATGGGCACATCAGTAGACTTGCCAGACTCAGAATCCACAGTTAAACTATGTTGTTGTTGCTCAGTGGAATTCTGTGCTGAAACTTTGTCTTTTGCACCTGAGTTGGGCTTGCCATCATCCGTTCCAGAGTCTGGGTCGACTATCTTCACCGAGTTCTCACTCGTTATTGTTTGTAGGAAATGCCAGTCCATATTCATTTTCCTAATCCACTCCCGTCCTAGTAGTGGAGAACCTCCTTCAGATATCACATATAAGTCCATTATTTGACTGTCTTCGCCCTTGTGGACCACTGCAACCTCTATTTTCCCGATGGGGTACACTCTTTGCCCCGTGTATGTTTTCAATATAATCCCCGTATCCTGTAGGGGAATATGTTGGAATAACTTTCCGTAATCTTTCTTATTTATGACCGTCAATGCCGATCCAGTGTCCAATTCCAGTTTTACTTGGACTCCTTCTATCTGAAGAGTGACCCAAATTGTCTGGAGGTCTGCACCCTTACCAGCGTTGAGTACTCTTAAGCTAGCCAGTTCATTACAGCTTAAGCTAGCCAGTTCAATACTGCTTGCGTCTGAATCGGACTCCTGTTCAGCCACCTTGTGTACCTTTGCGTATTTCCCTTGCGGTGACTTCTTGTTGCTGGTCTTCTTCCCTGACCTGCATACTCTAGCTATATGTCCAAGCCTACCACAAGTTCTACATTCTTGGTTTTTAAACCAACACTGGTTCTGATCATGCGTTGTCTTTCCACAACGATAACATTTGCCAGAACTCACACCCAATTTGTGTGCACTGAGCTCCGGTGACCGTAGCTGCATTACTGCCGTGCCTCTCGCTGCGGCTTCGTGTGCTGCTGCCATAGTGACCGCCTTCTCAAGCGTCAGCTCATTCTCCTCGAGCAGTCGCTTTTGTGTATCCTGTTTAAATAAACCACACACAAATTTGTCTCGTAGTGCATCTGTCAGTCCCGTTCGAAACTGGCAATATTTCGCTAATTTACGCAATTCCAGCAAATATTCAGCATTGCTTTCATGCTGTAGCTGCCTTCTGTCATAAAATTTAAATCGTTCCGCTAGCATCAGCGGCGTGGTGTTTAGATGATCTTTCAGGACAGTAACAATCTCATCGAATGTCTTATCCGCCGGTTCATCTGGTGATAACAGGTGTTTCAATTGTCCGTATGTCTTCGCACCCATTAAATTTAATAATGTTAGAGCTTTATCTTGGTCACGAATTTTATTGGCCTTACAATAATTTTTTACTCTTTCAACATATATGGCCCAATCTTCGAGGTCACTATCAAAGGTGCTAATATTCCCGTGTTTAGGCATTGTAGATTTGCAATTTCTCAGATTTTATTTTGTTTACTTGTTATCAAAGATGGCGGCTTCCCGCTCTTGCCGTCGTCCTCCGCCCACAAAATGGCGGTTTTCCCGCGCTTGGCGGTCTTCACCCATCCCCCGACGCCGTCTCCCTTCAGCCCCCGAGTGCGGCCCTTATCTTTGGTTCCGATCGCTCGCCCGCGCTGCGCCTCGCACTTGAAGCGGCTCCCGGCCTCTGGCTCACCCGCTCGCGCGGCTCTGGCTTACCCGCTCGCGCGTTTCACCGCGGCTCTTATCAGGGATTGCGATCGCCCTTATCTTCTCCAACTTCCCCAGCCCTGTCTTTGCAGCCAACACTGCACGGCTTACCCCACCACCTAGGTTGAACAAGGAAACTGCAGAAAGACTTCTGTCAGTCGCTGGAAGCTGTCAGGATGTTTGCTGCACTCCAGTGCTCAGTCGCTGATGGAGGCTTCAGAGTCCTAAAGCCTGTCGCTTCTAGTGGGGTGGTGATGTTTGAAACCTCTCTTCAACTGCCGCAGGGTAAGAACCTGACTCGTCGCCAGTGTTAAGTATGTGTATTGTATTGAACAATTAACACAAAGACTTAAACGTATAACTCAAACAGGTCTTTACTGGTTGGAGGTAGGGACTATACGTAGGTCTTTACTTCATGCCCACAGGCGGGAACTGAGGGGAGATCAGTACCCACAGTACTATTTATACCCCTATGGCCAGGAGTGGTACTGCGTATCACTACGCCCTACAAGTAGTGCAGTCCTGTCCATAGGTTCAAAGTAGCACACATATTACATACACAACAGTGGCCATGCTTATTGTTAATGTATAAAAATGTCGTGTTTTCTGTAACAATTTGGAAAGGTTTGGCTAAGACAGAGCAGGCTGTTTCCCCACCGGTGCAATAAAGACAACTTGACTATCGATCTAAAACCTTGTGTCGAGTGTTGGTTTAAAATACTCCACAACACTTTCAAGGACTTTGGAGAGAAAAGGGAGGTTGGAGATGGGGCACTAGTTTGCAAGCACAGAGTGGTCAAGGATGGATTTCTTGAGGAGGGGGTGATGACGGCAGATTTGAAGGGAAGGGGGACAGTACCTAAGGAGAGACAATATCACCTAACATGGGGCCAGGAAGGGAAGTTGGGTTGTCAGCAGTTTAGTGGGAATAGGGTCGAGGGAGCAGGAGGTGGATCTCATGGACAAGATGAGCTCTGAGAGGGCATGATGGGAGATAGGAGAGAAATTAGAAAAAGGTAAGAGTTCAGAGCTAGGGCAGGGGGAATTTTAGGGGATGTATGACTTGGTGGACATCGGGAGGAGAGGGAAGTGGCAGAGGCAGCTGAATGAATTCTCTCAATCTTAGTGACAAAGAAGTCCATGAGCCCCTCTCACTTGTTGGGGGTGAGGGTGGAGAAAACATGGGAGAGGGGTTTAAGAAGATGGTTTGTAATGAAGAGAAGCTGGGTGTTACCAGGGGAAAGAGGTTTGCAGTAGAGAAAAGAATCCAGGGTTATCTTTGCATTCCAAAATGATCTTGGAATAGTGAACAGTTTCGGCAGAGGAGAGCAGGGCCCGATAATGCTTTATGTGGGCCAGTCAGATCTGGCGATGAATGGCTAAACCGGTTGTCCACCATAAACGCTCAAGTCTGCGTTCCTTGGACTTAAGGGAGTGGAGATGAGGGCTGTACCGGGGGAATGGCCAGTGTGAGAGAGAGGAATGGTTTTAATGGGGACCTGGGAATCAAAGGTGGAGGTGAGGGTGTTGACGGACAGATGTGGAGGTGAGGGTGTTGACGGACAGATGTGGAGGTGAGGGTGTTGACGGACAGATGTGGAGGTGAGGGTGTTGACGGACAGATGTGGAGGTGAGGGTGTTGACGGACAGATGTGGAGGTGAGGGTGTTGACGGACAGATGTGGAGGTGAGGGTGTTGACGGACAGATGTGGAGGTGAGGGTGTTGACGGACAGATGTGGAGGTGAGGGTGTTGACGGACAGATGTGGAGGTGAGGGTGTTGACGGACAGATGTGGAGGTGAGGGTGTTGACGGACAGATGTGGAGGTGAGGGTGTTGACGGACAGATGTGGAGGTGAGGGTGTTGACGGACAGATGTGGAGGTGAGGGTGTTGACGGACAGATGCGCTGTAGAAAGGTGGTGAATGGAGGGCCAAAGGCTGGACAGGTGGGATTTTGAAAGTGCTGTTGTAAGTGAATTGGGAGAGTTTTTTCCAGGGATGGACACAAAAGGAAGTGGGGTTGGGAGGTGGAAGGAGGATGTGGGTGGAGAGGGATACAAGGAAGTGATCAGAGTTGGCTTTATCTGTGATTTTGACACCATGGGAATAGAGAGGCCATGCGTGATGGCAAGGTTGAGGGTGTGGTCATGACTAAGGGCAGGGAAGTTTATATAGAGGGAGAGATTAAGGGAGGATAGGAGGGCAGTGAACTGAGGAGAGAGGGCAAGATGAGTAGAGATGGAGGTTGAAATCACCAAGGATGAGAAGCTGCTTGGCGCAGAGGCTGAGAGAGGAAAGCAGTGAAGATATCTCGGTGAGAAACTTGGCATGGACATTAGAGAACGAAGATTTGAAAGGAATACGGTGAGATTGTCTGTCTGTCTGTCTGTCTCTCTCAATCTCTCACTTTGTCACTTTCTTTCTACCAGTCTCTTTTTCTGTCTCTCTTTTTCTGTCTCTCTCTCTGTCTCTGTCTTTTTTCTCTCTCTCCCTTTCTCCCTTTGCCTCTCTCTCTCTTTCTCTTTATCTATCTTTCTGTCTCTGTCTCTGCCTCTCTCTTATCTCTCTTTTACTTTCTCTCTCTGTCTCTGTCTCTGCCTCTCTCTCTGTCTCTGCCTCTCACTGTCTCTCTCATAGGAACATAGGAACAGGAGGAGGCCATTTAGCCCCTCAAGCCTGTTCCACCATTCAATGAGATCATGGCTGATCTGTGACCTAACCCTATATACCCGCCTTGGCCCCATATCCCTTAATACCTTTGGTTAACAGTGTAGTGTATGTACCTTTAAGGGGAGAACTACTTTTTGACAGCTCCTGTTTACTGTAGTACCGGCAGTGACCACACCTGTATATAAACCCTGAGTAGGGATCTGTACTGTTAGTTTAGAGCAACCCTCATCCAGTAAACACCTGTTGATTGTTCCTCTGCAGTCTCTGTCTATTTATTGAAGGACACCATACTTCAAGATTCACGGATTTAACATTGGCGACGAGGATGGGATTCAAACCTACCTGCAACTCTGCATCACCTCCCAGGGATTCGCTCCTGGAGAGCAGTGAAAGGGGAAGGCCGAGTCCAGAAGTGCGGGTGTCGACCATCCAGAGAGGACTTGAACATCGCAGAGGAGGCTGTGGAGAGCTGGGCTTGGTTCTCCAGTCGCGACGATCCAGCGCAGCGGGCTGGCAGCAGGTACGGCGCAGACCCTTCCCGGACAGCGGTGGCTGGAGCTGACCGACGGCACAGAAAAAGGCCGAGCAGCATCGACGGGGTAAGAGAGAGGGTAAAGTGCACAGGGCGCAGCCGGGGTTGAAGACCGAGCGGCGTCAACGAGAGAGGGTAAAGCGCACAGGGCGCAGCCGGGGTTGAAGACCAAGTGGCGTCGACGGAAAAAAAAAGAGTGAGGGTAAAGCGCACAGGGCGTAGCCGGGGTTCAGGACCTAGCGGCATCAACGAGAGAGGCGTGCAGGAAAACGCGCAGAGCGCAGCCAGTGTTCAAGGGCCGAGCAGCGTCCGCGGAGAAGAAGGGAGACGCCATTTTTTTTTTAGCCGCAGCGGAGAAGAAGGGAGAGCGCAGGAAGAAAGGAAAGCGCGGGAGACGCCATTTTAGCCAGTCTAACCACACCCAGGGATGCCGAAGAGTGGCAGTGTCACAGCATTCGACAATGAAGTCGAAGATTGGGCGACATATGTCGAACGCATAGAAGTGTACTGCAAGGCGAATGAAGTGCCAGATGCCAGGAAAGCACTGGTATTGTTGAATTCCATGGGTGCAAAAACGTATGGCTTACTGCGAAACCTAGTAACCCCAGAGAAGCCAGTGGAAAAGGATTTTGAAAGCATAGTGGCAATCCTACAGGACCACTTAAACCCCACACCGCTGCTGGCAGCAGAAAGATTTAAGTTCCACAAAAGGAACCAGCATAAAGATGAAAGTAATGCTGAGTATTTAACGGAACTGCGCAAGCTATCGAAACACTGCCAGTTTGGAACGGGACTAGCAGATACTTTAAGGGACAAGTTTGTGTGTGGGCTTCAAAGTGAAGGAACCCAGAAACGGCTTCCATCAGGAAAGGATCTTACGCTGGACAAGGCTTTCAGCATGGCAGTATCACACGAAGCAGCAGCACGGGGCGCGGCTGAGATACAATGGAGTCCGCAAGAATATGGCACAAATGAAATGGCATACGGAACAGTGAAGTGCTATCGCTGCAGCAGAACAACACACGACCATAAGGATTGCTGGTTCAAGGACCAAGTGTGCAGACAGTGTGGAAAAGTAGGACACATAGCAAGAGTCTGCAGGTCGGAAAAGAAAACCAGCAGCAAGAAATCTCCACAGGAGAAGTACAAGAAGGTACATAAGGTGACGGAGAGTAGTTCGGACGAGCAGAAAAGGAATACAGACTCCGGAAGCAAGGAGCTGGGTTGTCTGAAACTACATAATGTGATCAAAACGGAGGATCACCAAACTGTCTGGGTCACGCTCAAGATAGCCGGAGTCCAAGTGAAAATGGAATTGGGCACAGGATCAGCCCTAACAGTCATAAACCGAAGGGACTACAAGCAGCTATTCTCACATATACCCTTGAGAGATACAGAGATCGTCTTGAAGATGTACACGGGGCAAAAAGTCTACCCCAAAGGAAAAATAAGGGTGAACGTTATATATAACGGCAAGGAAACACCAAAAATGGACCTATATGTATTGCCAGAGGGAGGACCACCACTACTAGGATGTGAATGGATCCGGAAGATACAGCTAGATTGGCATTCCATACAAGCACTGACTGTAGATGCCAAAAAGGATGACGACGTCACACCTGGACGACTGTCAAAAATGCTAACTGACGCACAAGAAGTGTTCCAGGAGGAACTCGGAACACTAAAAGACATAACAGTGACGATCAAAATAGAGGAAAATGCAAGCCGGTGCCTTATGCGATCTGCCCAGCCGTCGAAGCAGAGCTGGAAGGTTTGGAACGTTCAGGAGTACTGTCCAAAGTGGACTGGAGCGATGGGCTACACCCATCGTTCCTGTAATGAAGAGGTCATTGAGTAATACGCCTGGGGAACCAAAGAAGGTTCGCATCTGTGGGGACTTTAAGGTGACAGTGAACCCAGTCCTTCACACGGTACAATATCCGCTTCCGCGGATTGAAGATATTTTCGCCTCGCTATCTGGAGGGAAACGCTTCACTAAGATTGATCTGGCCCAGGCGTACCTGCAAATGGAGGTAGAAGAAGCCTCGAAACAGTACCTCACGATCAACACTCATAAAGGTCTCTACCAATACAACCGGCTGGTGTTCGGGGTAGCATCAGCTCCGGCTATTTGGCAAAGGGCAATGGATCAAGTCCTGCAAGGGATTCCAGGGACCCAGTGTTATTTGGATGACATCCTGGTCACGGGCGAAAATGACAGTGATCACCTCGCCAACCTGGAGCAGGTGCTCACTAGATTGAAGGAATATGGGCTCTGAGCTAATCGCCACAAATGCAAGTTTTTCCAGAAGCAGATCTCGTATTGTGGCCACACTATTGATGAAGAGGTGAAGAGGGGTTACATAAGTCCCCTGAAAAGATTGAGGCAGTAGTCAAGGCTCCAGCACCAGAAAATGTGTCACAACTGAGGTCGTTCCTCGGGCTGGTGAACTACCACCATAAGTTCTTGCCAAATTTGTCTATTGTACTACACCCACTGAACACCCTACTGCAAACGGGGGTACCATGGAAGTGGAATGACGAATGTAAACGAGCTTTCCAGAAGAGCAAAGAATTGATCACATCAAAAGAGGTGTTGGCTCATTTCAACACAGCACTACCAATTCGGTTGGCATGTGACGCATCACCCTATGGCATTGGAGCGGTGCTGTCGCACAAATTCTCGGACGGCTCAGAGAGGCCAATAGCCTTTGCGTCACAATCACTAACCTCAGCCGAGCGTAACTACGTCCAGATTGACAGGGAGGCCCTCAGCCTAGTGTGGGGAGTGAATAAGTTCAACCACTATCTGCACGGGCAGAAGTTCACCTTGCTGACTGACCACCAACCACTTGTCTCCATCTTTAATCCAAAGAAGGGCGTTCCGGTGATGACTGCGCAACGGCTACAAAGATGGTCCCTTTTTCTAGGGGCGAACCAATATGAAATCGAGTATAAGGGCACGAAACAGCATGGAAACGCTGATGGGCTATCACGCCTGCCACTGCCTACTGCGGAGGAAGCACCAGCAGTGGACCCTGTCGAAATATTTCATTCGACTATAATTGAACGCTTGCCTGTAACTAACGCTGATATAGAGAAGGAGACCCGAAATGACCCGACACTGTCTCGGGTATATGACTTGACGGTGAAGGGATGGCCAACACATGGTGACTCACTGTTGCCAGCATTCTCATCCAGAAGAGAACAGCTGTCAGTATGCCAGGGGACCTTGATGTGTGGATCCCGAGTGGTAATTACACCCAAGTTAAGGGAGAGTGTGCTCAATGAGCTTCACGAAGGCCATCTGGGAGGGGTGAAAATGAAAAGCCTTGCTAGGGCTTATGTGTGGTGGCCGGGGATCGATCAGCAAATCGGGGACCTGACAAAGAGCTGCTCAGGATGCCAGAAGGTCCAAAATGCACCACCACATGCCCCTCGACACCCATGGGAGTGGCCCTCATCTCCATGGCAACGGGTGCATATTGATTTTGCTGGTCCATTCATGGACTCAATGTTTTTAATAGCCGTGGATGCGCACTCGAAATGGCCTGAGGTGATCAAAATGTCCTCCACCACCACGGAGAAAACTATTGCAGTCCTACGGACCATATTTGCCAGGAACGACTTGCCAGAGCAGATTTGCTCTGATAACGGACCACAGTTTGTGTCCGAGGAGTTTCAAAGATTTATGAAGAGGAATGGGGTAAAGCATTACACATCCGCCCCGTATCATCCAGCCACAAATGGATTGGCTGAGAGGTTCGTACAAACCTTTAAGAAGCAGTAAGGGCCATGTGCGATGACGACATTCCACTGCAGCATAAGGTGGACAATTTCCTGTTAACCTACAGAAATGCGACACATGCAGTCACCAACCAGACCCCGGCCATGATGTTCTTTAACCGAAGGTTGAGATCTTGTATGGATTTGCTCAGACCAAATGTACGAAGAGATGTTGAGAATAAGCAATTCCAGCACATCAATGAGAAGCCGACAAGGAGCTTCAGTGTAGGGCAACCAGTCTTGGCCCGCGACTACCGAACAGAGAATTGGCAACCAGGAACGATATGCACACGGCAGGGGCCACTAATGTACACAGTGGATGTTGGGGAGAACATTGTGAGACGCCATGTCAACCAGATCCTAGAGTCACAGGAACGAGTCAACCCCATGTCTCGCGTACCTGGTGATGGTCCGATATACAGGTAGCATCTACTCCAGAAACAGTAGCATCGGAAACTGATGAACCAACCGACGACAGGGGGCCAGAATCGCCTCCGCACCAAGAGCAAGACACTCAGGAAAGGCACTATCCAGAAAGGATCAGGAAGCCTCCCCAAAGACTGAATTTATAAATAGACTATTTTCAGTTAATGTTGCATGTTAAAAGTCTTAATTGTTAAATGAATGTTATGGTACTGTTAATCTAAAAGGGGAGGAATTGTAGTCTATGTACCTTTAAGGGGAGAACTACTTTTTGACAGCTCCTGTATACTGTAGTACCGGCAGTGACCACACCTGTATATAAACCCTGAGTAGGGATCTGTAATGTTAGTTTAGAGTAACCCTCATCCAGTAAACACCTGTTGATTGTTCCTCTGCAGTCACTGTCTATTTATTGAAGGATACCATACATCAAGATTCACGGATTTAACAAACAGAAATCTATCAATCTCAGATTTAAAATTAATAATTGATCTAGCATCAATTGCCGTTTGCAGAAGAGAGTTCCAAACTTCTACCACCCTTTGTGTGTAGAAGTGTTTCCTAATTTCACTCCTAAAAGGCCTGGCTCTAATTTTTAGACTCTGCCCCCTAGTCATAGACTTACCAACCAGTGGAAATAGTTTCTCTCTATCTACCCTATCAGTTCCCTTAATATCACAGAAATCACAGAAATCACAGAAACCACACAGTGCAGATAGAGGCCATTTCGGCCCATCGAGCCTGCACCGACACATATCCCACCCGATCCCCGTAACCCCTACACCAACACATATCCCACCCTATCCCCATAACCCCACGTATTTAATCCCCCTAACACTAAGGGTCAATTTATCATAGCCAATCAACCTAACCCGCACATCTTTGGACTGTGGGAGGAAACCGGAGCACCCGGAGTAAACCCACGCAAACACGGGGAGAATGTGCAAACTCCACACAGACAGTCGCCCGAGGCCGGATTCGAACCCGGGTCCCTGGCGCTGTGAGGCAACAGTGCTAACCACTATGCCACCGTGCTGCCCATATCTTGAAAACTTCGACCAAATCACCCCTTAACATTCTAAATTCCAGGGAATACAGCCTTAATTTGTGCAATCTCTCCTCGTAATTTAATCCTTGGAGTCTGGGTATCATTCTGGTAAACCTACGCTGCACTTCCTCCAAGGCCAATATATCCTTCCTAAGGTGTGGTGCCCAGACTGCTCACAGTGCTCCAGGTGTGCTCTAACCAGGGCTTTGTATAAATGCAGCATGACTTCTACTTCTACTCTTTGCCTTTCTCTCTCTCTGCCTCTCTCTATGTCTCTTTAAGCCTTTATCTGTCTCTCTCTCTCTTTGGGCTCGATTTTGTCATTGGGGTCGGGCTGGGGCGTGTCAGGTGGTTTTCGTGTCAGGACCCTGACTCCGATGTGAAGTGGGACAAAAGTGCGATTTTCTCCTAATTGGGCTCTTGATTTCCAGCATGTGGGAACCTCTGGCCCAATTAGTCTTTCCATCCTGAAAGTCGCCTCCGATTACTGTTGTGTCTGTGTATAATAAGACACAGACTGCAGGAGAACAGTATAACAGGTGTTTACTCAACGTGGCTCACACGGGAACTGGTCTGTACAGATTACTACTCAGTGCTATATACAGGTGTGGTCACTGCCAGTACTGTAGTATACATGAGCTGTAAAAAGTAGTTCCCCCCTTAAAGGTATATACATTACAATTCCTCCCCTTTTAGATTAACAGTACCATAACACTCATTTAACAATTAAATATCAAACTAATTACAACTAACACTTTTAACATGCAACATTAGCTGAAACTAGTCTATTTATATATTCAGTCTTTGGGGAGGCTTCCTGATCCTTTCTGGATAGCGCCTTTCCTGAGTGTCTTGCTCTTGGTGCGGAGGCGATTCTGGCCCCCTGTCGTCGGTTGGTTCATCAGCTTCCGATGCTACTGTTTCTGGGGTAGATGCTACCTGTACGTCGGGTTCATCACCAGGTACGTATGGGCGAGGCATGGGGTTGACTTGTTCCTGTGACTCTAGGATCTGGTCAGCATGGCGTCTCACGATGCTCTCCCCAACGTCCACTGTGTACATTAGTGGGCCATGCCGTGTGCCTATCGTTCCTGGCTGCCATTTTTCTGTTCGGTAGTCACGGGCCAAGACTGGTTGCCCTACATTGAAGCTCCTTGTTGGCTTCTCATGGATGTGCTGGAATTGCTTACTCTCAACATCTCTTCATACGTTTGGTCTGAGCAAATCCAGGGGAGATCTTAACCTTCGGTTAAAGAACATCATGGCTGGGGCCTGGTTGGTGACTGCATGTGTTGCATTCCGGTAGGCGAACAGGAAATTGTCCACCTTGTGCTGCAGTGGAATGTTGTCATTGTACATAGCCTTTATTGCCTTCTTAAAGGTTTGTACGAACCTCTCAGCCAATCCATTTGTGGCTGGATGATATGGGGCGGATGTGTAATGCCTTACCCCATTCTTTTTCAAGAACCTCCGGAACTCTTCGGACACAAACTGTGGTCCGTTGTCGGAGCAAATCTGTTCTGGCAAGCCATTCCTGGCAAAAATGGTCCGTAGGACTGCAATAGTTTTCTTCGTGGTGGTGGAGGACATTTCGATGACCTCAGGCCATTTCAAGTGCGCATCCACGGCTATTAAAAATATTGAGTCCATGAATGGACCAGCAAAATCAATATGCACCTGTTGCCATGGAGATGAGGGCCACTCCCATGGGTGTACAGGGGCCTGTGGTGGTGCATTTTGGACTTTCTGGCATCCTGAGCAGCTCTTGGTCAGGTCCTCGATTTGTTTATCGATTCCCGGCCACCACACATAAGCCCTGGCTAGGCTGTTCATTTTTACCCCTCCCAGATGACCCTCATGAAGCTCATTGAGCACTCTATCCCTTAACTTGGGTGGAATTACCACTCGGGATCCACACATCAAGGTCCCCCGGCACACTGACAGCTGTTCTCTCCTTGTCAAGAATGCCGGCAACAGTGAGTCGCCATGTGCTGGCCATCCCTTCACCGTCAAATCATATACCCGAGACAGTGTCGGGTCGTTTCGGGTTTCCTTTTCGATACAAGCGTTGGTTACCAGTAGGTATTCAACTATAGTCGAATGGAATATTTCGACAGGATCCACTGCTGGTGCTTCCTCCGCAGTAGGCAGTGGCAGGTGTGATAGCCCATCAGCATTTCCATGCTGTTTCGTGCCCTTATATTCAATCTCATAGTGGTGCGCCCCTAGAAAAAGTGACCATCTTTGTAGTCGTTGTGCAGTCATCACCGGAACGCCCTTCTTCGGATTAAAAATGGAGACAAGAGGCTGGTGATCAGTCAGCAAGGTGAATTTCTGCCCGTGCAGATAGTGATTGAACTTTTTCACTTCCCACACTAGGCTGAGGGCCTCCCTGTCAATCTGGGCGTAGTTACGCTCGGCTGAGGTTAGTGATTGTGACGCAAAGGCTATTGGCCTCTCTGAGCCGTCTGAGAATTTGTGTGACAGCACCGCTCCAATGCCGTAGGGTGACGCATCACATGCCAACCGAATTGGTAATGCTGGGTTGTAATGGGCCAATACCTCTTTCGATGTGATTAGTGTTTTGCTCTTCTGGAAAGCTCATCTACATTCGTCACTCCACTTCCATGGCACCCCAGTTTGCAGTAGGGTGTTCAGTGGGTGTAGTATTGTAGACAAATTTGGCAAGAACTTATGATAGTAGTTTACCAGCCCGAGGAACGACCTCAGTTGTGACACATTTTCCGGTGCTGGAGCCTTGACTACTGCCTCAACCTTCTCTGGGGACTTATGTAACCCCTCTTTATCGATAAAGTGGCCACAATACGAGATCTGTTTTCTAAAAGCTCGCATTTGGGGCGGTTAGCTCGGAGCCCATATTCCTGCAATCTAGTGAGCACCTGCTCCAGGTTGGCAAGGTGATCACTGTCATTTTCGCCCGTGACCAGGATGTCGTCCAAATAACACTGGGTCCCTGGGATCCCTTGCAGGACTTGTTCCATTGCCCTCTGCCAAATAGCCGGAGCTGATGCTACCCCGAATACCAGCCGGTTGTATTGGTAGAGACCTTTATGGGTGTTGATTGTGAGGTATTTTTTTGATGCTTCTTCTACCTCCATTTGCAGATACGCCTGGGCCAGATCAATCTTAGTGAAGCGTTTCCCTCCAGATAGCGAGGCGAAAATATCTTCATTCCGCGGAAGTGGATATTGTACGGTGTGAAGGACCGGGTTCACTGTTACCTTAAAGTCCCCACGGATGCGAACCTTCCTTGGTTCCCCAGGCGTGCTGCTCAATGACTTTTTCATCACAGGGATGATGGGTGTAGCCCACTCGCTCCAGTCTACCTTGGACAGTACACCTGAACGCTCCAGACTCTCTAGCTCTGCTTCGACGGCTGGGCAGATCGCATAAGGTACCGGTCTGGCCTTAAAAAATTTTGGGCTTGCGTTTTCTTCAATTTTAATCGTTGCTGTCATGCCTTTTAGTGTTCCAAGTCCTTGCTGGAACACTTCTTTCGCGTCAGTTAGGATCTTTGACAGTCGCCCAGGTGTGACGTCATCATCCTTTTTGTCAGCCACAGTCAGTGCCTGTATGGAATGCCAATCCAGTTGTATTTTCCGGATCCATTCACGTCCCAGTAATGGTGGTCCTTCATCTTGCAATACATACAGGTCTAGTTTTGGTGTTTCCTTACCGTTATATATGACGGTCACCCTTATTTTTCCTTTGGGGTAGACTTTTTGCCCCGTGTACGTCTTCAAAATAATTTTTGTGTCTCTCAAGGGTATGTGTGAGAATAGCCGCTCATAGTCCCGACGGTTTATGACTATTAGGGCTGATCCTGTGTCCAATTCCATCTTTACCTGGACTCCTGCTATCTTGAGAGTGACCCAAATGGTTCGGTGATCCTCCGTTGTGATCACATTATGTAGTTTCAGACAACTCAGTTCCCTGCTTTCGGAGTCATTATCACTCTTTTGTTCGTCTGAACTATTCTCCGTCATCTTATGTACCTTCTTGTACTTTTCTTTGATAGGTTTTTTATTGCTGGTTTTCTTTCCCAACCTGCAGACTCGTGCTATGTGTCCTACTTTTCCACACTGTCTGCACACTTTGTCTTTGAACCAGCAATCATTCTGGTCGTGTGTTGTTCTGCCGTAGCGATAGCACTTCTCTGTTCTATATGACATTTCGTTTGTGCCATATTCTTGCGGTCTCTGTTGTATCTCTGCAGCGCCCCGTGCTGCTGCTTCATATGATACCGCAATGCTGAAAGCCTTTTCCAGCTTAAGGTCCTTTTCAGATAAAAGCCATTTCTGGGTTCCTTCACTTTGAAGCCCACACACAAACTTGTCCCTTAAGGTATCTGCCAGTCCCGCTCCAAACTGGCAGTGTTTCGATAGTTTGCACAGTTCTGTTAAATAATCAGCATTGCTTTCATCCTTATGCTGGTTCCGTTTGTGAAACTTGAATCTTTCTGCTATCAGCAGCGGTGTGGGGTTTAAATGTTCCTGTAGTATCGTTACTATGTCTTCAAAACTCTTTTCCATTGGCTTCATTGGGGTTACTAGATTTCGTAATAAACCATACATCTTTGCACCCATTAAATTTAACAATACCGACGCTTTCTTGTCATCTGACACCTCATTTGCCTTGCAGTATACCTCTATTCATTCGACATATGTAGTCCAATCTTCGACTTCATTGTCAAATGCGGTGATACTGCCACTCTTCGGCATTTTGGGTGTGGTTTAAAATGGCAAAGATGTGCGGGTTAGGTTGATTGGCTATGATAAATTGACCCTTAGTGTTAGGGGGATTAAATACGTGGGGATAGGGTGGGATATGTGTTGGTGTAGGGGTTACGGGGATCGGGTGGGATATGTGTCGGTGCAGGCTCGATGGGCTGAAATGGCCTCTATCTGCACTGTGTGGTTTCTGTGGTTTCTGTGGTTTCTGTGGCATCTCCCAATGGCTTAAAATGGCATCTCCCGCGCTTTCCTTCCTCCCCCGCTGCTGCCAACGCCGCTCTCGGCGGTCCTCGTGGCAATGGCGGTGCCTCGCGGGTTTCTGCGCGTCTCTCTCTCCCTCTCTTTGACGCTGCTCGGCCCCTGAACACCAGCTGCACCCTGTGCGCTCTGCCCTCTCTCTCTCTCCCCCGTCGACGCTGCTCGGCCCTTTGCTGTGCTGCTCGGTCGGGCTCTAGCCCGCCGCTGTCTGGGAAGGGTCTGCGCACTACCTGTTGCCAGCCTGTTTCGCTGGACCACCTTGACTGGAAAGCCAAGCCTGGCTCTCGACAGCCTCCCCCGCAATTCTCGAGTCTCTGCTGGATGACTGGGCGGTTGCCCGTGGTCGACGCCCGAGTCTCTGGCCTTGACCTCCAATCCACTGATCTCCAGGAACGAATCCCCGGGAGGTGATGAAGAGTTGCAGGTAGGTTCGAACTTGCCTTGTCGCCAATGTTGTGTCTGTGTATAATAAGACACAGACTGCAGGAGAACAGTATAACAGGTGTTTACTCAACGTGGCTCACACGGGAACTGGTCTGTACAGATTACTACTCAGTGATATATCCAGGTGTGGTCACTGCCGATACTGCAATATACATGAGCTGTAAAACGTAGTTCCCCCCTTAAAGGTATATACATTACAATTACGTCATCAGTGCTGCTGGATATAAGGCCTGCAAGCAACCTTGCTTCTTCTGGAGACCAGAAACACTTTGGACATTGTATGAAGGACTTCATTTACCGACCATGTCCACCAGCAAGCAAAAGTGTGCACCTTGCTTTGATGAGCCCTCCCTCCAAGCTCTGGTGCAGGGAGCAAGATCTAATAAGGAGGTGCTCTTACCTTCCTCAGGGAGAAAGATGCTACAACAGACTAAAGCTGTGTGGCTGCAAGTGGCCCAGGAGGTCAATGCCACCTCTATGTGCCGCAGAACCTGGCTGCAGTGCAGGAAGATGTTTCATGACCTTCTCCGCACAGGAAAAGTGAGTATGACCTTCGCATCACCCTCAATCTCATCCCCATCACCTCTCCTCACCAGCACTCTGCTTTGCCTACCTCTTCCTCCACATCCCACTTGACACTGACATCCCTGCACCTTTACCCATTCCCTCTCTCTCTGTGGTCACATTCACTTAACTATTCGACCATGCAGCCCTCACACTCTCTATCACTGTGACGCAATGACAACAACTTACAACACACAGGGAGGGCCCTTTGTCTCCTTCTAAACATCGTTGCTATGGATTCTCTACACTCACTCCTTCATTCTCACTCAAACTCCACTTGTGTCCCTCATTGCAGGAAAAGAGAGCCCACAATAAGAGGGAAAGAGCGAGGACAGGAGGAGGGCCACCCTCAGTAGCCCAGCTCACCACCTCGGAGGAGGCGGCCCTGGAAATTGCCGGGATCGAGTAGGATTCCCAAGTGGGGGACAGACACACGGGCGCATCACAGCAAGCTGGTGACAGAATAGTTTGGCATCTCTCTCATTGACATTGCATGAGTGACTGATAATGATTCTGCTGCTCTAACAGATTGACTTATGATCATCTGCACAATTCAATGTGCATGCAACCTTTAGCTCACATCTCTAACTCTTTCCTTTACTCCCCCACAGGACTATCAACAGCCCCCGTCCCCACTGTCCAGGAGGAAGAGCCTGAGCTTCCAGACTCCTCAGAGGAAGTTGCAACCTCTGAGGGCTCTTCGTCACCAGAATTAAGCACACACATCACCAGCGCAAACACTCACACCTCGGGGGGACCTTCGAGACATGGAGTAGTGTTGTCACCTGGTGTATCATAGCTCACAAGTGAGCATCAGCAGATGGTGGAGACAGGGACAGCAGTGGAGAGTCCTCGTCGGAGGGCACAGGACTCTGCCAGCTCGGCTCTGCTGCATGTCGACCCTGTGCCTCCGGGTCCATCCAGAAGGAAAGCGGTGCTGGAACTCCAGGAACAGGTGCAGGAGTCTCTGGCAGGCTTTGTTTCCAGGGTCACTGTGAGTGTGAAGTGAATGGAGGGGTCCATCGCTAACATGAGCAGAGCCTTTGTGGAGGCGTTGGCACATGAACGCATCACCGCGGAAAGGCTGGCAACCTCCTTGGAAAGGATGGCTACCTCCATGGAAAGGCTGGCTACCGTAGTCACTTGGGTGTAATGTTGTGTTTAATTTTGAAAAGCCATCAGTTGCTTATTGTCATAAAATATTCTGATGGCAAACTATTGCAGTTGTGGCGTATGTCATTTCGTTAATGGGACTTCCACATTGAGGGCTTAGGGTGACTTGCAATTGTCAGTATGGTGGTCAGAGTGATAGGAATCCACAGGTTCTTGGCCATTGTCGATGGTCTGATAAGAAGGTACGAGACAAAATTGTTTGATTGTGCAGGCTAATCAAATCTGGCCAAGATGAGTGCGTCCCTTGTATCCTGGGCAGCAATGTGGTCGCGCGCTGGCGCCTTCTGGCCTGTGCAGCTTCAGGTGGGTGAGCAGCAGCTTGGCGCTCCTGTTGTTGCTGCTGCTGTTGCTGCTGCTGTTGTTCATGGTTCTCCTGCTGCCACGGCTGGCCTTCGCCCGAATCTGATGTCCAGGAGAAAAGGAAATAAATGGTTCCCATGCTTCTGGTATATGCCTCAGTTGAGGAAGCGCTCAGTCAAGGTGGTGAGAGGGGTTTCCCAGGAGGTCACATTGGAGATGGGTGTCAGGCTCCAAACTTCCACAACAATGAGTAGGCCTGTTAAAAGTTCCCCCAGACCTGAGACAACACAGTTCTGCCACCTGCAAATGATGATTGCTGAAAACTCCTTTTTAATGGTGGAGCTGAAGCTGTTAGTAAGCAGTCCACTTGTGAGGCTGCCAGGATTCACTGGCATGTTCCAGAGGAGGCCTCTTGGAGGCGGGATGGAAATGGGGTCAGAAAACACGCATTTGGGAAAATTGCTCGGAGGCGGGATGGAGGTGGGACTACAACTTTCGGGTTTTAGTCCCGCCTACATCGACGTCCGGCCAATCCATGCGATTTTTCCCTTGATTGACCTTGTTGAGCCCGCCCAGCGGCATGCCTAAAAGCCCACGTCACGGCACACTGAAAATCGACCCCTTTGTCTCTGTCTCACTTTCTCTGCCTTTCTCTGGCTCTATCTCTCTCTCACTCTGCCTCTTCATCTGCCTCTGTGTGTGTGTGTCTCTCTCTCTGTCCCTGCCTGGCTCTCTGTCTCTGTCTCTGACTCTCTCTCTGCCTCTCTCTCACTGTTTCTCTCTCTCTCTCTCTCTCTTACTGTCTCTGACTCTCTCTCTCTGTCTCTCTGCCTCTCACTGTCTCACTCTCCCTCTCCAGGCCTATGGGTTTTGTACGTGTGTTCTGGAGAACTTTTCTGTGAAACTACACCTGTATGTGTGCAGACAGCTCACTGCCTGCCGGTGTGACAGATGAGACCTCGGCAGGAGTCCCGACACCACACATTGTGCTGAAATTTATGGTAACGTATTCAGGACCTGCCACTGATTTTCTGCAGCTCAGAGTGTAAACCTGCCCTTTCGACTCTTTCACATCCTTTCCAACATATGGACCTGTGTTTTAGTCTGTGCTGGTGGAATGGGAGTGAAACAATGATCTGATCACTCGGCAGTGTCACAGAGCTGGGCAGATCTCCCCGAACCACACACCATCTCACCGAGTTTGTCCAACAGTCTCTCCGAGCTGGGGGAGAGTCCCACAGCCCCTGGGATTGGCTTAAGTAGGATGCAACAATGGCGCAGTAATGACACGGATTCAATCCCCTTTCAATATTCACTGGGAAGTTAGCATGGAGTGTAGGGGAGAGAAAGACTGTGCTTCCTCTACATTATGTTCACTAATTCCCTGGATTCCCTATTTAATATGGTCTCTTACAGAAGGGAGGTACTGCAGGGAATTCAGGGCCAGAGTGATCTCCTGGATTAGTTTCAATTGCCTAGATGGGTTGGAGAGTAATTTCCCAGATTTTTCCCCACAAATTGTCCTGGGGTTTTTATGTTTTTTGCCTCTCAACAACAACAACTTGTATTTATATAGCGCCTTTAACGTAGTAAAACGTCCCAAGGCGCTTCACAGGAGTATTTTAAGACAAAAAATTGGACACTGAGCCACATAAGGGGAAATTAAGGAAGGCGACCAAAAGCTTGGTCAAAGAGGTAGGTTTTAAGGAGGGTCTTAAAGGGGGAAAGAGAGGTAGCGAGGCAGAGAGGATTAGGGAGGGAATTCCAGAGCTTAGGGCCTCGGCAACAGCAGGCACGGCTGCCAACGGTTGAGTGATTATAATCAGGGATGCTCAAGAGGGCAGAATTAGTGGAGCGCAGATATCTCAGGGGGGTTGTGGGGCTGAAGGAGATTAAAGAGATAGGGAGGGGCGAGCCCATGGAGGGATTTGAAATCAAGGAATCAAGGATGAGAATTTTGAAATCGAGGCATTGCGTAACCGGGAACCAATGTAGGTCAGCGAGCACAGGGGTGATGGGCGAACTGGACTTGGTGCGAGTTAGGACAAGGGCAGCCGAGTTTTGGATGACCTCAAGTTTACCTGGTGGTGGGGGTGGGGGGGAATGTAGGAGGCCAGCCAGGGGCTTACAAAGGCATGATGAGGGTTTCAGCAGCAGATGAGCTGAGGCAGGGGCGGAGTCGGGTGATGTTACAGAGGTGGAAGTGATCTCAGGGATCACATGGTTTCGGGTGGGGTGGAGAGTGTATATATTGTGATACACAAGGTATCGCAATTCGGTTGGACAGTCTCAATGGACCAGTGGGTCTTTACCTGTCCGTCATTGTTTATATGTTCAACCCCAAGGGATCAGTGACCAGAATATAGAGGGAATTAAATCCCGGGGGATCAGTGACGAGAATATAGAGGGAATTCAATCCCGGGGGATCAGTGACCAGAATATAGAGGGAATTCAATCCCGGGGGATCAGTGACCAGAATATAGAGGGAATTCATTCCCGGGGGAACAGTGACCAGAATACAGAGGGAATTCAATCCCAGGGGATCAGTGACCAGAATACAGAGGGAATTCAATCCCGGGGATCAGTGACCAGAATATAGAGGGAATTCAATCCCGGGGGATCAGTGACCAGAATATAGAGGGAATTCAATCCTGGGGGATTAGTGACCAGAATATAGAGGGAATTCAATCCCGGGGGATCAGTGATCAGAACATAGAGGGAATTCAATTCCGGGGGATCAGTGACCAGAATATAGAGGGAATTCAATCCCGGGGGATCAGTGACCAGAATATAGAGGGAATTCAATCCCGGGGGATCTGTGACCAGGATATAGAGGGAATTCAATCCCAGGGGGATCAGTGACCAGAATATAGAGGGAATTCAACCCGAAGGGATCAGTGACCAGAATATAGAGGGAATTCAATCCCGGGGGATCAGTGACCAGAATATAGAGGGAATTCAATCCCGGGGGATCAGTGACCAGAATATAGAGGGAATTCAATCCCGGGGGATCAGTGACCAGAATATAGAGGGGATTCAATCCCGGGGGATCAGTGACCAGAATATAGAGGGAATTGAATCCCGGGGATCAGTGACCAGAATATAGAGGGAATTCAATCCCAAGGGATCAGTGACCAGAATATAGAGGGTATTCAATCCCGGGGAATCAGTGACCAGAATATAGAGGGAATTCTATCCCGGGGATCAGTGACCAGAATATAGAGGGAATTCAATCCCGGGGGAACAGTGACCAGGATATAGAGGGAATTCAATCCCAGGGGATCAGTGACCAGGATATAAAGGGAATTCAATCCCGGGGGATCAGTGACCAGAATATAGAGGGAAGTCAATCCCAGGGGATCAGTGACCAGAATATAGAGGGGATTCAATCCCGGGGGATCAGTGACCAGAATATAAAGGGAATTCAATCCCGGGGGATCAGTGACCAGAATAGAGAGGGAATTCAATCCCGGGAGATCAGTGACCAGAATATAGAGGGAATTCAATCCCGGGGGATCAGTGACCAGAATATAGAGGGAATTCAATCTCGGGGGATCAGTGACCAGAATATAGAGGGAATTCAATCCCGGGGGATCAGAGACCAGAATATAGAGGGAATTCAACCCCAAGGGATCAGTGACCAGAATATAGAGGGAATTCAATCCCGGGGGATCAGTAACCAGAATATGGAGGGAATTCAATCCCGGGGGATCAGTGACCAGAATATAGAGGGAATTCAATCCCGGGGGATCAGTGACCAGAATATAGAGGGAATTCAATCTCGGGGGATCAGTGACCAGAATATAGAGGGAATTCAATCCCGTGGGATCAGTGACCAGAATATAGAGGGAATTCAATCCCGGGGGATCAGTGACCAGAATATAGAGGGAATTCAATCCCGGGGGATCAGTGACCAGAAAAAAGAGGGAATTCAATCCCAGGGGATCAGTGACCAGAATATAGAGGGAATTCAATCCCGGGGGATCAGTGACCAGAATATAGAGGGAATTCAATCCAGGGGGATCAGTGACCAGAATATAGAGGGAATTCAATCCCGGGGGATCAGTGACCAGAATGTAGAGGGAATTCAATCCCGAGGGGATCAGTGACCAGGATATAGAGGGAATTCAATCCCAGGGGATCAGTGACCAGGATACAGAGGGAATTCAATCCCAGGGGATCAGTGACCAGAATATAGAGGGAATTCAATCCCGGGGGATCAGTGACCAGAATGTAGAGGGAATTCAATCCTGGGGGATCAGTGACCAGAATATGGAGGGAATTCAATCCCGGGGGATCAGTGACCAGAATATAGAGGGAATTCAATCTCGGGGGATCAGTGACCAGAATATAGAGGGAATTCAATCCCGGGGGATCAGAGACCAGAATATAGAGGGAATTCAATCCCAAGGGATCAGTGACCAGAATATAGAGGTAATTCAATTCCGGGGGATCAGTGACCAGAATATAGAGGGAATTCAATCCCGTGGGATCAGTGACTGGAATATAGAGGGAATTAAATCCCGGGGGATCAGTGACCAGAATATAGAGGGAATTCAATCCCGGGGGATCAGTGACCAGAATATAGAGAGAATTCAATCCCGGGGATCAGTGACCAGAATATAGAGGGATTTCAACCCCAAGGGATCAGTGACCAGAATATAGAGGGAATTCAATCTCGGGGGATCAGTGACCAGAATATAGAGGGAATTCAAACCCGGGGGATCAGAGACCAGAATATAGAGGGAATTCAACCCCAAGGGATCAGTGACCAGAATATGGAGGGAATTCAATCCCGGGGGATCAGTGACCAGAATATAGAGGGAATTCAATCCCGGGGGATCAGTGACCAGAATATAGAGGGAATTAAATCCCGGGGGATCAGTGACCAGAATATAGAGGGAATTCAATCCCGGGAGATCAGTGTCCAGAATATAGAGGGAATTCAATCCCGGGGATCAGTGACCAGAATATAGAGGGAATTCAACCCCAAGGGATCAGTGACCAGAATATAGAGGGAATTCAATCCTGGGGGATCAGTGACCAGAATATAGAGGGAATTCAATCCCGGGGGATCAGTGACCAGAACATAGAGGGAATTCAATTCCGGGGGATCAGTGACCAGAATATAGAGGGAATTCAATCCCGGGGATCAGTGACCAGAATATAGAGGGATTTCAACCCCAAGGGATCAGTGACCAGAATATAGAGGGAATTCAATCTCGGGGGATCAGCGACCAGAATATAGAGGGAATTCAATCCCGGGGGATCAGAGACCAGAATATAGAGGGAATTCAACCCCAAGGGATCAGTGACCAGAATATGGAGGGAATTCAATCCCGGGGGATCAGTGACCAGAATATAGAGGGAATTCAATCCCGGGGGATCAGTGACCAGAATATAGAGGGAATTAAATCCCGGGGGATCAGTGACCAGAATATAGAGGGAATTCAATCCCGGGAGATCAGTGACCAGAATATAGAGGGAATTCAATCCCGGGGATCAGTGACCAGAATATAGAGGGAATTCAACCCCAAGGGATCAGTGACCAGAATATAGAGGGAATTCAATCCTGGGGGATCAGTGACCAGAATATAGAGGGAATTCAATCCCGGGGGATCAGTGACCAGAACATAGAGGGAATTCAATTCCGGGGGATCAGTGACCAGAATATAGAGGGAATTCAATCCCGGGGGATCAGTGACCAGAATATAGAGGGAATTCAATCCCGGGGGATCTGTGACCAGGATATAGAGGGAATTCAATCCCAGGGGGATCAGTGACCAGAATATAGAGGGAATTCAAGCCGAAGGGATCAGTGACCAGAATATAGAGGGAATTCAATCCCGGGGGATCAGTGACCAGAATATCGAGGGAATTCAATCCCGGGGGATCAGTGACCAGAATATAGAGGGAATTCAATCCCGGGGGATCAGAGACCAGAATATAGAGGGAATTCAATCCCGGGGGATCAGTGACCAGAATATAGAGGGAATTGAATCCCGGGGATCAGTGACCAGAATATAGAGGGAATTCAATCCCAAGGGATCAGTGACCAGAATATAGAGGGTATTCAATCCCGGGGAATCAGTGACCAGAATATAGAGGGAATTCTATCCCGGGGATCAGTGACCAGAATATAGAGGGAATTCAATCCCGGGGGAACAGTGACCAGGATATAGAGGGAATTCAATCCCAGGGGATCAGTGACCAGGATATAAAGGGAATTCAATCCCGGGGGATCAGTGACCAGAATATAGAGGGAAGTCAATCCCAGGGGATCAGTGACCAGAATATAGAGGGGATTCAATCCCGGGGGATCAGTGACCAGAATATAAAGGGAATTCAATCCCGGGGGATCAGTGACCAGAATAGAGAGGGAATTCAATCCCGGGAGATCAGTGACCAGAATATAGAGGGAATTCAATCCCGGGGGATCAGTGACCAGAATATCGAGGGAATTCAATCTCGGGGGATCAGTGACCAGAATATAGAGGGAATTCAATCCCGGGGGATCAGAGACCAGAATATAGAGGGAATTCAACCCCAAGGGATCAGTGACCAGAATATAGAGGGAATTCAATCCCGGGGGATCAGTAACCAGAATATGGAGGGAATTCAATCCCGGGGGATCAGTGACCAGAATATAGAGGGAATTCAATCCCGGGGGATCAGTGACCAGAATATAGAGGGAATTCAATCTCGGGGGATCAGTGACCAGAATATAGAGGGAATTCAATCCCGTGGGATCAGTGACCAGAATATAGAGGGAATTCAATCCCGGGGGATCAGTGACCAGAATATAGAGGGAATTCAATCCCGGGGGATCAGTGACCAGAAAAAAGAGGGAATTCAATCCCAGGGGATCAGTGACCAGAATATAGAGGGAATTCAATCCCGGGGGATCAGTGACCAGAATATAGAGGGAATTCAATCCAGGGGGATCAGTGACCAGAATATAGAGGGAATTCAATCCCGGGGGATCAGTGACCAGAATATAGAGGGAATTCAATCCCGAGGGGATCAGTGACCAGGATATAGAGGGAATTCAATCCCAGGGGATCAGTGACCAGGATACAGAGGGAATTCAATCCCAGGGGATCAGTGACCAGAATATAGAGGGAATTCAATCCCGGGGGATCAGTGACCAGAATGTAGAGGGAATTCAATCCTGGGGGATCAGTGACCAGAATATGGAGGGAATTCAATCCCGGGGGATCAGTGACCAGAATATAGAGGGAATTCAATCTCGGGGGATCAGTGACCAGAATATAGAGGGAATTCAATCCCGGGGGATCAGAGACCAGAATATAGAGGGAATTCAATCCCAAGGGATCAGTGACCAGAATATAGAGGTAATTCAATTCCGGGGGATCAGTGACCAGAATATAGAGGGAATTCAATCCCGTGGGATCAGTGACTAGAATATAGAGGGAATTAAATCCCGGGGGATCAGTGACCAGAATATAGAGGGAATTCAATCCCGGGGGATCAGTGACCAGAATATAGAGGGAATTCAATCCCGGGGATCAGTGACCAGAATATAGAGGGATTTCAACCCCAAGGGATCAGTGACCAGAATATAGAGGGAATTCAATCTCGGGGGATCAGTGACCAGAATATAGAGGGAATTCAAACCCGGGGGATCAGAGACCAGAATATAGAGGGAATTCAACCCCAAGGGATCAGTGACCAGAATATGGAGGGAATTCAATCCCGGGGGATCAGTGACCAGAATATAGAGGGAATTCAATCCCGGGGGATCAGTGACCAGAATATAGAGGGAATTAAATCCCGGGGGATCAGTGACCAGAATATAGAGGGAATTCAATCCCGGGAGATCAGTGTCCAGAATATAGAGGGAATTCAATCCCGGGGATCAGTGACCAGAATATAGAGGGAATTCAACCCCAAGGGATCAGTGACCAGAATATAGAGGGAATTCAATCCTGGGGGATCAGTGACCAGAATATAGAGGGAATTCAATCCCGGGGGATCAGTGACCAGAACATAGAGGGAATTCAATTCCGGGGGATCAGTGACCAGAATATAGAGGGAATTCAATCCCGGGGATCAGTGACCAGAATATAGAGGGATTTCAACCCCAAGGGATCAGTGACCAGAATATAGAGGGAATTCAATCTCGGGGGATCAGCGACCAGAATATAGAGGGAATTCAATCCCGGGGGATCAGAGACCAGAATATAGAGGGAATTCAACCCCAAGGGATCAGTGACCAGAATATGGAGGGAATTCAATCCCGGGGGATCAGTGACCAGAATATAGAGGGAATTCAATCCCGGGGGATCAGTGACCAGAATATAGAGGGAATTAAATCCCGGGGGATCAGTGACCAGAATATAGAGGGAATTCAATCCCGGGAGATCAGTGACCAGAATATAGAGGGAATTCAATCCCGGGGATCAGTGACCAGAATATAGAGGGAATTCAACCCCAAGGGATCAGTGACCAGAATATAGAGGGAATTCAATCCTGGGGGATCAGTGACCAGAATATAGAGGGAATTCAATCCCGGGGGATCAGTGACCAGAACATAGAGGGAATTCAATTCCGGGGGATCAGTGACCAGAATATAGAGGGAATTCAATCCCGGGGGATCAGTGACCAGAATATAGAGGGAATTCAATCCCGGGGGATCTGTGACCAGGATATAGAGGGAATTCAATCCCAGGGGGATCAGTGACCAGAATATAGAGGGAATTCAAGCCGAAGGGATCAGTGACCAGAATATAGAGGGAATTCAATCCCGGGGGATCAGTGACCAGAATATCGAGGGTATTCAATCCCGGGGGATCAGTGACCAGAATATAGAGGGAATTCTATCCCGGGGGATCAGTGACCAGAATATAGAGGGAATTCAATCACGGGGGATCAGTGACCAGAATATAGAGGGAATTCAAACCCGGGGGATCAGTGACCAGAATATAGAGGGAATTCAATCCAGGGGGATCAGTGACCAGAATATAGAGGGAATTCAATCCCGGGGGATCAGTGACCAGAATATAGAGGGAATTCAATCCCGAGGGGATCAGTGACCAGGATATAGAGGGAATTCAATCCCAGGGGATCAGTGACCAGGATATAGAGGGAATTCAATCCCAGGGGATCAGTGACCAGAATATAGAGGGAATTCAACCCCAAGGGATCAGTGACCAGAATATAGAGGGAATTCAATCTCGGGGGATCAGTGACCAGAATATAGAGGGAATTCAATCCCGGGGGATCAGAGACCAGAATATAGAGGGAATTCAACCCCAAGGGATCAGTGACCAGAATATGGAGGGAATTCAATCCCGGGGGATCAGTGACCAGAATATAGAGGGAATTCAATCCCGGGGGATCAGTGACCAGAATATAGAGGGAATTAAATCCCGGGGGATCAGTGACCAGAATATAGAGGGAATTCAATCCCGGGGGATCAGTGACCAGAATATAGAGGGAATTCAATCCCGGGGATCAGTGACCAGAATATAGAGGGAATTCAACCCCAAGGGATCAGTGACCAGAATATAGAGGGAATTCAATCCCGGGGGATCAGTGAGCAGAATATAGAGGGAATTCAATCCCGGGGGATCAGTGACCAGAATAAAAAGGGAATTCAATCCCAGGGGATCAGTGACCAGAATATAGATGTAATTCAATCCCGGGGATAAGTGACCAGAATATAGAGGGAATTCAATCCCGGGGATCAGTGACCAGAATATAGAGGGAATTCAATCCCGGGGGATCAGTGGCCAGAATATAGAGGGAATTCAATCCCGGGGAATCAGTGACCAGAATATAGACGGAATTCAGCCACGGGGATTAGTGACCAGAATATAGAGGGAATTCAATCCCGGGGATGAGTGACCAGAATATAGAGGGAATTCAATCCCGGGGGATTAGTGACAAGAATATAGAGGGTATGCAATCCCGGGGGATGAGTGACCAGAATATAGAGGGAATTCAATCCCGGGGGATCAGTGACCAGAATATAGAGGGAATTAAACCCCGGGGATTAGTGACCAGAATATAGAGGGAATTCAATCCCGGGGATGAGTAACCAGAATATAGAGGGAATTCAATCCCGGGAGATCAGTGACCAGAATATAGAAGAAATACAATCCCGGGGGGATCAGTGACCTGAATATAGAGGGAATTCAATCCCAGAGGATCAGTGACCAGAATATAGAGGGAATTCAATCCCAGGGGATCAGTGACCAGAATATAGAGGGAATTCAATCCGAGGGGATCAGTGACCAGAATATTGAGGGAATTCAATCCCGGGGGATCAGTGACCAGAATATAGAGGGAATTCAATCCCGGGGGATCAGTGACCAGAACATAGAGGGAATTCAATCCCGGGGCATCAGTGACCAGAATATAGAGGGAATTCAATCCCGGGGATCAGTGACCAGAATATAGAGGGAATTCAATCCCGGGGGAATCAGTGACCAGAAAAAAGAGGGAATTCAATCCCAGGGGATCAGGAACCAGAATATAGAGGGAATTCAATCCCGGGTGATCAGTGACCAGAATACAGAGGGAATTCCATCCCGGGGGATCAGTGACCAGAATATAGAGGGAATTCAATCCCGGGGATCAGTGACCAGAATATAGAGGGAATTCAATCCCGGGGGATCAGTGACCAGAATATAGAGGGAATTCAATCCCGGGGGATCAGTGACCAGTATATAAAGGGATTTCAATCCCGGGGGATCAGTGACCAGAATACAAAGGGAATTCAATCCCGGGGGATCAGTGACCAGAATATAGAGGGAATTCAATCCCGGGGGATCAGTGACCAGAACATAGAGGCAATTCAATCCCGGGTGATCAGTGACCAGAATATAGAGGGAATTCAATCCCAAGGGTTCAGTGACCAGAATGTAGAAGGGATTCAATCCCGGGGGATCAGTGACCAGAATATAGAGGGCATTGATTCCCAAGGGATCAGTGACCAGAATATAGAGGGAATTCAATCCTGGGGATCAGTGACCAGAATATAGAGGTTATTCAATCCCGTGGGATCAGTGACCAGAATATAGAGGGTCTTCAATCCCGGGGGATCAGTGACCAGAATATAGAGGGAATTCAATCCCGGGGGATCAGTGACCCGAATATAGAGGGAATTCAATCCCGGGTGATCAGTGACCAGAATATAGAGGGAATTCAATCCCAGGGGAACAGTGACCAGAACATAGAATGAATTCAATCCCAAGGGATCAGTTACCAGAATATAGAGGGAATTCAATCCCGGGGGATCAGTGAACAGAATATATAGGGAATTCAATCCCAGGTGACCAGTGACCAGAATATAGAGGGAATTCAAACCCAGGGGATCAGTGATCAGAATATAGAGGGAATTCAACCCCAGGTGTTCAGTGACCAGAATATAAAGGGAATTGAATGCCGGGGGATCAGTGACCGGAATATAGAGGGAATTCCATCCGAGGGGAACAGTGACCAGAATATAAAGGGAATTCAATCCCGGGGGATCAGTGACCAGAATATAGAGGGAATTCAATCCCGGGGGATCAGTGACGAGAAGATAGAGGAAATTCAATCCAGGGGGATCAGTGACCAGAATTTTGAGGGAATTCAATACAGGGGGATCAGTGACCAGAATATAGAGGGAATTCAATCCTGGGGGATCATGACCAGAATATAGAGGGAATTCAATCCCGGGGTATCAGTGACCAGAATATACAGGGAATTCAATCCCAGGGGATCAGTGACCAGAATATTGAGGGAATTCAATCCCGGGGGATCAGTGACCAGAATATAGAGGGAATTCAATCCCGGGGGCTCAGTGACCAGAACATAGAGGGAATTCAATCCCGGGGGATGAGTGACCAGAATATAGAGGGAATTCAATCCCGGGGATTAGTGACCAGAATATAGAGGGTATTCAATCCCGGGGGATCAGTGACCAGAATATAGAGGGAATTCAATCCCAGGGGATCAGTTACCAGAATATAGAGGGAATTCAACCCCGGGGATTAGTGACCAGAATATCGAGGGAATTCAATCCCGGGGATGAGTAACCAGAATAAAGAGGGAATTCAATCCCGGGGGATCAGTGACCCGAATATAGAGGGAATTCAATCCCGGGGGATCAGTGACCAGAATATAGAGGGCATTCAATCCCGGGTGATCAGTGACGAGAACCTAGAGGGAATGCAATCGCAGGGGATCCGTGACCAGAATATAGAGGGCATTCAATCCCAGGGGATCAGTGACCAGGATATAGAGGGAATTCAATCCCGGGGGATCAGTGACCAGAATATAGAGGGAATTCAATCCCGGGGGATCAGTGAACAGAATATATAGGGAATTCAATCCCAGGGGATCAGTGACCAGGATATAGAGGGAATTCAATCCCAGGGGATCAGTGACCAGAATATAGAGGGAATTCAACCCCAAGGGTTAGTGACCAGAATATAGAGGGAATTCAATCCCGGGGGATCAGTGACCAGAATATAGAGGGAATTCAATCCCAGGGGAACAGTGACCAGAATATAGAGGGAATTCAATCCCGGGGGGTCAGTGACCTGAATATAGAGGGAATTCAATCCCGGGGATCAGTGACGAGAATATAGAGGGAATTCAATCCCAGGGGATCAGTGACCAGAATATAGAGGGAATTCAATCCCGGGGGATCAGTGACCTGAATATTGAGGGAATTCAATCCCGGGGGATCAGTGACCTGAATATTGTGGGAATTCAATCCCGGGGGATCAGTGACCAGAATATAGAGGGAATTCAATCCCGGGGGATCAGTGACCTGAATATTGAGGGAATTCAATCTCGGGGGATCAGTGACCAGAATATAGAGGGAATACAATCCAGGGGGATCAGTGACCAGAATATAGAGGGAATTCAATCCCGGGTGATCAGTGACCAGAATATAGAGGGAATTCAATCCCGGGGGATCAGTGACCAGAATATAGAGGGAATTCAATCCCAAGGGATCAGTGACCACAATATAGAGGGAATTCAATCCCGGGAGATCAGTGACCAGAATCTAGAGGGAATTCAATCGCAGGGGATCAGTGACCAGAACATCGAATGAATTCAATCCCAAGGGATCAGTGACGAGATTATAGAGGGAATTCAATCCCGAGGGATCAGTGAACAGAATATATAGGGAATTCAATCCCAGGGGATCAGTGACCAGAATATAGAGGGAATTCAATCCCAAGGGATCAGTGACGAGATTATAGAGGGAATTCAATCCCGAGGGATCAGTGAACAGAATATATAGGGAATTCAATCCCAGGGGATCAGTGACCAGAATATAGAGGGAATTCAATCCCAGGGGATCAGTGACCAGAATATAGAGGGAATTCAACCCCAGGGGTTCAGTGACCAGAATATAGAGGGAATTCAATCCCGGGGGATCAGTGACCAGAATATAGAGGGAATTCAATCCCGGGGGATCAGTGACCAGAATATAGAGGGAATTCAATACCAGGGGATCAGTGACCAGAATATTGAGGGAATTCAATCCCGGGGATCAGTGACCAGAATATAGAGGGAATTCAATCCCGGGGGCTCAGTGACCAGAACATAGAGGGAATTCAATCCCGGGAGATCAGTGACCAGAATATGGAGGGAATTCAATCCCAGGGGATCAGTGACCAGAATATAGAGGGAATTCAACCCCGGGGATTAGTGACCAGAATATAGAGGGATTTCAATCCCGGGGATGAGTAACCAGAATATAGAGGGAATTCAATCCCGGGGGATCAGTGACCCGAATATAGAGGGAATTCACTCCCGGGGGATCAGTGACCAGAATATAGAGGGAATTCAATCCCGGGGGATCAGTGACCAGAATATAGAGGGAATTCAATCCCGGGGATCAGTGACCAGAATATAGAGGGAATTCAATCCCGCGGGATCATTGACCAGAATATAGAGGGAATTCAATCCCAGGGATCAGTGACCAGAATATAGAGGGAATTCAATCCCGGGGGAATCAGTGACCAGAATATAGAGGGAATTCAACCCCGGGGGATCAGTGGCCAGAATATAGAGGGAATTCAATCCCGGGGATCAGTGACCAGAATATAGAGGGAATTCAATCCCGAGGGATCAGTGAACAGAATATATAGGGAATTCAATCCCAGGGGATCAGTGACCAGAATATAGAGGGAATTCAATCCCAGGGGATCAGTGACCAGAATATAGAGGGAATTCAACCCCAGGGGTTCAGTGACCAGAATATAGAGGGAATTCAATCCCGGGGGATCAGTGACCAGAATATAGAGGGAATTCAATCCCGGGGGATCAGTGACCAGAATATAGAGGGAATTCAATACCAGGGGATCAGTGACCAGAATATTGAGGGAATTCAATCCCGGGGATCAGTGACCAGAATATAGAGGGAATTCAATCCCGGGGGCTCAGTGACCAGAACATAGAGGGAATTCAATCCCGGGAGATCAGTGACCAGAATATGGAGGGAATTCAATCCCAGGGGATCAGTGACCAGAATATAGAGGGAATTCAACCCCGGGGATTAGTGACCAGAATATAGAGGGATTTCAATCCCGGGGATGAGTAACCAGAATATAGAGGGAATTCAATCCCGGGTGATCAGTGACCAGAATACAGAGGGAATTCCATCCCGGGGGATCAGTGACCAGAATATAGAGGGAATTCAATCCCGGGGATCAGTGACCAGAATATAGAGGGAATTCAATCCCGGGGGATCTGTGACCAGAATATAGAGGGAATTCAATCCCGGGGGATCAGTGACCAGTATATAAAGGGATTTCAATCCCGGGGGATCAGTGACCAGAATACAAAGGGAATTCAATCCCGGGGGATCAGTGACCAGAATATAGAGGGAATTCAATCCCGGGGGATCAGTGACCAGAACATAGAGGCAATTCAATCCCGGGTGATCAGTGACCAGAATATAGAGGGAATTCAATCCCAAGGGTTCAGTGACCAGAATGTAGAAGGGATTCAATCCCGGGGGATCAGTGACCAGAATATAGAGGGCATTGATTCCCAAGGGATCAGTGACCAGAATATAGAGGGAATTCAATCCTGGGGATCAGTGACCAGAATATAGAGGTTATTCAATCCCGTGGGATCAGTGACCAGAATATAGAGGGTCTTCAATCCCGGGGGATCAGTGACCAGAATATAGAGGGAATTCAATCCCGGGGGATCAGTGACCCGAATATAGAGGGAATTCAATCCCGGGTGATCAGTGACCAGAATATAGAGGGAATTCAATCCCAGGGGAACAGTGACCAGAACATAGAATGAATTCAATCCCAAGGGATCAGTTACCAGAATATAGAGGGAATTCAATCCCGGGGGATCAGTGAACAGAATATATAGGGAATTCAATCCCAGGTGACCAGTGACCAGAATATAGAGGGAATTCAAACCCAGGGGATCAGTGATCAGAATATAGAGGGAATTCAACCCCAGGTGTTCAGTGACCAGAATATAAAGGGAATTGAATGCCGGGGGATCAGTGACCGGAATATAGAGGGATTTCCATCCCAGGGGAACAGTGACCAGAATATAAAGGGAATTCAATCCCGGGGGATCAGTGACCAGAATATAGAGGGAATTCAATCCCGGGGGATCAGTGACGAGAAGATAGAGGAAATTCAATCCAGGGGGATCAGTGACCAGAATTTTGAGGGAATTCAATACAGGGGGATCAGTGACCAGAATATAGAGGGAATTCAATCCTAGGGGATCATGACCAGAATATAGAGGGAATTCAATCCCGGGGTATCAGTGACCAGAATATACAGGGAATTCAATCCCAGGGGATCAGTGACCAGAATATTGAGGGAATTCAATCCCGGGGGATCAGTGACCAGAATATAGAGGGAATTCAATCCCGGGGGCTCAGTGACCAGAACATAGAGGGAATTCAATCCCGGGGGATGAGTGACCAGAATATAGAGGGAATTCAATCCCGGGGATTAGTGACCAGAATATAGAGGGTATTCAATCCCGGGGGATCAGTGACCAGAATATAGAGGGAATTCAATCCCAGGGGATCAGTTACCAGAATATAGAGGGAATTCAACCCCGGGGATTAGTGACCAGAATATCGAGGGAATTCAATCCCGGGGATGAGTAACCAGAATAAAGAGGGAATTCAATCCCGGGGGATCAGTGACCCGAATATAGAGGGAATTCAATCCCGGGGGATCAGTGACCAGAATATAGAGGGCATTCAATCCCGGGTGATCAGTGACGAGAACCTAGAGGGAATGCAATCGCAGGGGATCCGTGACCAGAATATAGAGGGCATTCAATCCCAGGGGATCAGTGACCAGGATATAGAGGGAATTCAATCCCGGGGGATCAGTGACCAGAATATAGAGGGAATTCAATCCCGGGGGATCAGTGAACAGAATATATAGGGAATTCAATCCCAGGGGATCAGTGACCAGGATATAGAGGGAATTCAATCCCAGGGGATCAGTGACCAGAATATAGAGGGAATTCAACCCCAAGGGTTAGTGACCAGAATATAGAGGGAATTCAATCCCGGGGGATCAGTGACCAGAATATAGAGGGAATTCAATCCCAGGGGAACAGTGACCAGAATATAGAGGGAATTCAATCCCGGGGGGTCAGTGACCTGAATATAGAGGGAATTCAATCCCGGGGATCAGTGACGAGAATATAGAGGGAATTCAATCCCAGGGGATCAGTGACCAGAATATAGAGGGAATTCAATCCCGGGGGATCAGTGACCTGAATATTGAGGGAATTCAATCCCGGGGGATCAGTGACCTGAATATTGTGGGAATTCAATCCCGGGGGATCAGTGACCAGAATATAGAGGGAATTCAATCCCGGGGGATCAGTGACCTGAATATTGAGGGAATTCAATCTCGGGGGATCAGTGACCAGAATATAGAGGGAATACAATCCAGGGGGATCAGTGACCAGAATATAGAGGGAATTCAATCCCGGGGGAATCAGTGACCAGAATTTGGAGGGAATTCAACCCCACGGGATCAGGGACCAGAATATAGAGGGAATTCAATCCCGGGTGATCAGTGACCAGAATATAGAGGGAATTCAATCCCGGGGGATCAGTGACCAGAATATAGAGGGAATTCAATCCCAAGGGATCAGTGACCACAATATAGAGGGAATTCAATCCCGGGAGATCAGTGACCAGAATCTAGAGGGAATTCAATCGCAGGGGATCAGTGACCAGAACATCGAATGAATTCAATCCCAAGGGATCAGTGACGAGATTATAGAGGGAATTCAATCCCGAGGGATCAGTGAACAGAATATATAGGGAATTCAATCCCAGGGGATCAGTGACCAGAATATAGAGGGAATTCAATCCCAAGGGATCAGTGACGAGATTATAGAGGGAATTCAATCCCGAGGGATCAGTGAACAGAATATATAGGGAATTCAATCCCAGGGGATCAGTGACCAGAATATAGAGGGAATTCAATCCCAGGGGATCAGTGACCAGAATATAGAGGGAATTCAACCCCAGGGGTTCAGTGACCAGAATATAGAGGGAATTCAATCCCGGGGGATCAGTGACCAGAATATAGAGGGAATTCAATCCCGGGGGATCAGTGACCAGAATATAGAGGGAATTCAATACCAGGGGATCAGTGACCAGAATATTGAGGGAATTCAATCCCGGGGATCAGTGACCAGAATATAGAGGGAATTCAATCCCGGGGGCTCAGTGACCAGAACATAGAGGGAATTCAATCCCGGGAGATCAGTGACCAGAATATGGAGGGAATTCAATCCCAGGGGATCAGTGACCAGAATATAGAGGGAATTCAACCCCGGGGATTAGTGACCAGAATATAGAGGGATTTCAATCCCGGGGATGAGTAACCAGAATATAGAGGGAATTCAATCCCGGGGGATCAGTGACCCGAATATAGAGGGAATTCACTCCCGGGGGATCAGTGACCAGAATATAGAGGGAATTCAATCCCGGGGGATCAGTGACCAGAATATAGAGGGAATTCAATCCCGGGGATCAGTGACCAGAATATAGAGGGAATTCAATCCCGCGGGATCATTGACCAGAATATAGAGGGAATTCAATCCCAGGGATCAGTGACCAGAATATAGAGGGAATTCAATCCCGGGGGAATCAGTGACCAGAATATAGAGGGAATTCAACCCCGGGGGATCAGTGGCCAGAATATAGAGGGAATTCAATCCCGGGGATCAGTGACCAGAATATAGAGGGAATTCAATCCCGGGGGATCAGTGGCCAGAATATAGAGGGAATTCAATCCCGGGGAATCAGTGACCAGAATATAGACGGAATTCAGCCACGGGGATTAGTGACCAGAATATAGAGGGAATTCAATCCCGGGGATGAGTGACCAGAATATAGAGGGAATTCCATCCCGGGGGATTAGTGACAAGAATATAGAGGGTATGCAATCCCGGGGGATGAGTGACCAGAATATAGAGGGAATTCAATCCCGGGGGATCAGTGACCAGAATATAGAGGGAATTTAACCCCGGGGATTAGTGACCAGAATATAGAGGGAATTCAATCCCGGGGATGAGTAACCAGAATATAGAGGGAATTCAATCCCGGGAGATCAGTGACCAGAATATAGAAGAAATACAATCCCGGGGGGATCAGTGACCTGAATATAGAGGGAATTCAATCCCAGAGGATCAGTGACCAGAATATAGAGGGAATTCAATCCCAGGGGATCAGTGACCAGAATATAGAGGGAATTCAATCCGAGGGGATCAGTGACCAGAATATTGAGGGAATTCAATCCCGGGGGATCAGTGACCAGAATATAGAGGGAATTCAATCCCGGGGGATCAGTGACCAGAACATAGAGGGAATTCAATCCCGGGGCATCAGTGACCAGAATATAGAGGGAATTCAATCCCGGGGATCAGTGACCAGAATATAGAGGGAATTCAATCCCGGGGGAATCAGTGACCAGAAAAAAGAGGGAATTCAATCCCAGGGGATCAGGAACCAGAATATAGAGGGAATTCAATCCCGGGTGATCAGTGACCAGAATACAGAGGGAATTCCATCCCGGGGGATCAGTGACCAGAATATAGAGGGAATTCAATCCCGGGGATCAGTGACCAGAATATAGAGGGAATTCAATCCCGGGGGATCAGTGACCAGAATATAGAGGGAATTCAATCCCGGGGGATCAGTGACCAGTATATAAAGGGAATTCAATCCCGGGGGATCAGTGACCAGAATACAAAGGGAATTCAATCCCGGGGGATCAGTGACCAGAATATAGAGGGAATTCAATCCCGGGGGATCAGTGACCAGAACATAGAGGCAATTCAATCCCGTGTGATCAGTGACCAGAATATAGAGGGAATTCAATCCCAAGGGTTCAGTGACCAGAATGTAGAAGGGATTCAATCCCGGGGGATCAGTGACCAGAATATAGAGGGCATTGATTCCCAAGGGATCAGTGACCAGAATATAGAGGGAATTCAATCCTGGGGATCAGTGACCAGAATATAGAGGTTATTCAATCCCGTGGGATCAGTGACCAGAATATAGAGGGTCTTCAATCCCGGGGGATCAGTGACCAGAATATAGAGGGAATTCAATCCCGGGGGATCAGTGACCCGAATATAGAGGGAATTCAATCCCGGGTGATCAGTGACCAGAATATAGAGGGAATTCAATCCCAGGGGAACAGTGACCAGAACATAGAATGAATTCAATCCCAAGGGATCAGTTACCAGAATATAGAGGGAATTCAATCCCGGGGGATCAGTGAACAGAATATATAGGGAATTCAATCCCAGGGGACCAGTGACCAGAATATAGAGGGAATTCAATCCCAGGGGATCAGTGATCAGAATATAGAGGGAATTCAACCCCAGGTGTTCAGTGACCAGAATATAAAGGGAATTGAATGCCGGGGGATCAGTGACCAGAATATAGAGGGAATTCCATCCCAGGGGAACAGTGACCAGAATATAAAGGGAATTCAATCCCGGGGGATCAGTGACCAGAATATAGAGGGAATTCAATCCCGGGGGATCAGTGACGAGAAGATAGAGGAAATTCAATCCAGGGGGATCAGTGACCAGAATTTTGAGGGAATTCAATACAGGGGGATCAGTGACCAGAATATAGAGGGAATTCAATCCTGGGGGATCATGACCAGAATATAGAGGGAATTCAATCCCGGGGTATCAGTGACCAGAATATACAGGGAATTCAATCCCAGGGGATCAGTGACCAGAATATTGAGGGAATTCAATCCCGGGGGATCAGTGACCAGAATATAGAGGGAATTCAATCCCGGGGGCTCAGTGACCAGAACATAGAGGGAATTCAATCCCGGGGGATGAGTGACCAGAATAAAGAGGGAATTCAATCCCGGGGATTAGTGACCAGAATATAGAGGGTATTCAATCCCGGGGGATCAGTGACCAGAATATAGAGGGAATTCAATCCCAGGGGATCAGTTACCAGAATATAGAGGGAATTCAACCCCGGGGATTAGTGACCAGAATATCGAGGGAATTCAATCCCGGGGATGAGTAACCAGAATAAAGAGGGAATTCAATCCCGGGGGATCAGTGACCCGAATATAGAGGGAATTCAATCCCGGGGGATCAGTGACCAGAATATAGAGGGCATTCAATCCCGGGTGATCAGTGACGAGAACCTAGAGGGAATGCAATCGCAGGGGATCCGTGACCAGAATATAGAGGGCATTCAATCCCAAGGGATCAGTGACCGGAACATAGAATGAATTCAATCCCAAGGGATCAGTGACCAGAATATAGAGGGAATTCAATCCCGGGGGATCAGTGAACAGAATATATAGGGAATTCAATCCCAGGGGATCAGTGACCAGGATATAGAGGGAATTCAATCCCAGGGGATCAGTGACCAGAATATAGAGGGAATTCAACCCCAAGGGTTAGTGACCAGAATATAGAGGGAATTCAATCCCGGGGGATCAGTGACCAGAATATAGAGGGAATTCAATCCCAGGGGAACAGTGACCAGAATATAGAGGGAATTCAATCCCGGGGGGTCAGTGACCTGAATATAGAGGGAATTCAATCCCGGGGATCAGTGACGAGAATATAGAGGGAATTCAATCCCGGGGGATCAGTGACCAGAATATAGAGGGAATTCAATCCCGGGGGATCAGTGACCTGAATATTGAGGGAATTCAATCCCGGGGGATCAGTGACCTGAATATTGTGGGAATTCAATCCCGGGGGATCAGTGACCAGAATATAGAGGGAAGTCAATCCCGGGGGATCAGTGACCTGAATATTGAGAGAATTCAATCTCGGGGGATCAGTGACCAGAATATAGAGGGAATACAATCCAGGGGGATCAGTGACCAGAATATAGAGGGAATTCAATCCCGGGGGAATCAGTGACCAGAATTTGGAGGGAATTCAACCCCAGGGGATCAGGGACCAGAATATAGAGGGAATTCAATCCCGGGTGATCAGTGACCAGAATATAGAGGGAATTCAATCCCGGGGGATCAGTGACCAGAATATAGAGGGAATTCAATCCCAAGGGATCAGTGACCACAATATAGAGGGAATTCAATCCCGGGAGATCAGTGACCAGAATCTAGAGGGAATTCAATCGCAGGGGATCAGTGACCAGAATATAGAGGACATTCAATCCCAAGGGATCAGTGACCAGAACATCGAATGAATTCAATCCCAAGGGATCAGTGACGAGATTATAGAGGGAATTCAATCCCGAGGGATCAGTGAACAGAATATATAGGGAATTCAATCCCAGGGGATCAGTGACCAGAATATAGAGGGAATTCAATCCCAGGGGATCAGTGACCAGAATATAGAGGGAATTCAACCCCAGGGGTTCAGTGACCAGAATATAGAGGGAATTCAATCCCGGGGGATCAGTGACCAGAATATAGAGGGAATTCAATCCCGGGGGATCAGTGACCAGAATATAGAGGGAATTCAATACCAGGGGATCAGTGACCAGAATATTGAGGGAATTCAATCCCGGGGATCAGTGACCAGAATATAGAGGGAATTCAATCCCGGGGGCTCAGTGACCAGAACATAGAGGGAATTCAATCCCGGGAGATCAGTGACCAGAATATGGAGGGAATTCAATCCCAGGGGATCAGTGACCAGAATATAGAGGGAATTCAACCCCGGGGATTAGTGACCAGAATATAGAGGGATTTCAATCCCGGGGATGAGTAACCAGAATATAGAGGGAATTCAATCCCGGGGGATCAGTGACCCGAATATAGAGGGAATTCACTCCCGGGGGATCAGTGACCAAAATATAGAGGGAATTCAATCCCGTGGGATCAGTGACCAGAATATAGAGGGAATTCAATCCCGGGGATCAGTGACCAGAATATAGAGGGAATTCAATCCCGCGGGATCATTGACCAGAATATAGAGGGAATTCAATCCCAGGGATCAGTGACCAGAATATAGAGGGAATTCAATCCCGGGGGAATCAGTGACCAGAATATAGAGGGAATTCAACCCCAGGGGATCAGGGACCAGAATATAGAGGGAATTCAATCCCGGGGGATCAGTGACCAGAATATAGAGGGAATTCAATCCCAAGGGATCAGTGACTACAATATAGAGGGAATTCAATCCCGGGAGTTCAGTGACCAGAATCTAGAGGGAATTGAATCGCAGGGGATCAGTGACCAGAATATAGAGGGCATTCAATTTCAAGGGATCAGTGACCAGAACATAGAATGAATTCAATCCCAAGGGATCAGTGATGAGATTATAGAGGGAATTCAATCCCGAGGGATCCGTGAACAGAATATGTAGGGAATTCAATCCCAGGGGATCAGTGACCAGAATATAGTGGGAATTCAACCCCAGGGGATCAGTGACCAGAATATAGAGGGAATTCAACCCCAGGGGTTCAGTGACCAGAATATAGAGGGAATTCAATCCCAGGGGATCAGTGACCAGAATATAGAGGGAATTCAATCCCAGGGGAACAGTGACCAGAATATAGAGGGAATTCAATCCGGGGGGATCAGTGACCAGAATTTCGAGGGAATTCAACCCCAGGTGTTCAGTGACCAGAATATAAAGGGAATTGAATGCCGGGGGATCAGTGACCAGAATATAGAGGGAATTCAATCCCAGGGGAACAGTGACCAGAATATAGAGGGAATTCAATCCCGGGGGATCAGTGACCAGAATATAGAGGGAATTCAATCCCGGGGGATCAGTGACGAGAAGATAGAGGAAATTCAATCCCGGGGGATCAGTGACCAGAATTTTGAGGGAATTCAATCCAGGGGGATCAGTGACCAGAATATAGAGGGAATTCAATCCTGGGGGATCATGACCAGAATATAGAGGGAATTCAATCCCGGGGTATCAGTGACCAGAATATACAGGGAATTCAATCCCAGGGGATCAGTGACCAGAATATTGAGGGAATTCAATCCCGGGGGATCAGTGACCAGAATATAGAGGGAATTCAATCCCGGGGGCTCAGTGACCAGAACATAGAGGGAATTCAATCCCGGGGGATGAGTGACCAGAATATAGAGGGAATTCAATCCCGGGGATTAGTGACCAGAATATAGAGGGTATTCAATCCCGGGGGATCAGTGACCAGAATATAGAGGGAATTCAATCCCAGGGGATCAGTTACCAGAATATAGAGGGAATTCAACCCCGGGGATTAGTGATAAGAATATCGAGGGAATTCAATCCCGGGGATGAGTAACCAGAATAAAGAGGGAATTCAATCCCGGGGGATCAGTGACCCGAATATAGAGGGAATTCAATCCCGGGGGATCAGTGACCAGAATATAGAGGGCATTCAATCCCGGGTGATCAGTGACCAGAATATAGAGGGAATTCAATCCCGGGGGATCAGTGACCAGAATATAGAGGGAATTCAATCCCAAGGGATCAGTGACCACAATATAGAGGGAATTCAATCCCGGGAGATCAGTGACCAGAATCTAGAGGGAATTCAATCGCAGGGGATCAGTGACCAGAATATAGAGGGCATTCAATTTCAAGGGATCAGTGACCAGAACAGAGAATGAATTCAATCCCAAGGGATCAGTGACGAGATTTTAGAGGGAATTCAATCCCGAGGGATCCGTGAACAGAATATATAGGGAATTCAATCCCAGGGGATCAGTGACCAGAATATAGAGGGAATTCAATCCCAGGGGATCAGTGACCAGAATATAGAGGGAATTCAACCCCAGGGGTTCAGTGACCAGAATATAGAGGGAATTCAATCCCAGGGGATCAGTGACCAGAATATAGAGGGAATTCAATCCCAGGGGAACAGTGACCAGAATATAGAGGGATTTCAATCCGGGGGGATCAGTGACCAGAATATAGAGGGAATTCAATCCCGTGGGATCAGTGACCAGAATATAGAACGAATTCAATCCCGGGGGATCAGTGACCAGAGTATAGAGGGAATTCAATCCAGGGGGATCAGTGACCAGAATATAGAGGGAATTCAATCCCGGGGGATCAGTGACCAGAATACAGAGGGAATTCAATCCCGGGGGATCAGTGACCAGAATATAGAGGGAATTCAATCCCAGGGGATCAGTGACCAGAGTATTGAGGGAATTCAATCCTGGGGATCAGTGACCAGAATATAGAGGGAATTCAATCCCGGAGGCTCAGTGACCAGAACATAGAGGGAATTCAATCCCGGGGGATCAGTGACCAGAATATAGAGGGAATTCAATCCCAGGGATCAGTGACCAGAATATAGAGGGAATTCAATCCCGCGGGATCAGTGACCAGAATATAGAGGGAATTCAATCCCGGGGATCAGTGACCAGAATATAGAGGGAATTCAATCCCGGGGGAATCAGTGACCAGAATATAGAGGGAATTCAACCCCAGGGGATCAGGGACCAGAATATAGAGGGAATTCAATCCCGGGGGATCAGTGACCAGAATATAGAGGGAATTCAATCCCAAGGGATCAGTGACTACAATATAGAGGGAATTCAATCCCGGGAGATCAGTGACCAGAATCTAAAGGGAATTCAATCGCAGGGGATCAGTGACCAGAATATAGAGGGCATTCAATTTCAAGGGATCAGTGACCAGAACATAGAATGAATTCAATCCCAAGGGATCAGTGACGAGATTATAGAGGGAATTCAATCCCGAGGGATCCGTGCACAGAATATGTAGGGAATTCAATCCCAGGGGATCAGTGACCAGAATATAGTGGGAATTCAACCCCAGGGGATCAGTGACCAGAATATAGAGGGAATTCAACCCCAGGGGTTCAGTGACCAGAATATAGAGGGAATTCAATCCCAGGGGATCAGTGACCAGAATATAGAGGGAATTCAATCCCAGGGGAACAGTGACCAGAATATAGAGGGAATTCAATCCGGGGGGATCAGTGACCAGAATTTCGAGGGAATTCAACCCCAGGTGTTCAGTGACCAGAATATAAAGGGAATTGAATGCCGGGGGATCAGTGACCAGAATATAGAGGGAATTCAATCCCGGGGTATCAGTGACCAGAATATACAGGGAATTCAATCCCAGGGGATCAGTGACCAGAATATTGAGGGAATTCAATCCCGGGGGATCAGTGACCAGAATATAGAGGGAATTCAATCCCGGGGGCTCAGTGACCAGAACATAGAGGGAATTCAATCCCGGGGGATGAGTGACCAGAATATAGAGGGAATTCAATCCCGGGGATTAGTGACCAGAATATAGAGGGTATTCAATCCCGGGGGATCAGTGACCAGAATATAGAGGGAATTCAATCCCAGGGGATCAGTTACCAGAATATAGAGGGAATTCAACCCCGGGGATTAGTGATAAGAATATCGAGGGAATTCAATCCCGGGGATGAGTAACCAGAATAAAGAGGGAATTCAATCCCGGGGGATCAGTGACCCGAATATAGAGGGAATTCAATCCCGGGGGATCAGTGACCAGAATATAGAGGGCATTCAATCCCGGGTGATCAGTGACCAGAATATAGAGGGAATTCAATCCCGGGGGATCAGTGACCAGAATATAGAGGGAATTCAATCCCAAGGGATCAGTGACCACAATATAGAGGGAATTCAATCCCGGGAGATCAGTGACCAGAATCTAGAGGGAATTCAATCGCAGGGGATCAGTGACCAGAATATAGAGGGCATTCAATTTCAAGGGATCAGTGACCAGAACATAGAATGAATTCAATCCCAAGGGATCAGTGACGAGATTTTAGAGGGAATTCAATCCCGAGGGATCCGTGAACAGAATATATAGGGAATTCAATCCCAGGGGATCAGTGACCAGAATATAGAGGGAATCCAATCCCAGGGGATCAGTGACCAGAATATAGAGGGAATTCAACCCCAGGGGTTCAGTGACCAGAATATAGAGGGAATTCAATCCCAGGGGATCAGTGACCAGAATATAGAGGGTATTCAATCCCAGGGGAACAGTGACCAGAATATGGAGGGAATTCAATCCGGGGGGATCAGTGACCAGAATATAGAGGGAATTCAATCCCGTGGGATCAGTGACCAGAATATAGAGCGAATTCAATCCCGGGGGATCAGTGACCAGAGTATAGAGGGAATTCAATCCAGAGGGATCAGTGACCAGAATATAGAGGGAATTCAATCCCGGGGGATCAGTGACCAGAATATAGAGGTAATTCAATCCCGGGGGATCAGTGACCAGAATATAGAGGGAATTCAATCCCAGGGGATCAGTGACCAGAATATTGAGGGAATTCAATCCTGGGGATCAGTGACCAGAATATAGAGGGAATTCAATCCCGGAGGCTCAGTGACCAGAACATAGAGGGAATTCAATCCCGGGGGATCAGTGACCAGAATATAGAGGGAATTCAACCCCAGGGATTAGTGACCAGAATATAGAGGGAATTCAATCCCGGGGATGAGTAACCAGAATATAGAGAGAATTCAATCCCGGGGGATCAGTGACCCGAATATAGAGGGAATTCAATCCCGGGGGATCAGTGACCAGAATATAGAGGGAATTCAATCCCAGGGGATCAGTGACCAGAATATCGAGGGAATTCAATCCCGGGGATCAGTGACCAGAATATAGAGGGAATTCAATCCCGCGGGATCAGTGATCAGAATATAGAGGGTATTCAATCCCGGGGGATCAGTGACCAGTATATAGAGGGAATTCAATCCCAGGGGATCAGTGACCAGAATATAGAGGGAATACAATCCCGGGGGATCAGTGACCAGAATATAGAGGGAATTCAATCCCGGGGGATCAGTGACCAGAATATAGAGGCAATTCAATCCCGGGTGATCAGTGACCAGAATATAGAGGGAATTCAATCCCAAGGGTTCAGTGACCAAAATATAGAGGGAATTCAATCCCGCGGGATCAGTGACCAGAATATAGAGGGTATTCAATCCCGGGGGATCAGTGACCAGTATATAGAGGGAATTCAATCCCGGGGGATCAGTGACCAGAATATAGAGGGAATACAATCCCGGTGGATCAGTGACCTGAATATAGAGGGAATTCAATCCCGGGGGATCAGTGACCAGAATATAGAGGGAATTCAATCCCTGGGGATCAGTGACCAGAATATAGAGGGAATTCAATCCCGGGGATCAGTGACCAGAATATAGAGGGAATTCAATCACGCGGGATCAGTGACCAGTATATAGAGGGAATTCAATCCCGGGGGATCAGTGACCAGAATATAGAGGGAATACAACCCCGGGGGATCAGTGACCAGAATATTGAGGGAATTCAATCCCGGGGGATCAGTGACCAGAATATAGAGGCAATTCAATCCCGGGTGATCAGTGATCAGAATATAGAGGGAATTCAATCCCAAGGGTTCAGTGACCAAAATATAGAAGGAATTCAATCCCGGGGGATCAGTGACCAGAATATAGAGGGCATTCAATCCCAAGGGATCAGTGACCAGAATATGGAGGGAATTCAATCCCGGGGATCAGTGACCAGAATATAGCGGGAATTCAATCCTGGGGATCAGTGACCAGAATATCGAGGGAATTCAATCCCGGGGGATCAGTGACCAGAATATAGAGGGAATTCAATGCCAAGGGATCAGTGACCAGAATATAGAGGGAATTCAATCCCGGGTGATCAGTGACCAGAATACAGAGGGAATTCAATCGCAGGAGATCAGTGACCAGAATATAGAGGGCATTCAATCCCAAGGGATCAGTGACCAGAACATAGAATGAATTCAATCCCAAGGGATCAGTGACCAGAATATAGAGGGAATTCAATCCCGGGGGATCAGTGACCAGAATATATAGGGAATTCAATCCCAGGGGATCAGTGACCAGAATATAGAGGGAATTCAATCCCGGGGGATCAGTGACGAGAATATAGAGGGAATTCAATCCCGGGGGATAGTGACCAGAATATAGAGGAAATTCAATCCAGTGGGATCAGTGACCAGAATATATAGGGAATTCAATCCCGGGGGATCAGTGACCAGAATATAGAGGGAATTCAATCCAGGGGTATCAGTGACCAGAATATGGAGGGAATTCAATCCCAGGTGATCAGTGACCAGAATATAGAGGGAATTCAATCCCAGGGGATCAGTGACCAGAATATAGAGAGAATTCAATCCCGGTGGATCAGTGACCAGAATATAGAGGGTATTCAATCCCAGGGGATCAGTGACCAGAATATAGAGGGAATTCAATCCCGGGAATCAGTGACCAGAATATAGAGCGAATTCAATCCCGGGGATCAGTGACCAGAATATAGAGGGAATTCAATCCCATGGGATCAGTGACCAGAATATAGAGGGAATTCAATCCCGGGGGGATCAGTGACCAGAATAGAGAGGGAATTCAATCCCGGGGCATCAGTGACCAGAATATAGAGGGAATTCAATCCCGGGGGATCAGTGACCAGAATATAGAGGGAATTCAATCCCCGGGGATCAGTGACCAGAATATAGAGGGAAGACAATCCTGGGGGTATCAGTGGACAGAATATAGAGGGAATTCAATCCCGGGGGATCAGTGACCAGAATATAGAGGGAAATCAATCCCAGGGGATCAGTGACCAGAATAGAGAGGGAATTCAATCCCAGGGGATCAGTGACCAGAATATAGAGGGAATTCAATCCCGGGGGATCAGTGACCAGAATATAGAGGGAATTCACTCCCGGGGGATCAGTGACCAGAATATAGAGGGAATTCAATCCCGGGGGATCAGTGACCAGAATATAGAAGGAATACATTCCCGGGGGGGTCAGTGTCCAGAATATAGAGGGAATTCAATCCCGGAGGATCAGTGAACAGAATATAGAGGGAATTCAATCTCAGGGGATCAGTGACCAGAATATAGAGGGAATTCAATCCCGGGGGATCAGTGACCAGAACATAGAGGGAATTCAATCCCGGGGGATCAGTGACCAGCACATAGAGGGAATTCAATCCCGGGGGATCAGTGACCAGAATATAGAGGGAATTCAATCCCGGGGGAATCAGTGACAAGAATATAGAGGGAATTCAATCCAAGCGGACCAGGGACCAGAATATAGAGGGAATTCAATCCCGGGTGATCAGTGACCAGAATATAGAGGGAATTCAATCCCGGGGGATCAGTGACCAATATATTGAGGGAATTCAATCCCGGGGGATCAGTGACCAGAATATAGAGGGAAATCAATCCCGGGGGATCAGTGACCAGAATATAGAGGCAATTCCATCCCGGGTGATCAGTGACCAGAATATAGAGGGAATTCTACCCCAAGGGTTCAGTGACCAGAATATAGAGGGAATTCAAACCCGGGGGATCAGTGACCAGAATATAGAGGGCATTCAATCCCAAGGGATCAGTGACCAGAATATGGAGGGAATTCAATCCTGGGGATCAGTGACCAGAATATAGAGGGAATTCAATCCTGGGGATCAGTGACCAGAATATAGAGGGAATTCAATCCCGTGGGATCAGTGACCAGAATATAGAGGGAATTCCATCCCGGGGGATCAGTGACCACAATATAGAGGGAATTCAATCCCAGGGGATCAGTGACCAGAATATAGAGGGAATTCAATCCCATGGGATCAGGGAGCAGAATATAGAGGGAATTCAATCCCGGGGGGATCATTGACCAGAATATAGAGGTAATTCAATCCCGGGGCATCAGTGACCAGAATATAGAGGGAATTCAATCCTGGGGGGATCAGTGGACAGAATATAGAGGGAATTCAATCCCGGGGGATCAGTGACCAGAATATAGAGGGAAATCAATCCCAGGGGATCAGTGAACAGAATAGAGAGGGAATTCAATCCCAGGGGATCAGTGACCAGAATATAGAGGGAAATCAATCCCGGGGGATCAGTGACCAGAATATAGAGGGAATTCACTCCCGAGGGATCAGTGACCAGAATATAGAGGGAATTCAATCCCGGGGGATCAGTGACCAGAATATAGAAGGAATACAATCCCGGGGGGGTCAGTGACCAGAATATAGAGGGAATTCAATCCCGGAGAATCAGTGACCAGAATATAGAGGGAATTCAATCCCAGAGGATCAGTGACCAGAATATAGAGGGAATTCAATCCCGGGGGATCAGTGACCAGAACACAGCGGGAATTCAATCCAGGGGATCAGTGACCTGAACATAGAGGGAATTCAATCCCGGGGGATCAGTTACCAGAATATAGAGGGAATTCAATCCCGGGGATCAGTGACCAGAATATAGAGGGAATTCAATCCCGGGGGATCAGTGACCAGAACATAGGGGGAATTCAATCCCGGGGGATCAGTGACCTGAACATAGAGGGAATTCAATCCCGGGGGATCAGTTACCAGAATATAGAGGGAATTCAATCCCGGGGATCAGTGACCAGAATATAGAGGGAATTCAATCCCGGGGGAATCAGTGACCAGAATATAGAGGGAATTCAATCCCGGGGGATCAGTGACCAATATATTGAGGGAATTCAATCCCGGGGGATCAGTGACCAGAATATAGAGGGAAATCAATCCCGGGGGATCAGTGACCAGAATATAGAGGGAATTCAATCCCAGCGGGTCAAGGACCAGAATATAGAGGGAATTCAATCCCGGGTGATCAGTGACCAGAATTTTGAGGGAATTCAATCCCGGGGGATCAGTGACCAGAATATAGAGGGAATTCAATCCCAGGAATCAGTGACCAGAATATAGAGGGAATTCAATCCCGGGGGATCAGTGACCAGAATATAGAGGGAATTCAATCCCGGGGGATCAGTGACCAGAATATAGAGGCAATTCAATCCCGGGTGATTAGTGACCAGAATATAGAGGGAATTCAATCCCAAGGGTTCAGTGACCAGAATATAGAGGGAATTCAATCCCGGGGGATCAGTGACCAGAATATAGAGGGCATTCAATCCCAAGGGATCAGTGACCAGAATATGGAGGGAATTCAATCCCGGGGATCAGTGACCAGAATATAGAGGGAATTCAATCCTGGGGATCAGTGACCAGAATATAGAGGGAATTCAATCCCGTGGGATCAGTGACCAGAATATAGAGGGAATTTAATCCCGGGGAATCAGTGACCACAATATAGAGGGAATTCAATCCCGGGGGATCAGTCAGACGAATATAGAGGGAATTCAATCCCGGGGGATCAGTGACCAGAATATAGAGGGAATTCAATCCCAAGGGATCAGCGTCCACAATACAGAGGGAATTCAATCCCGGGTGATCAGTGACCAGAATCTAGAGGGAATTCAATCGCAGGGGATCAGTGACCAGAATATAGAGGGCATTCAATCCCAAGGGATCAGTGACCAGAACACAGAATGAATTCAATCCCAAGGGATCAGTGACCAGAATATAGACGGAATTCAATCCCGGGGATCAGTGAACAGAATATATAGGGAATTCAATCCCAGGGGATCAGTGACCAGAATATAGAGGGAATTCAATCCCAGGGGATCAGTGACCAGAATATAGAGGGAATTCAACCCCAGGGGTTCAGTGACCAGAATATAGAGGGAATTCAATCCCGGGGGATCAGTGACCAGAATATAGAGGGAATTCAATCCCAGGGGAACAGTGACCAGAATATAGAGGGAATTCAATCCCGGGGGATCAGTGACCAGAATACAGAGGGAATTCAATCCCGGGGGATCAGTGACGAGAATATAGAGGGAATTCCATCCCGGGGGATCAGTGACCAGAATATAGAGGGAATTCAATCCAGGGGGATCAGTGACCAGAATATAGAGGGAATTCAATCCCGGGGGATCAGTGAACAGAGTATCGAGGGAATTCAATCCCGTGGGATCAGTGACCAGAATATAGAGGGAATTCAATCCCGGAGTATCAGTGACCAGAATATAGAGGGAATTCAATCCCAGGGGATCAGTGACCAGAATATTGAGGGAATTCAATCCCGGGGATCAGTGACCAGAATATAGAGGGAATTCAATCCCGGGGGCTCAGTAACCAGAACATAGAGGGAATTCAATCCCGGGGTATCAGTGACCAGAATATGGAGGGAATTCAATCCCGAGGGATCAGTGACCAGAATATAGAAGGAATTCAACCCCGGGGATTAGTGACCAGAATATAGAGGGAATTCAATCCCGGGGATGAGTAACCAGAATATAGAGGGAATTCAATCCCGGGGGATCAGTGACCAGAATATAGAGGGCATTCAATCCCAAGGGATCAGTGACCAGAATATAGAGGGAATTCAATCCCGGGTGATCAGTGACCAGAATATAGAGGGAATTCAATCCCGGGGGATCAGTGAACAGAATATATAGGGAATTCAATCCCAGGGGATCAGTGACCAGAATATAGAGGGAATTCAATCCCAGGGGATCAGTGACCAGAATATAGAGGGAATTCAACCCCGGGGGTTCAGTGAACAGAATATAGAGGGAATTCAATTCCGGGGGATCAGTGACCAGAATATAGAGGGAATTCAATCCCAGGGGAACAGTGACCAGAATATAAAGGGAATTCAATCCCGGGGGATCAGTGACCAGAATATAGAGGGAATTCAATCCCGGGGATCAGTGACGAGAATATAGAGGGAATTTAATCCTGGGGGATCAGTGACAAGAATATAGAGGTAATTCAATCCAGGGGGATCAGTGACCAGAATATAGAGGGAATTCAATCTCGGGGGATCAGTGACCAGAATATAGAGGGAATTCAATCCCGGGGGATCAGTGACCAGAATATAGAGGGAATTCAATCCCGGGGTATCAGTGACCAGAATATAGAGGGAAATCAATCCCGAGGGATCAGTGACCAGAATATTGAGGGAATTCAATCCCGGGGGATCAGTGACCAGAATATAGAGGGAATTCAATCCCGGGGATCAGTGACCAGAATATAGAGGTAATTCAATCCAGGGGGATCAGTGACCAGAATATAGAGGGAATTCAATCTCGGGGGATCAGTGACCAGAATATAGAGGGAATTCAATCCCGGGGATCAGTGACCAGAATATAGAGGGAATTCAATCCCGGGGGATCAGTGACCAGAATATGGAGGGAATTCAATCCCGGGGGATCAGTGACCAGAATATAGAGGGAATTCAAACCCGGGGATTAGTGACCAGAATATAGAGGGAATTCAATCCCGGGGATGAGTAACCAGAATATAGAGGGAATTCAATCCCGGGGGATCAGTGACCAGAATATAGAGGGCATTCAATCCCGGGGATCAGTGACCAGAATATAGAGGGAATTCAATCCCGGGGGAATCAGTGACCAGAATATAGAGGGAATTCAATCCCAGGGGATCAGGGACCAGAATATAGAGGGAATTCAATCTCGGGTGATCAGTGACCAGAGTATAGAGGGAATTCAATCCCGGGGGATCAGTGACCAGAATATAGAGGGAATTCAATCCCGCGGGATCGGTGACCAGAATATAGAGGGCTTTCAATCCCGGGGGATCAGTGACCAGTATGTAGAGGGAATTCAATCCCGGGGGATCAGTGACCAGAATATAGAGGGAATACAATCCCGGGGGATCAGTGACCAGAATATAGAGGGATTTCAATCCCGGGGGATCAGTGACCAGAATATAGAGGCAATTCAATCCCGGGTGATCAGTGACCAGAATATAGAGGGAATTCAATCCCAAGGGTTCAGTGACCAAAATATAGAGGGAATTCAATCCCGGGGGATCAGTGACCAGAATATAGAGGGCATTCAATCCCAAGGGATCAGTGACCAGAACATGGAGGGAATTCAATCCCGGGGGATCAGTGACCAGAATATAGAGGGAATTCAATCCCGGAGTATCAGTGACCAGAATATAGAGGGAATTCAATCCCAGGGGATCAGTGACCAGAATATTGAGGGAATTCAATCCCGGGGATCAGTGACCAGAATATAGAGGGAATTCAATCCCGGGGGATCAGTGACCAGAATATGGAGGGAATTCAATCCCGGGGGATCAGTGACCAGAATATAGAGGGAATTCAAACCCGGGGATTAGTGACCAGAATATAGAGGGAATTCAATCCCGGGGATGAGTAACCAGAATATAGAGGGAATTCAATCCCGGGGGATCAGTGACCAGAATATAGAGGGAATTCAATCCCGGAGTATCAGTGACCAGAATATAGAGGGAATTCAATCCCGGGTGATCAGTGACCAGAATATAGAGGGAATTCAATCCCGGGGGATCAGTGAACAGAATATATAGGGAATTCAATCCCAGGGGATCAGTGACCAGAATCTAGGGGGAATTCAATCCCAGGGGATCAGTGACCAGAATATAGAGGGAATTCAACCCCAGGGGTTCAGTGAACAGAATATAGAGGGAATTCAATTCCGGGGGATCAGTGACCAGAATATAGAGGGAATTCAGTCCCAGGGGAACAGTGACCAGAATATAAAGGGAATTCAATCCCGGGGGATCAGTGACCAGAATATAGAGGGAATTCAATCCCGGGGATCAGTGACGAGAATATAGAGGGAATTTAATCCCGGGGGATCAGTGACCAGAATATAGAGGGAATTCAATCCCGGGTGATCAGTGACCAGAATATAGAGGGAATTCAATCCCGTGGGATCAGTGAACAGAATATAGAGGGAATTCAATCCCGGGGGATCAGTGACCAGAATATAGAGGGAATTCAATCCCGGGGTATCAGTGACCAGAATATAGAGGGAATTCAACCCCGGGGGTTCAGTGAACAGAATATAGAGGGAATTCAATTCCGGGGCTCAGTGACCAGAATATAGAGGGAATTCAATCCCAGGGGAACAGTGACCAGAATATAAAGGGAATTCAATCCCGGGGGATCAGTGACCAGAATATAGAGGGAATTCAATCCCGGGGATCAGTGACGAGAATATAGAGGGAATTTAATCCCGGGGGATCAGTGACAAGAATAGAGAGGTAATTCAATCCAGGGGGATCAGTGACCAGAATATAGAGGGAATTCAATCTCGGGGGATCAGTGACCAGAATATAGAGGGAATTCAATCCCGGGGGATCAGTGACCAGAATATAGAGGGAATTCAATCCCGGGGTATCAGTGACCAGAATATAGAGGGAAATCAATCCCGAGGGATCAGTGACCAGAATATTGAGGGAATTCAATCCCGGGGGATCAGTGACCAGAATATAGAGGGAATTCAATCCCGGGGATCAGTGACCAGAATATAGAGGTAATTCAATCCAGGGGGATCAGTGACCAGAATATAGAGGGAATTCAATCTCGGGGGATCAGTGACCAGAATATAGAGGGAATTCAATCCCGGGGGATCAGTGACCAGAATATAGAGGGAATTCAATCCCGGGGTATCAGTGACCAGAATATAGAGGGAAATCAATCCTGAGGGATCAGTGACCAGAATATTGAGGGAATTCAATCCCGGGAGATCAGTGACCAGAATATAGAGGGAATTCAATCCCGGGGGAATCAGTGACCAGAATATAGAGGGAATTCAATCCCAGGGGATCAGGGACCAGAATATAGAGGGAATTCAATCTTGGGTGATCAGTGACCAGAGTATAGAGGGAATTCAATCCCGGGGGATCAGTGACCAGAATATAGAGGGAATTCAATCCCGCGAGATCGGTGACCAGAATATAGAGGGCTTTCAATCCCGGGGGATCAGTGACCAGTATGTAGAGGGAATTCAATCCCGGGGGATCAGTGACCAGAATATAGAGGGAATACAATCCCGGGGGATCAGTGATCAGAATATAGAGGGATTTCAATCCCGGGGGATCAGTGACCAGAATATAGAGGCAATTCAATCCCGGGTGATCAGTGACCAGAATATAGAGGGAATTCAATCCCAAGGGTTCAGTGACCAAAATATAGAGGGAATTCAATCCCGGGGGATCAGTGACCAGAATATAGAGGGCATTCAATCCCAAGGGATCAGTGACCAGAACATGGAGGGAATTCAATCCCGGGGGATCAGTGACCAGAATATAGAGGGAATTCAATCCCGGAGTATCAGTGACCAGAATATAGAGGGAATTCAATCCCAGGGGAACAGTGACCAGAATATTGAGGGAATTCAATCCCGGGGATCAGTGACCAGAATATAGAGGGAATTCAATCCCGGGGGATCCGTGACCAGAATATGGAGGGAATTCAATCCCGGGGGATCAGTGACCAGAATATAGAGGGAATTCAAACCCGGGGGATCAGTGACCAGAATATAGAGGGAATTCAATCCCGGGGTATCAGTGACCAGAATATAGAGGGAAATCAATCCCGAGGGATCAGTGACCAGAATATTGAGGGAATTCAATCCCGGGGGATCAGTGACCAGAATATAGAGGGAATTCAATCCCGGGGATCAGTGACCAGAATATAGAGGTAATTCAATCCAGGGGGATCAGTGACCAGAATATAGAGGGAATTCAATCTCGGGGGATCAGTGACCAGAATATAGAGGGAATTCAATCCCGGGGGATCAGTGACCAGAATATAGAGGGAATTCAATCCCGGGGTATCAGTGACCAGAATATAGAGGGAAATCAATCCTGAGGGATCAGTGACCAGAATATTGAGGGAATTCAATCCCGGGAGATCAGTGACCAGAATATAGAGGGAATTCAATCCCGGGGATCAGTGACCAGAATATAGAGGGAATTCAATCCCGGGGGAATCAGTGACCAGAATATAGAGGGAATTCAATCCCAGGGGATCAGGGACCAGAATATAGAGGGAATTCAATCTTGGGTGATCAGTGACCAGAGTATAGAGGGAATTCAATCCCGGGGGATCAGTGACCAGAATATAGAGGGAATTCAATCCCGCGAGATCGGTGACCAGAATATAGAGGGCTTTCAATCCCGGGGGATCAGTGACCAGTATGTAGAGGGAATTCAATCCCGGGGGATCAGTGACCAGAATATAGAGGGAATACAATCCCGGGGGATCAGTGATCAGAATATAGAGGGATTTCAATCCCGGGGGATCAGTGACCAGAATATAGAGGCAATTCAATCCCGGGTGATCAGTGACCAGAATATAGAGGGAATTCAATCCCAAGGGTTCAGTGACCAAAATATAGAGGGAATTCAATCCCGGGGGATCAGTGACCAGAATATAGAGGGCATTCAATCCCAAGGGATCAGTGACCAGAACATGGAGGGAATTCAATCCCAGGGGATCAGTGACCAGAATATAGAGGGAATTCAATCCCGGAGTATCAGTGACCAGAATATAGAGGGAATTCAATCCCAGGGGAACAGTGACCAGAATATTGAGGGAATTCAATCCCGGGGATCAGTGACCAGAATATAGAGGGAATTCAATCCCGGGGGATCAGTGACCAGAATATGGAGGGAATTCAATCCCGGGGGATCAGTGACCAGAATATAGAGGGAATTCAAACCCGGGGATTAGTGACCAGAATATAGAGGGAATTCAATCCCGGGGATGAGTAACCAGAATATAGAGGGAATTCAATCCTGGGGGATCAGTGACCAGAATATAGAGGGCATTCAATCCCAAGGGATCAGTGACCAGAATATAGAGGGAATTCAATCCCGGGTGATCAGTGACCAGAATATAGAGGGAATTCAATCCCGGGGGATCAGTGAACAGAATATATAGGGAATTCAATCCCAGGGGATCAGTGACCAGAATATAGAGGGAATTCAATCCCAGGGGATCAGTGACCAGAATATAGAGGGAATTCAACCCCAGGGCTTCAGTGAACAGAATATAGAGGGAATTCAATTCCGGGGGATCAGTGACCAGAATATAGAGGGAATTCAGTCCCAGGGGAACAGTGACCAGAATATAAAGGGAATTCAATCCCGGGGGATCAGTGACCAGAATATAGAGGGAATTCAATCCCGGGGATCAGTGACGAGAATATAGAGGGAATTTAAACCCGTGGGATCAGTGACCAGAATATAGAGGGAATTCAATCCCGGGTGATCAGTGACCAGAATATAGAGGGAATTCAATCCCGGGGGATCAGTGAACAGAATATATAGGGAATTCAATCCCAGGGGATCAGTGACCAGAAAAAAGAGGGAATTCAATCCCAGGGGATCAGTGACCAGAATATAAAGGGAATTCAACCCCAGGGGTTCAGTGAACAGAATATAGAGGGAATTCAATTCCGGGGGATCAGTGACCAGAATATAGAGGGAATTCAGTCCCAGGGGAACAGTGACCAGAATATAAAGGGAATTCAATCCCGGGGGATCAGTGACCAGAATATAGAGGGAATTCAATCCCGGGGATCAGTGACGAGAATACAGAGGGAATTCAATCACAGGGGATCAGTGACCAGAATATTGAGGGAATTCAATCCCGGGGATCAGTGACCAGAATATAGAGGGAATTCAATCCCGGGGGATCAGTGACCAGAATATGGAGGGAATTCAATCCCGGGGGATCAGTGACCAGAATATAGAGGGAATTCAAACCCGGGGATTCGTGACCAGAATATAGAGGGAATTCAATCCCGGGGATGAGTAACCAGAATATAGAGGGAATTCAATCCCGGGGGATCAGTGACCAGAATATAGAGGGCATTCAATCCCAAGGGATCAGTGACCAGAATATAGAGGGAATTCAATCCCGGGTGATCAGTGACCAGAATATAGAGGGAATTCAATCCCGGGGGATCAGTGAACAGAATATATAGGGAATTCAATCCCAGGGGATCAGTGACCAGAATATAGAGGGAATTCAATCCCAGGGGATCAGTGACCAGAATATAGAGGGAATTCAACCCCAGGGGTTCAGTGAACAGAATATAGAGGGAATTCAATCCCGGGGGATCAGTGACCAGAATATAGAGGGAATTCAATCCCAGGGGATCAGTGACCAGAATATAGAGGGAATTCAAACCCGGGGATTCGTGACCAGAATATAGAGGGAATTCAATCCCGGGGATGAGTAACCAGAATATAGAGGGAATTCAATCCCGGGGGATCAGTGACCAGAATATAGAGGGCATTCAATCCCAAGGGATCAGTGACCAGAATATAGAGGGAATTCAATCCCGGGTGATCAGTGACCAGAATATAGAGGGAATTCAATCCCGGGGGATCAGTGAACAGAATATATAGGGAATTCAATCCCAGGGGATCAGTGACCAGAATATAGAGGGAATTCAATCCCAGGGGATCAGTGACCAGAATATAGAGGGAATTCAACCCAGGGGTTCAGTGAACAGAATATAGAGGGAATTCAATTCCGGGGGATCAGTGACCAGAATATAGAGGGAATTCAGTCCCAGGGGAGCAGTGACCAGAATATAAAGGGAATTCAATCCCGGGGATCAGTGACCAGAATATAGAGGGAATTCAATCCGGGGATCAGTGACGAGAATATAGAGGGAATTTAATCCCGGGGGATCAGTGACAAGAATATAGAGGTAATTCAATCCAGGGGGATCAGTGACCAGAATATAGAGGGAATTCAATCTCGGGGGATCAGTGACCAGAATATAGAGGGAATTCAATCCCGGGGGATCAGTGACCAGAATATAGAGGGAATTCAATCCCGGGGTATCAGTGACCAGAATATAGAGGGAAATCAATCCCGAGGGATCAGTGACCAGAATATTGAGGGAATTCAATCCCGGGGGATCAGTGACCAGAATATAGAGGGAATTCAATCCCGGGGATCAGTGACCAGAATATAGAGGGAATTCAATCCCGTGGGATCAGTGACCAGAATATAGAGGGAATTCAATCCCGGGGGATCAGTGATCACAATATAGAGGGAATTCAATCCCGGGGGATCAGTCACACGAATATAGAGGGAATTCAATCCCGGGGGATCAGTGACCAGAATATAGAGGGAATTCAATCCCAAGGGATCAGGGACCACAATACAGAGGGAATTCAATCCCGGGTGATCAGTGACCAGAATCTAGAGGGAATTCAATCGCAGGGGATCAGTGAATAGAATATAGAGGGCATTCAATCCCAAGGGATCAGTGACCAGAACATAGAATGAATTCAATCCCAAGGGATCAGTGACCAGAATATAGACGGAATTCAATCCCGGGGATCAGTGAACAGAATATATAGGGAATTCAATCCCAGGGGATCAGTGACCAGAATATAGAGGGAATTCAATCCCAGGGGATCAGTGACCAGAATATAGAGGGAATTCAACCCCAGGGGTTCAGTGACCAGAATATAGAGGGAATTCAATCCCGGGGGATCAGTGACCAGAATACAGAGGGAATTCAATCCCGGGGGATCAGTGATGAGAATATAGAGGGAATTCAATCCCAGGGGATCAGTGACCAGAATATAGAGGGAATTCAATCCAGGGGGATCAGTGACCAGAATATAGAGGGAATTCAATCCCGGGGGATCAGTGACCAGAGTATAGAGGGAATTCAATCCCGGGGGATCAGTGACCAGAATATAGAGGGAATTCAATCCCGGAGTATCAGTGACCAGAATATAGAGGGAATTCAATCCCAGGGGATCAGTGACCAGAATATTGAGGGAATTCAATCCCGGGGATCAGTGACCAGAATATAGAGGGAATTCAATCCCGGGGGCTCAGTGACCAGAACATAGAGGGAATTCAATCCCGGGGGATCAGTGACCAGAATATGGAGGGAATTCAATCCCGGGGGATCAGTGACCAGAATATAGAGGGAATTCAACCCCGGGGATTAGTGACCAGAATATAGAGGGAATTCAATCCCGGGGATGAGTAACCAGAATATAGATGGAATTCAATCCCAGGGGATCAGTGACCAGAATATAGAGGGCATTCAATCCCGGGGGATCAGTGATCACAATATAGAGGGAATTCAATCCCGGGGGATCAGTCACACGAATATAGAGGGAATTCAATCCCGGGGGATCAGTGACCAGAATATAGAGGGAATTCAATCCCAAGGGATCAGGGACCACAATACAGAGGGAATTCAATCCCGGGTGATCAGTGACCAGAATCTAGAGGGAATTCAATCGCAGGGGATCAGTGAATAGAATATAGAGGGCATTCAATCCCAAGGGATCAGTGACCAGAACATAGAATGAATTCAATCCCAAGGGATCAGTGACCAGAATATAGACGGAATTCAATCCCGGGGATCAGTGAACAGAATATATAGGGAATTCAATCCCAGGGGATCAGTGACCAGAATATAGAGGGAATTCAATCCCAGGGGATCAGTGACCAGAATATAGAGGGAATTCAACCCCAGGGGTTCAGTGACCAGAATATAGAGGGAATTCAATCCCGGGGGATCAGTGACCAGAGTATAGAGGGAATTCAATCCCGGGGGATCAGTGACCAGAATATAGAGGGAATTCAATCCCGGAGTATCAGTGACCAGAATATAGAGGGAATTCAATCTCAGGGGATCAGTGACCAGAATATTGAGGGAATTCAATCCCGGGGGCTCAGTGACCAGAACATAGAGGGAATTCAATCCCGGGGGATCAGTGACCAGAATATGGAGGGAATTCAATCCCGGGGGATCAGTGACCAGAATATAGAGGGAATTCAACCCCGGGGATTAGTGACCAGAATATAGAGGGAATTCAATCCCGGGGATGAGTAACCAGAATATAGATGGTATTCAATCCCAGGGGATCAGTGACCAGAATATAGAGGGCATTCAATCCCAAGGGATCAGTGACCAGAATATAGAGGGAATTCAATCCCGGGTGATCAGTGACCAGAATATAGAGGGAATTCAATCCCGGGGGATCAGTGAACAGAATATATAGGGAATTCAATCCCAGGGGATCAGTGACCAGAATATGGAGGGAATTCAATCCCACGGGATCAGTGACCAGAATATAATGGGAATTCAACCACAGGGGTTCAGTGAACAGAATATAGAGGGAACTCAATTCCGGGGGATCAGTGACCAGAATATAGAGGGAATTCAATCCCAGGGGAACAGTGACCAGAATATAAAGGGAATTCAATCCCGGGGGATCAGTGACCAGAATATAGAGGGAATTCAATCCCGGGGATCAGTGACGAGAATATAGAGGGAATTTAATCCCGGGGGATCAGTGACAAGAATATAGAGGTAATTCAATCCAGGGGGATCAGTGACCAGAATGTAGAGGGAATTCAATCTCGGGGGATCAGTGACCAGAATATAGAAGGAATTCAATCCCGGGGGATCAGTGACCAGAATATAGAGGGAATTTAATCCCGGGGTATCAGTGACCAGAATATAGAGGGAAATCAATCCCGAGGGATCAGTGACCAGAATATTGAGGGAATTCAATCCCGGGGGATCAGTGACCAGAATATAGAGGGAATTCAATCCCGGGGATCAGTGACCAGAATATAGAGGGAATTCAATCCCGTGGGATCAATGACCAGAATATAGAGGGAATTCAATCCCGGGGGATCAGTGACCACAATATAGAGGGAATTCAATCCCGGGGGATCAGTCACACGAATATAGAGGGAATTCAATCCCGGGGGATCAGTGACCAGAATATAGAGGGAATTCAATCCCAAGGGATCAGCGACCACAATATGGAGGGAATTCAATCCCGGGTGATCAGTGACCAGAATCTAGAGGGAATTCAATCGCAGGGGATCAGTGACCAGAATATAGAGGGCATTCAATCCCAAGGGATCAGTGACCAGAACATAGAATGAATTCAATCCCAAGGGATCAGTGACCAGAATATAGACGGAATTCAATCCCGGGGATCAGTGAACAGAATATATAGGGAATTCAATCCCAGGGGATCAGTGACCAGAATATAGAGGGAATTCAATCCCAGGGGATCAGTGACCAGAATATAGAGGGAATTCAATCCCAGGGGATCAGTGACCAGAATATAGAGGGAATTCAACCCCAGGGCTTCAGTGAACAGAATATAGAGGGAATTCAATTCCGGGGGATCAGTGACCAGAATATAGAGGGAATTCAGTCCCAGGGGAACAGTGACCAGAATATAAAGGGAATTCAATCCCGGGGGATCAGTGACCAGAATATAGAGGGAATTCAATCCCGGGGATCAGTGACGAGAATATAGAGGGAATTTAATCCCGGGGGATCAGTGACCAGAATATAGAGGGAATTCAATCCCGGGTGATCAGTGACCAGAATATAGAGGGAATTCAATCCCGGGGGATCAGTGAACAGAATATATAGGGAATTCAATCCCAGGGGATCAGTGACCAGAATATAGAGGGAATTCAATCCCAGGGGATCAGTGACCAGAATATAGAGGGAATTCAACCCCAGGGGTTCAGTGAACAGAATATAGAGGGAATTCAATTCCGGGGGATCAGTGACCAGAATATAGAGGGAATTCAGTCCCAGGGGAACAGTGACCAGAATATAAAGGGAATTCAATCCCGGGGGATCAGTGACCAGAATATAGAGGGAATTCAATCCCGGGGATCAGTGACGAGAATACAGAGGGAATTCAATCACAGGGGATCAGTGACCAGAATATTGAGGGAATTCAATCCCGGGGATCAGTGACCAGAATATAGAGGGAATTCAATCCCGGGGGATCAGTGACCAGAATATGGAGGGAATTCAATCCCGGGGGATCAGTGACCAGAATATAAAGGGAATTCAAACCCGGGGAATCGTGACCAGAATATAGAGGGAATTCAATCCCGGGGATGAGTAACCAGAATATAGAGGGAATTCAATCCCGGGGGATCAGTGACCAGAATATAGAGGGCATTCAATCCCAAGGGATCAGTGACCAGAATATAGAGGGAATTCAATCTCGGGTGATCAGTGACCAGAATATAGAGGGAATTCAATCCCGGGGGATCAGTGAACAGAATATATAGGGAATTCAATCCCAGGGGATCAGTGACCAGAATATAGAGGGAATTCAATCCCAGGGGATCAGTGACCAGAATATAGAGGGAATTCAACCCCGGGGGTTCAGTGAACAGAATATAGAGGGAATTCAATCCCGGGGGATCAGTGACCAGAATATAGAGGGAATTCAATCCCAGGGGATCAGTGACCAGAATATAGAGGGAATTCAAACCCGGGGATTCGTGACCAGAATATAGAGGGAATTCAATCCCGGGGATGAGTAACCAGAATATAGAGGGAATTCAATCCCGGGGGATCAGTGACCAGAATATAGAGGGCATTCAATCCCAAGGGATCAGTGACCAGAATATAGAGGGAATTCAATCCCGGGTGATCAGTGACCAGAATATAGAGGGAATTCAATCCCGGGGGATCAGTGAACAGAATATATAGGGAATTCAATCCCAGGGGATCAGTGACCAGAATATAGAGGGAATTCAATCCCAGGGGATCAGTGACCAGAATATAGAGGGAATTCAACCCCAGGGGTTCAGTGAACAGAATATAGAGGGAATTCAATTCCGGGGGATCAGTGACCAGAATATAGAGGGAATTCAGTCCCAGGGGAACAGTGACCAGAATATAAAGGGAATTCAATCCCGGGGATCAGTGACCAGAATATAGAGGGAATTCAATCCCGGGGATGAGTAACCAGAATATAGATGGAATTCAATCCCAGGGGATCAGTGACCAGAATATAGAGGGCATTCAATCCCAAGGGATCAGTGACCAGAACATGGAGGGAATTCAATCCCGGGGGATCAGTGACCAGAATATAGAGGGAATTCAATCCCGGAGTATCAGTGACCAGAATATAGAGGGAATTCAATCCCAGGGGAACAGTGACCAGAATATTGAGGGAATTCAATTCCGGGGATCAGTGACCAGAATATAGAGGGAATTCAATCCCGGGGGATCCGTGACCAGAATATGGAGGGAATTCAATCCCGGGGGATCAGTGACCAGAATATAGAGGGAATTCAAACCCGGGGGATCAGTGACCAGAATATAGAGGGAATTCAATCCCGGGGTATCAGTGACCAGAATATAGAGGGAAATCAATCCCGAGGGATCAGTGACCAGAATATTGAGGGAATTCAATCCCGGGGGATCAGTGACCAGAATATAGAGGGAATTCAATCCCGGGGATCAGTGACCAGAATATAGAGGTAATTCAATCCAGGGGGATCAGTGACCAGAATATAGAGGGAATTCAATCTCGGGGGATCAGTGACCAGAATATAGAGGGAATTCAATCCCGGGGGATCAGTGACCAGAATATAGAGGGAATTCAATCCCGGGGTATCAGTGACCAGAATATAGAGGGAAATCAATCCTGAGGGATCAGTGACCAGAATATTGAGGGAATTCAATCCCGGGAGATCAGTGACCAGAATATAGAGGGAATTCAATCCCGGGGATCAGTGACCAGAATATAGAGGGAATTCAATCCCGGGGGAATCAGTGACCAGAATATAGAGGGAATTCAATCCCAGGGGATCAGGGACCAGAATATAGAGGGAATTCAATCTTGGGTGATCAGTGACCAGAGTATAGAGGGAATTCAATCCCGGGGGATCAGTGACCAGAATATAGAGGGAATTCAATCCCGCGAGATCGGTGACCAGAATATAGAGGGCTTTCAATCCCGGGGGATCAGTGACCAGTATGTAGAGGGAATTCAATCCCGGGGGATCAGTGACCAGAATATAGAGGGAATACAATCCCGGGGGATCAGTGATCAGAATATAGAGGGATTTCAATCCCGGGGGATCAGTGACCAGAATATAGAGGCAATTCAATCCCGGGTGATCAGTGACCAGAATATAGAGGGAATTCAATCCCAAGGGTTCAGTGACCAAAATATAGAGGGAATTCAATCCCGGGGGATCAGTGACCAGAATATAGAGGGCATTCAATCCCAAGGGATCAGTGACCAGAACATGGAGGGAATTCAATCCCAGGGGATCAGTGACCAGAATATAGAGGGAATTCAATCCCGGAGTATCAGTGACCAGAATATAGAGGGAATTCAATCCCAGGGGAACAGTGACCAGAATATTGAGGGAATTCAATCCCGGGGATCAGTGACCAGAATATAGAGGGAATTCAATCCCGGGGGATCAGTGACCAGAATATGGAGGGAATTCAATCCCGGGGGATCAGTGACCAGAATATAGAGGGAATTCAAAACCGGGGATTAGTGACCAGAATATAGAGGGAATTCAATCCCGGGGATGAGTAACCAGAATATAGAGGGAATTCAATCCCGGGGGATCAGTGACCAGAATATAGAGGGCATTCAATCCCAAGGGATCAGTGACCAGAATATAGAGGGAATTCAATCCCGGGTGATCAGTGACCAGAATATAGAGGGAATTCAATCCCGGGGGATCAGTGAACAGAATATATAGGGAATTCAATCCCAGGGGATCAGTGACCAGAATATAGAGGGAATTCAATCCCAGGGGATCAGTGACCAGAATATAGAGGGAATTCAACCCCAGGGCTTCAGTGAACAGAATATAGAGGGAATTCAATTCCGGGGGATCAGTGACCAGAATATAGAGGGAATTCAGTCCCAGGGGAACAGTGACCAGAATATAAAGGGAATTCAATCCCGGGGGATCAGTGACCAGAATATAGAGGGAATTCAATCCCGGGGATCAGTGACGAGAATATAGAGGGAATTTAAACCCGTGGGATCAGTGACCAGAATATAGAGGGAATTCAATCCCGGGTGATCAGTGACCAGAATATAGAGGGAATTCAATCCCGGGGGATCAGTGAACAGAATATATAGGGAATTCAATCCCAGGGGATCAGTGACCAGAAAAAAGAGGGAATTCAATCCCAGGGGATCAGTGACCAGAATATAAAGGGAATTCAACCCCAGGGGTTCAGTGAACAGAATATAGAGGGAATTCAATTCCGGGGGATCAGTGACCAGAATATAGAGGGAATTCAGTCCCAGGGGAACAGTGACCAGAATATAAAGGGAATTCAATCCCGGGGGATCAGTGACCAGAATATAGAGGGAATTCAATCCCGGGGATCAGTGACGAGAATACAGAGGGAATTCAATCACAGGGGATCAGTGACCAGAATATTGAGGGAATTCAATCCCGGGGATCAGTGACCAGAATATAGAGGGAATTCAATCCCGGGGGATCAGTGACCAGAATATGGAGGGAATTCAATCCCGGGGGATCAGTGACCAGAATATAGAGGGAATTCAAACCCGGGGATTCGTGACCAGAATATAGAGGGAATTCAATCCCGGGGATGAGTAACCAGAATATAGAGGGAATTCAATCCCGGGGGATCAGTGACCAGAATATAGAGGGCATTCAATCCCAAGGGATCAGTGACCAGAATATAGAGGGAATTCAATCCCGGGTGATCAGTGACCAGAATATAGAGGGAATTCAATCCCGGGGGATCAGTGAACAGAATATATAGGGAATTCAATCCCAGGGGATCAGTGACCAGAATATAGAGGGAATTCAATCCCAGGGGATCAGTGACCAGAATATAGAGGGAATTCAACCCCAGGGGTTCAGTGAACAGAATATAGAGGGAATTCAATCCCGGGGGATCAGTGACCAGAATATAGAGGGAATTCAATCCCAGGGGATCAGTGACCAGAATATAGAGGGAATTCAAACCCGGGGATTCGTGACCAGAATATAGAGGGAATTCAATCCCGGGGATGAGTAACCAGAATATAGAGGGAATTCAATCCCGGGGGATCAGTGACCAGAATATAGAGGGCATTCAATCCCAAGGGATCAGTGACCAGAATATAGAGGGAATTCAATCCCGGGTGATCAGTGACCAGAATATAGAGGGAATTCAATCCCGGGGGATCAGTGAACAGAATATATAGGGAATTCAATCCCAGGGGATCAGTGACCAGAATATAGAGGGAATTCAATCCCAGGGGATCAGTGACCAGAATATAGAGGGAATTCAACCCCAGGGGTTCAGTGAACAGAATATAGAGGGAATTCAATTCCGGGGGATCAGTGACCAGAATATAGAGGGAATTCAGTCCCAGGGGAGCAGTGACCAGAATATAAAGGGAATTCAATCCCGGGGATCAGTGACCAGAATATAGAGGGAATTCAATCCCGGGGATCAGTGACGAGAATATAGAGGGAATTTAATCCCGGGGGATCAGTGACAAGAATATAGAGGTAATTCAATCCAGGGGGATCAGTGACCAGAATATAGAGGGAATTCAATCTCGGGGGATCAGTGACCAGAATATAGAGGGAATTCAATCCCGGGGGATCAGTGACCAGAATATAGAGGGAATTCAATCCCGGGGTATCAGTGACCAGAATATAGAGGGAAATCAATCCCGAGGGATCAGTGACCAGAATATTGAGGGAATTCAATCCCGGGGGATCAGTGACCAGAATATAGAGGGAATTCAATCCCGGGGATCAGTGACCAGAATATAGAGGGAATTCAATCCCGTGGGATCAGTGACCAGAATATAGAGGGAATTCAATCCCGGGGGATCAGTGATCACAATATAGAGGGAATTCAATCCCGGGGGATCAGTCACACGAATATAGAGGGAATTCAATCCCGGGGGATCAGTGACCAGAATATAGAGGGAATTCAATCCCAAGGGATCAGGGACCACAATACAGAGGGAATTCAATCCCGGGTGATCAGTGACCAGAATCTAGAGGGAATTCAATCGCAGGGGATCAGTGAATAGAATATAGAGGGCATTCAATCCCAAGGGATCAGTGACCAGAACATAGAATGAATTCAATCCCAAGGGATCAGTGACCAGAATATAGACGGAATTCAATCCCGGGGATCAGTGAACAGAATATATAGGGAATTCAATCCCAGGGGATCAGTGACCAGAATATAGAGGGAATTCAATCCCAGGGGATCAGTGACCAGAATATAGAGGGAATTCAACCCCAGGGGTTCAGTGACCAGAATATAGAGGGAATTCAATCCCGGGGGATCAGTGACCAGAATACAGAGGGAATTCAATCCCGGGGGATCAGTGATGAGAATATAGAGGGAATTCAATCCCAGGGGATCAGTGACCAGAATATAGAGGGAATTCAATCCAGGGGGATCAGTGACCAGAATATAGAGGGAATTCAATCCCGGGGGATCAGTGACCAGAGTATAGAGGGAATTCAATCCCGGGGGATCAGTGACCAGAATATAGAGGGAATTCAATCCCGGAGTATCAGTGACCAGAATATAGAGGGAATTCAATCCCAGGGGATCAGTGACCAGAATATTGAGGGAATTCAATCCCGGGGATCAGTGACCAGAATATAGAGGGAATTCAATCCCGGGGGCTCAGTGACCAGAACATAGAGGGAATTCAATCCCGGGGGATCAGTGACCAGAATATGGAGGGAATTCAATCCCGGGGGATCAGTGACCAGAATATAGAGGGAATTCAACCCCGGGGATTAGTGACCAGAATATAGAGGGAATTCAATCCCGGGGATGAGTAACCAGAATATAGATGGAATTCAATCCCAGGGGATCAGTGACCAGAATATAGAGGGCATTCAATCCCGGGGGATCAGTGATCACAATATAGAGGGAATTCAATCCCGGGGGATCAGTCACACGAATATAGAGGGAATTCAATCCCGGGGGATCAGTGACCAGAATATAGAGGGAATTCAATCCCAAGGGATCAGGGACCACAATACAGAGGGAATTCAATCCCGGGTGATCAGTGACCAGAATCTAGAGGGAATTCAATCGCAGGGGATCAGTGAATAGAATATAGAGGGCATTCAATCCCAAGGGATCAGTGACCAGAACATAGAATGAATTCAATCCCAAGGGATCAGTGACCAGAATATAGACGGAATTCAATCCCGGGGATCAGTGAACAGAATATATAGGGAATTCAATCCCAGGGGATCAGTGACCAGAATATAGAGGGAATTCAATCCCAGGGGATCAGTGACCAGAATATAGAGGGAATTCAACCCCAGGGGTTCAGTGACCAGAATATAGAGGGAATTCAATCCCGGGGGATCAGTGACCAGAGTATAGAGGGAATACAATCCCGGGGGATCAGTGACCAGAATATAGAGGGAATTCAATCCCGGAGTATCAGTGACCAGAATATAGAGGGAATTCAATCTCAGGGGATCAGTGACCAGAATATTGAGGGAATTCAATCCCGGGGGCTCAGTGACCAGAACATAGAGGGAATTCAATCCCGGGGGATCAGTGACCAGAATATGGAGGGAATTCAATCCCGGGGGATCAGTGACCAGAATATAGAGGGAATTCAACCCCGGGGATTAGTGACCAGAATATAGAGGGAATTCAATCCCGGGGATGAGTAACCAGAATATAGATGGTATTCAATCCCAGGGGATCAGTGACCAGAATATAGAGGGCATTCAATCCCAAGGGATCAGTGACCAGAATATAGAGGGAATTCAATCCCGGGTGATCAGTGACCAGAATATAGAGGGAATTCAATCCCGGGGGATCAGTGAACAGAATATATAGGGAATTCAATCCCAGGGGATCAGTGACCAGAATATGGAGGGAATTCAATCCCACGGGATCAGTGACCAGAATATAATGGGAATTCAACCACAGGGGTTCAGTGAACAGAATATAGAGGGAACTCAATTCCGGGGGATCAGTGACCAGAATATAGAGGGAATTCAATCCCAGGGGAACAGTGACCAGAATATAAAGGGAATTCAATCCCGGGGGATCAGTGACCAGAATATAGAGGGAATTCAATCCCGGGGATCAGTGACGAGAATATAGAGGGAATTTAATCCCGGGGGATCAGTGACAAGAATATAGAGGTAATTCAATCCAGGGGGATCAGTGACCAGAATGTAGAGGGAATTCAATCTCGGGGGATCAGTGACCAGAATATAGAAGGAATTCAATCCCGGGGGATCAGTGACCAGAATATAGAGGGAATTTAATCCCGGGGTATCAGTGACCAGAATATAGAGGGAAATCAATCCCGAGGGATCAGTGACCAGAATATTGAGGGAATTCAATCCCGGGGGATCAGTGACCAGAATATAGAGGGAATTCAATCCCGGGGATCAGTGACCAGAATATAGAGGGAATTCAATCCCGTGGGATCAATGACCAGAATATAGAGGGAATTCAATCCCGGGGGATCAGTGACCACAATATAGAGGGAATTCAATCCCGGGGGATCAGTCACACGAATATAGAGGGAATTCAATCCCGGGGGATCAGTGACCAGAATATAGAGGGAATTCAATCCCAAGGGATCAGCGACCACAATATGGAGGGAATTCAATCCCGGGTGATCAGTGACCAGAATCTAGAGGGAATTCAATCGCAGGGGATCAGTGACCAGAATATAGAGGGCATTCAATCCCAAGGGATCAGTGACCAGAACATAGAATGAATTCAATCCCAAGGGATCAGTGACCAGAATATAGACGGAATTCAATCCCGGGGATCAGTGAACAGAATATATAGGGAATTCAATCCCAGGGGATCAGTGACCAGAATATAGAGGGAATTCAATCCCAGGGGATCAGTGACCAGAATATAGAGGGAATTCAATCCCAGGGGATCAGTGACCAGAATATAGAGGGAATTCAACCCCAGGGCTTCAGTGAACAGAATATAGAGGGAATTCAATTCCGGGGGATCAGTGACCAGAATATAGAGGGAATTCAGTCCCAGGGGAACAGTGACCAGAATATAAAGGGAATTCAATCCCGGGGGATCAGTGACCAGAATATAGAGGGAATTCAATCCCGGGGATCAGTGACGAGAATATAGAGGGAATTTAATCCCGGGGGATCAGTGACCAGAATATAGAGGGAATTCAATCCCGGGTGATCAGTGACCAGAATATAGAGGGAATTCAATCCCGGGGGATCAGTGAACAGAATATATAGGGAATTCAATCCCAGGGGATCAGTGACCAGAATATAGAGGGAATTCAATCCCAGGGGATCAGTGACCAGAATATAGAGGGAATTCAACCCCAGGGGTTCAGTGAACAGAATATAGAGGGAATTCAATTCCGGGGGATCAGTGACCAGAATATAGAGGGAATTCAGTCCCAGGGGAACAGTGACCAGAATATAAAGGGAATTCAATCCCGGGGGATCAGTGACCAGAATATAGAGGGAATTCAATCCCGGGGATCAGTGACGAGAATACAGAGGGAATTCAATCACAGGGGATCAGTGACCAGAATATTGAGGGAATTCAATCCCGGGGATCAGTGACCAGAATATAGAGGGAATTCAATCCCGGGGGATCAGTGACCAGAATATGGAGGGAATTCAATCCCGGGGGATCAGTGACCAGAATATAAAGGGAATTCAAACCCGGGGAATCGTGACCAGAATATAGAGGGAATTCAATCCCGGGGATGAGTAACCAGAATATAGAGGGAATTCAATCCCGGGGGATCAGTGACCAGAATATAGAGGGCATTCAATCCCAAGGGATCAGTGACCAGAATATAGAGGGAATTCAATCTCGGGTGATCAGTGACCAGAATATAGAGGGAATTCAATCCCGGGGGATCAGTGAACAGAATATATAGGGAATTCAATCCCAGGGGATCAGTGACCAGAATATAGAGGGAATTCAATCCCAGGGGATCAGTGACCAGAATATAGAGGGAATTCAACCCCGGGGGTTCAGTGAACAGAATATAGAGGGAATTCAATCCCGGGGGATCAGTGACCAGAATATAGAGGGAATTCAATCCCAGGGGATCAGTGACCAGAATATAGAGGGAATTCAAACCCGGGGATTCGTGACCAGAATATAGAGGGAATTCAATCCCGGGGATGAGTAACCAGAATATAGAGGGAATTCAATCCCGGGGGATCAGTGACCAGAATATAGAGGGCATTCAATCCCAAGGGATCAGTGACCAGAATATAGAGGGAATTCAATCCCGGGTGATCAGTGACCAGAATATAGAGGGAATTCAATCCCGGGGGATCAGTGAACAGAATATATAGGGAATTCAATCCCAGGGGATCAGTGACCAGAATATAGAGGGAATTCAATCCCAGGGGATCAGTGACCAGAATATAGAGGGAATTCAACCCCAGGGGTTCAGTGAACAGAATATAGAGGGAATTCAATTCCGGGGGATCAGTGACCAGAATATAGAGGGAATTCAGTCCCAGGGGAACAGTGACCAGAATATAAAGGGAATTCAATCCCGGGGATCAGTGACCAGAATATAGAGGGAATTCAATCCCGGGGATCAGTGACGAGAATATAGAGGGAATTTAATCCCGGGGGATCAGTGACAAGAATATAGAGGTAATTCAATCCAGGGGGATCAGTGACCAGAATATAGAGGGAATTCAATCTCGGGGGATCAGTGACCAGAATATAGAGGGAATTCAATCCCGGGGGATCAGTGACCAGAATATAGAGGGAATTCAATCCCGGGGTATCAGTGACCAGAATATAAAGGGAAATCAATCCCGAGGGATCAGTGACCAGAATATTGAGGGAATTCAATCCCGGGGGATCAGTGACCAGAATATAGAGGGAATCAATCCCGGGGATCAGTGACCAGAATATAGAGGGAATTCAATCCCGTGGGATCAGTGACCAGAATATAGAGGGAATTCAATCCCGGGGGATCAGTGATCACAATATAGAGGGAATTCAATCCCGGGGGATCAGTCACACGAATATAGAGGGAATTCAATCCCGGGGGATCAGTGACCAGAATATAGAGGGAATTCAATCCTAAGGGATCAGGGACCACAATACAGAGGGAATTCAATCCCGGGTGATCAGTGACCAGAATCTAGAGGGAATTCAATCGCAGGGGATCAGTGAATAGAATATAGAGGGCATTCAATCCCAAGGGATCAGTGACCAGAACATAGAATGAATTCAATCCCAAGGGATCAGTGACCAGAATATAGACGGAATTCAATCCCGGGGATCAGTGAACAGAATATATAGGGAATTCAATCCCAGGGGATCAGTGACCAGAATATAGAGGGAATTCAATCCCAGGGGATCAGTGACCAGAATATAGAGGGAATTCAACCCCAGGGGTTCAGTGACCAGAATATAGAGGGAATTCAATCCCGGGGGATCAGTGACCAGAATATAGAGGGAATTCAATCCCGGGGGATCAGTGACCAGAATACAGAGGGAATTCAATCCCGGGGGATCAGTGACGAGAATATAGAGGGAATTCAATCCCAGGGGATCAGTGACCAGAATATAGAGGGAATTCAATCCAGGGGGATCAGTGACCAGAATATAGAGGGAATTCAATCCCGGGGGATCAGTGACCAGAGTATAGAGGGAATTCAATCCCGGGGGATCAGTGACCAGAATATAGAGGGAATTCAATCCCGGAGTATCAGTGACCAGAATATAGAGGGAATTCAATCCCAGGGGATCAGTGACCAGAATATTGAGGGAATTCTATCCCGGGGATCAGTGACCAGAATATAGAGGGAATTCAATCCCGGGGGCTCAGTGACCAGAACATAGAGGGAATTCAATCCCGGGGGATCAGTGACCAGAATATGGAGGGAATTCAATCCCGGGGGATCAGTGACCAGAATATAGAGGGAATTCAACCCCGGGGATTAGTGACCAGAATATAGAGGGAATTCAATCCCGGGGATGAGTAATCAGAATATAGATGGAATTCAATCCCAGGGGATCAGTGACCAGAATATAGAGGGCATTCAATCCCGGGGGATCAGTGATCACAATATAGAGGGAATTCAATCCCGGGGGATCAGTCACACGAATATAGAGGGAATTCAATCCCGGGGGATCAGTGACCAGAATATAGAGGGAATTCAATCCCAAGGGATCAGGGACCACAATACAGAGGGAATTCAATCCCGGGTGATCAGTGACCAGAATCTAGAGGGAATTCAATCGCAGGGGATCAGTGAATAGAATATAGAGGGCATTCAATCCCAAGGGATCAGTGACCAGAACATAGAATGAATTCAATCCCAAGGGATCAGTGACCAGAATATAGACGGAATTCAATCCCGGGGATCAGTGAACAGAATATATAGGGAATTCAATCCCAGGGGATCAGTGACCAGAATATAGAGGGAATTCAATCCCAGGGGATCAGTGACCAGAATATAGAGGGAATTCAACCCCAGGGGTTCAGTGACCAGAATATAGAGGGAATTCAATCCCGGGGGATCAGTGACCAGAATACAGAGGGAATTCAATCCCGGGGGATCAGTGACGAGAATATAGAGGGAATTCAATCCCAGGGGATCAGTGACCAGAATATAGAGGGAATTCAATCCAGGGGGATCAGTGACCAGAATATAGAGGGAATTCAATCCCGGGGGATCAGTGACCAGAGTATAGAGGGAATTCAATCCCGGGGGATCAGTGACCAGAATATAGAGGGAATTCAATCCCGGAGTATCAGTGACCAGAATATAGAGGGAATTCAATCCCAGGGGATCAGTGACCAGAATATTGAGGGAATTCAATCCCGGGGATCAGTGACCAGAATATAGAGGGAATTCAATCCCGGGGGCTCAGTGACCAGAACATAGAGGGAATTCAATCCCGGGGGATCAGTGACCAGAATATGGAGGGAATTCAATCCCGGGGGATCAGTGACCAGAATATAGAGGGAATTCAACCCCGGGGATTAGTGACCAGAATATAGAGGGAATTCAATCCCGGGGATGAGTAACCAGAATATAGATGGAATTCAATCCCAGGGGATCAGTGACCAGAATATAGAGGGCATTCAATCCCAAGGGATCAGTGACCAGAATATAGAGGGAATTCAATCCCGGGTGATCAGTGACCAGAATATAGAGGGAATTCAATCCCGGGGGATCAGTGAACAGAATATATAGGGAATTCAATCCCAGGGGATCAGTGACCAGAATATGGAGGGAATTCAATCCCACGGGATCAGTGACCAGAATATAGAGGGAATTCAACCACAGGGGTTCAGTGAACAGAATATAGAGGGAACTCAATTCCGGGGGATCAGTGACCAGAATATAGAGGGAATTCAATCCCAGGGGAACAGTGACCAGAATATAAAGGGAATTCAATCCCGGGGGATCAGTGACCAGAATATAGAGGGAATTCAATCCCGGGGATCAGTGACGAGAATATAGAGGGAATTTAATCCCGGGGGATCAGTGACAAGAATATAGAGGTAATTCAATCCAGGGGGATCAGTGACCAGAATGTAGAGGGAATTCAATCTCGGGGGATCAGTGACCAGAATATAGAAGGAATTCAATCCCGGGGGATCAGTGACCAGAATATAGAGGGAATTTAATCCCGGGGTATCAGTGACCAGAATATAGAGGGAAATCAATCCCGAGGGATCAGTCACCAGAATATTGAGGGAATTCAATCCCGGGGGATCAGTGACCAGAATATAGAGGGAATTCAATCCCGGGGATCAGTGACCAGAATATAGAGGGAATTCAATCCCGTGGGATCAGTGACCAGAATATAGAGGGAATTCAATCCCGGGGGATCAGTGACCACAATATAGAGGGAATTCAATCCCGGGGGATCAGTCACACGAATATAGAGGGAATTCAATCCCGGGGGATCAGTGACCAGAATATAGAGGGAATTCAATCCCAAGGGATCAGCGACCACAATATGGAGGGAATTCAATCCCGGGTGATCAGTGACCAGAATCTAGAGGGAATTCAATCGCAGGGGATCAGTGACCAGAATATAGAGGGCATTCAATCCCAAGGGATCAGTGACCAGAACATAGAATGAATTCAATCCCAAGGGATCAGTGACCAGAATATAGACGGAATTCAATCCCGGGGATCAGTGAACAGAATATATAGGGAATTCAATCCCAGGGGATCAGTGACCAGAATATAGAGGGAATTCAATCCCAGGGGATCAGTGACCAGAATATAGAGGGAATTCAACCCCAGGGGTTCAGTGACCAGAATATAGAGGGAATTCAATCCCGGGGGATCAGTGACCAGAATATAGAGGGAATTCAATCCCAGGGGAACAGTGACCAGTATATAGAGGGAATTCAATCCCGGGGGATCAGTGACCAGAATACAGAGGGAATTCAATCCCGGGGGATCAGTGAAGAGAATATAGAGGGAATTCAAACCCGGGGGATCAGTGACCAGAATATAGAGGGAATTCAATCCAGGGGGATCAGTGACCAGAATATAGAGGGAATTCAATCCCGGGGGATCAGTGACCAGAGTATAGAGGGAATTCAATCCCGGGGGATCAGTGACCAGAATATAGAGGGAATTCAATCCCGGAGTATCAGTGACCAGAATATAGAGGGAATTCAATCCCAGGGGATCAGTGACCAGAATATTGAGGGAATTCAATCCCGGGGTTCAGTGACCAGAATATAGAGGGAATTCAATCCCGGGGGCTCAGTGACCAGAACATAGAGGGAATTCAATCCCGGGGGATCAGTGACCAGAATATGGAGGGAATTCAATCCCGGGGGATCAGTGACCAGAATATGGAGGGAATTCAACCCCGGGGATTAGTGACCAGAATATAGAGGGAATTCAATCCCGGGGATGAGTAACCAGAATATAGAGGGAATTCAATCCCGGGGGATCAGTGACCAGAATATAGAGGGCATTCAATCCCAAGGGATCAGTGACCAGAATATAGAGGGAATTCAATCCCGGGTGATCAGTGACCAGAATATAGAGGGAATTCAATCCAGGGGGATCAGTGAACAGAATATATAGGGAATTCAATCCCAGGGGATCAGTGACCAGAATATAGAGGGAATTCAATCCCACGGGATCTGTGACCAGAATATAGAGGGAATTCAACCACAGGGGTTCAGTGAACAGAATATAGAGGGAATTCAATTCCGGGGGATCAGTGACCAGAATATAGAGGGAATTCAATCCCGGGGGATAAGTGACCAGAATAGAGAGGGAATTCAATCCCGGGGGATCAGTAACCAGAATATAGAGGGAATTCAATCCCGGGGGATCAGTGACCAGAATATAGAGGGAATTCAATCCCATGGGGATCAGTGACCAGAATATAGAGGGAATTCGATCCCAGGGGGATCAGTGACCAGAATTTAGAGGGAATTCATTCCCGGGGGATCAGTGACAAGAATATAGAGGGAATTCAATACCGGGGGATCAGTGACCAGAATAGAGAGGGAATTCAATCCCTGGGATCAGTGACCAGAATATAGAGGGAATTCAATCCCAGGGGATCAGTGGCCAAAATAGAGAGGGAATTCAATCCCAGGGGATCAGTGACCAGAATATAGAGTGAATTCAATCCCGGGGGATCAGTGACCAGAATATAGAGGGTATTCAATCTCGGGGGATCAGTGACCAGAATATAGAGGGAATTCAATCCCGGGGGATCAGTGACCAGGATATCGATGGAATTCAATCCCGGGGGATCAGTGACCAGAATATAGAGGGAATTCAATCCCGGGGGAATCAATGACCAGAATATAGAGGGTATTCAATCCCGGGGGATCAGTGAACAGAATATAAGGGAATTCAATCCCAGTGGATCAGTGACCAGAATATAGAGGGAATACAATCCCGGGGGATCAGTGACCAGAATATAGAGGGAATTCAATCCCAGGGGATCAGTGACCAGAATATAGGGGAAATTCAATCCCAGGGGATCAGTGACCAGAATATAGAGGGAATTCAATCCCGGGGAAGCAGTGACCAGAATATAAAGGGAATTCAATCCCAGGGGATCAGTGACCAGAATATAAAGCGAATTCAATCCCGGGGGATCAGTGAGCAGAATATAGAGGGAATTCAAACCCGGGGGATCAGTGACCAGAATACAGAGGGAATTCAAACCCGGGGGATCAGTGACCAGAATATAGAGGGAATTCAATCCCGGGGGATCAGTGTCCAGAATATAGAGGGAATTTAATCCTGAGGGATCAGTGATCGGAATATAGAGGGAATTCAATCCCGGGGGATCAGTGACCAGAATATAGAGGGTATTCAATCCCGGGGGATCAGTGTCCAGAATATAGAGGGAATTTAATCCTGAGGGATCAGTGATCGGAATATAGAGGGAATTCAATCCCGGGGGATCAGTGACCAGAATATAGAGGGTATTCAATCCCGGGGGATCAGTCACCAGAATATAGAGGGAATTCAATACCAGGGGATCAGTGACCAGACTATAGAGGGAATTCAATCCCGGGGGATCAGTGAACAGAATATAGAGGGAATTGAATCCCGGGGATCAGTGACCAGAATATAGAGGGAATTCATTCCCACGGGATAAGTGACCAGAATATAGAGGGAATTCAATCCCGGGGGACCAGTGACTAGAATATAGAGGGAATTCAATCCCAGGGGATCAGTGACCAGAATATAGAGGTAATTCAATCCCGGGGGATCAGTGACCAGAATATAGAGGGAATTCAACCCCGGGGGATCAGTGACCAGAATATAGAGGGGATTCAATCCCGGGGGATCAGTGACCTGAATATAGAGGGAATTCAATCCTGGGCGATCAGTGACCAGAATATAGAGGGAATTCAATCCCGGGGGATCAGTGACCAGAATATAGAGGGAATTCAATCCCGGGGGATCATTGACCAGAATATAGAGGGAATTCAATCCCGGGGGATCAGTGACCACAATATAGAGGGAATTCAATCCCGGGGGATCAGTGACCAGAATATAGATGAAATTCAATCCCGGGGGATCAGTGACCAGAATATAGAGGGAATTCAATCCCGGGGGATCAGTGACCAGAATATAGAGGGAATTCAATCCCAGGGGATCAGTGTCCAGAATATAGAGAGAATTCAATCCCGGGGGATCAGTGACCAGAATATAGAGGGAATTCAATCCTGGGGGATCAGTGACCAGAGTATAGGGGGAATTCAATCCCAGGGGATCAGTGACCAGAATATCAAGGGAATTCGATCCCAGGGGGATCAGTGACATGAATATAGAGGGAATTCAATCCCATGGGGATCAGTGACCAGAATATAGAGGGAATTCAATCCCAGTGGATCAGTGACCAGAATATAAAGGGAATTCAATCTCGGGTGATCAGTGACCAGAATGTAGAGGGAATTCAATCGCAGGGGATCAGTGTCCAGAATATAGAGGGAATTCAATCCCGGGGGATCAGTGGCCAGAATATGAAGGGAATTCAATCCCGGGGGATCAGTGACCAGAATATAGAGGGAATTCAATCTCGGGGGATCAGTGACCAGAATATACAGGGAATTCAATCGTGGGGGCTCAGTGACCAGAATAAAGAGGGAATTCAATCCCGGGGGATCAGTGACCAGAATATAGAGGGAATTCAATCCCGGGGGATCAGTGACCAGAATATAGAGTGACTTCAATCCCGGGGGATCAGTGACCAGAATATAGAGGGAATTAAATCCCGGGGGATAAGTGACCAGAATATAGAGGGAATTCAATCCCGGGGGATCAGTAACCAGAATATAGAGGGAATTCAATCCCGGGGGATCAGTGACCAGAATATAGAGGGAATTCAATCCCATGGGGATCAGTGACCAGAATATAGAGGGAATTCGATCCCAGGGGGATCAGTGACCAGAATTTAGAGGGAATACAATCCCGGGGGATCAGTGACAAGAATATAGAGGGAATTCAATACCGGGGGATCAGTGACCAGAATATAGAGGGAATTCAATCCCTGGGATCAGTGACCAGAATATAGAGGGAATTCAATCCCAGGGGATCAGTGACCAAAATATAGAGGGAATTCAATCCCGGGGGATCAGTGACCAGAATATAGAGGGAATTCAATCCCGGGGGATCAGTGACCAGAATATAGAGGGAATTCAATCTCGGGGGATCAGTGACCAGAATATAGAGGGAATTCAATCCCGGGGGATCAGTGACCAGGATTTCGAAGGAATTCAATCCCGGGGGATCAGAGACCAGAATATAGAGGGAATTCAATCCCGGGGGAATCAATGACCAGAATATAGAGGGAATTCAATCCCGGGGTGTCAGTGAACAAAATATAGAGGGAATTCAATCCCAGTGGATCAGTGACCAGAATACAGAGGGAATACAATCCCGGGGGATCAGTGACCAGAATATCGAGGGAATTCAATCCCGGGGGATCAGTGACCAGAATATAGGGGGAATTCAATCCCAGGGGATCAGTGACCAGAATATAGAGGGAATTCAATCCCGGGGGAGCCGTGACCAGAATATAGAGGGAATTCAATCACGGCGGATCAGTGACCAGAATATAGAGGGAATTCAATCCCATGGGATCAGTGACCAGAATATAGAGGGAATACAATCCCGGGGGATCAGTGACCAGAATATAGAGGGAATTCAATCCGGGGGGATCAGTGACCAGAGTATAGAGGGAATTCAATCCCGAGGGATCAGTGACCAGAATATAGAGGGAATTCATTCCCGGGGGATCAGGGACCAGAATATAGAGGGAATTGAATCCCGGGGGATCAGTGACCAGAATATAGAGGGAATTCAATACCAGGGGATCAGTGACCAGAATATAGAGGGAATTCAATCCCGGGGAAGCAGTGACCAGAATATAAAGGGAATTCAATCCCAGGGGATCAGTGACCAGAATATAAAGCGAATTCAATCCCGGGGGATCAGTGAGCAGAATATAGAGGGAATTCAAACCCGGGGGATCAGTGACCAGAATACAGAGGGAATTCAAACCCGGGGGATCAGTGACCAGAATATAGAGGGAATTCAATCCCCGGGGATCAGTGTCCAGAATATAGAGGGAATTTAATCCTGAGGGATCAGTGATCGGAATATAGAGGGAATTCAATCCCGGGGGATCAGTGACCAGAATATAGAGGGTATTCAATCCCGGGGGATCAGTGACCAGAATATAGAGGGAATTCAATACCAGGGGATCAGTGACCAGACTATAGAGGGAATTCAATCCCGGGGGATCAGTGAACAGAATATAGAGGGAATTGAATCCCGGGGATCAGTGACCAGAATATAGAGGGAATTCATTCCCACGGGATAAGTGACCAGAATATAGAGGGAATTCAATCCCGGGGGACCAGTGACTAGAATATAGAGGGAATTCAATCCCAGGGGATCAGTGACCAGAATATAGAGGTAATTCAATCCCGGGGGATCAGTGACCAGAATATAGAGGGCATGCAATCCCGGGTGATCAGTGACCAGAATATAGAGGGAATTCAACCCCGGGGGATCAGTGACCAGAATATAGAGGGGATTCAATCCCGGGGGATCAGTGACCTGAATATAGAGGGAATTCAATCCTGGGCGATCAGTGACCAGAATATAGAGGGAATTCAATCCCGGGGGATCAGTGACCAGAATATAGAGGGAATTCAATCCCGGGGGATCATTGACCAGAATATAGAGGGAATTCAATCCCGGGGGATCAGTGACCAGAATATAGATGAAATTCAATCCCGGGGGATCAGTGACCAGAATATAGAGGGAATTCAATCCCGGGGGATCAGTGACCAGAATATAGAGGGAATTCAATCCCAGGGGATCAGTGTCCAGAATATAGAGGGAATTCAATCCCGGGGGATCAGTGACCAGAATATAGAGGGAATTCAATCCTGGGGGATCAGTGACCAGAGTATAGGGGGAATTCAATCCCAGGGGATCAGTGACCAGAATATCAAGGGAATTCGATCCCAGGGGGATCAGTGACATGAATATAGAGGGAATTCAATCCCATGGGGATCAGTGACCAGAATATAGAGGGAATTCAATCCCAGTGGATCAGTGACCAGAATATAAAGGGAATTCAATCTCGGGTGATCAGTGACCAGAATGTAGAGGGAATTCAATCGCAGGGGATCAGTGTCCAGAATATAGAGGGAATTCAATCCCGGGGGATCAGTGGCCAGAATATGAAGGGAATTCAATCCCGGGGGATCAGTGACCAGAATATAGAGGGAATTCAATCTCGGGGGATCAGTGACCAGAATATACAGGGAATTCAATCGTGGGGGCTCAGTGACCAGAATAAAGAGGGAATTCAATCCCGGGGGATCAGTGACCAGAATATAGAGGGAATTCAATCCCGGGGGATCAGTGACCAGAATATAGAGTGACTTCAATCCCGGGGGATCAGTGACCAGAATATAGAGGGAATTAAATCCCGGGGGATAAGTGACCAGAATATAGAGGGAATTCAATCCCGGGGGATCAGTAACCAGAATATAGAGGGAATTCAATCCCGGGGGATCAGTGACCAGAATATAGAGGGAATTCAATCCCATGGGGATCAGTGACCAGAATATAGAGGGAATTCGATCCCAGGGGGATCAGTGACCAGAATTTAGAGGGAATTCAATCCCGGGGGATCAGTGACAAGAATATAGAGGGAATTCAATACCGGGGGATCAGTGACCAGAATATAGAGGGAATTCAATCCCTGGGATCAGTGACCAGAATATAGAGGGAATTCAATCCCAGGGGATCAGTGACCAAAATATAGAGGGAATTCAATCCCGGGGGATCAGTGACCAGAATATAGAGGGAATTCAATCCCGGGGGATCAGTGACCAGAATATAGAGGGAATTCAATCTCGGGGGATCAGTGACCAGAATATAGAGGGAATTCAATCCCGGGGGATCAGTGACCAGGATTTCGAAGGAATTCAATCCCGGGGGATCAGAGACCAGAATATAGAGGGAATTCAATCCCGGGGGAATCAATGACCAGAATATAGAGGGAATTCAATCCCGGGGTGTCAGTGAACAAAATATAGAGGGAATTCAATCCCAGTGGATCAGTGACCAGAATACAGAGGGAATACAATCCCGGGGGATCAGTGACCAGAATATCGAGGGAATTCAATCCCGGGGGATCAGTGACCAGAATATAGGGGGAATTCAATCCCAGGGGATCAGTGACCAGAATATAGAGGGAATTCAATCCCGGGGGAGCCGTGACCAGAATATAGAGGGAATTCAATCACGGCGGATCAGTGACCAGAATATAGAGGGAATTCAATCCCATGGGATCAGTGACCAGAATATAGAGGGAATACAATCCCGGGGGATCAGTGACCAGAATATAGAGGGAATTCAATCCGGGGGGATCAGTGACCAGAGTATAGAGGGAATTCAATCCCGAGGGATCAGTGACCAGAATATAGAGGGAATTCATTCCCGGGGGATCAGGGACCAGAATATAGAGGGAATTGAATCCCGGGGGATCAGTGACCAGAATATAGAGGGAATTCAATACCAGGGGATCAGTGACCAGATTATAGAGGGAATTCAATCCCGAGGGATCAGTGAACAGAATATAGAGGGAATTGAATCCCGGGGATCAGTGACCAGAATATAGAGGGAATTCATTCCCACGGGATAAGTGAACAGAATATAGAGGGAATTCAATCCCGGGGGATCAGTGACTAGAATATAGACGGAATTTAATCCCAGGGGATCAGTGACCAGAATATAGAGGGAATTCAATCCCGGGGGATCAGTGACCAGAATATAGAGGGAATGCAATCCCGGGTGATCAGTGACCAGAATATAGAGGGAATTCAACCCCGGGGGATCAGTGACCAGAATATAGAGGGAATTCAATCCCGGGGGATCAGTGACCAGAATATAGAGGGAATTCAATCCCGGGGGATCAGTGACCAGAATATAGAGGGAATTCAATCTCGGGGGATCAGTGACCAGAATATAGAGGGAATTCAATCCCGGGGGATCAGTGACCAGGATATAGAAGGAATTCAATCCCGGGGGATCAGAGACCAGAATATAGAGGGAATTCAATCCCGGGGGAATCAATGACCAGAATATAGAGGGAATTCAATCCCGGGGGGTCAGTGAACAAAATATAGAGGGAATTCAATCCCAGTGGATCAGTGACCAGAATACAGAGGGAATACAATCCCGGGGGATCAGTGACCAGAATATCGAGGGAATTCAATCCCGGGGGATCAGTGACCAGAATATAGGGGGAATTCAATCCTAGGGGATCAGTGACCAGAATATAGAGGGAATTCAATCCCGGGGGAGCCGTGACCAGAATATAGAGGAAATTCAATCCCAGGGGATCAGTGACCAGAATATCCAGGGAATTCAATCCCGGGGGATCAGTGACCAGAATATAGAGGGAATTCAATCACGGCGGATCAGTGACCAGAATATAGAGGGAATTCAATCCCATGGGATCAGTGACCAGAATATAGAGGGAATACAATCCCGGGGGATCAGTGACCAGAATATAGAGGGAATTCAATCCCGGGGGATCAGTGACCAGAATATAGAGGGAATTCAATCCCGAGGGATCAGTGACCAGAATATAGAGGGAATTCATTCCCGGGGGATCAGTGACCAGAATATAGAGGGAATTGAATCCCGGGGGATCAGTGACCAGAATATAGAGGGAATTCAATACCAGGGGATCAGTGACCAGATTATAGAGGGAATTCAATCCCGAGGGATCAGTGAACAGAATATAGAGGGAATTGAATCCCGGGGATCAGTGACCAGAATATAGAGGGAATTCATTCCCACGGGATAAGTGACCAGAATATAGAGGGAATTCAATCCCGGGGGATCAGTGACTAGAATATAGACGGAATTTAATCCCAGGGGATCAGTGACCAGAATATAGAGGGAATTCAATCCCGGGGGATCAGTGACCAGAATATAGAGGGAATGCAATCCCGGGTGATCAGTGACCAGAATATAGAGGGAATTCAACCCCGGGGGATCAGTGACCAGAATATAGAGGGAATTCAATCCCGGGGGATCAGTGACCAGAATATAGAGGGAATTCAATCCCGGGCGATCAGTGACCAGAATATAGAGGGAATTCAATCCCGGGGGATCAGTGACCTGAATATAGAGGGAATTCAATCCCGGGGGATCAGTGACCAGAATATAGAGGGAATTCAATCCCGGGGGATCAGTGACCAGAATATAGAGGGAATTCAATCCCGCGGGATCAGTGTCCAGAATATAGAGGGAATTCAATCCCGGGGGATCAGTGACCAGAATATAGAGGGAATTCTATCCCAGGGGAACAGTGACCAGAATACAGAGGGAATTCAATCCCAGGGGATCAGTGACCAGAATAGAGAGGGAATTCAATCCTGGGGGATCAGTGGCCAGAATATAGAGGGATTTTCAATCCCAGGGGATCAGTGACCAGAATATAGAGGGAATTCAATCCCGGGGAATCAGTGACCAGAATATAGAGGGAATTCAATCCCAGGGGATCAGTGACCAGAATATAGAGGGAATTCAATCCCAGGAGATCAGCGACCAGACTATAGAGGGAATTCAATCCCGGGGGATCAGTGAACAGAATATAGATGGAATTGAATCCCGGGGACCAGTGACCAGAATATAGAGGGAATTCATTCCCACGGGATAAGTGACCAGAATATAGAGGGAATTTAATCCCGGCGGATCAGTGACCAGAATATAGAGGGAATACAATCCCAGGGGGATCAGTGACAAGAATATAGAGGGAATTCAATCCCGGGGGATCAGTGACCAGAATATAGAGGGAATTCAATCCCGGGGGATCAGTGACTAGAATATAGAGGGAATTTAATCCCAGGGGATCAGTGACCAGAATATTGAGGGAAATCAATCCCGGGGGATCAGTGACCAGAATATAGAGGGAATGCAATCCCGGGTGATCAGTGACCAGAATATGGAGGGATTTCAACCCCGGGGGATCAGTGACCAGAATATAGACGGAATTCAATCCCGGATAATCAGTGACCAGAATAAAGAGGGAATTCAATCCTGGGCGATCAGTGACCAGAATATAGAGGGAATTCAATCCCGGGGGATCAATGACCAGAATATAGAGGGAATTCAATCCGGGGAGATCAGTGACCAGAATATAGAGGGAATTCAATCTCGGGGGATCAGTGACCAGAATATAGAGGTAATTCAATCCCGGGGGCTCAGTGACCAGAATATAGAGGGAATTCAATCCCGGGGGATCAGTGACCAGAATATAGAGGGAATTCAATCCCGGGGGCTCAGTGACCAGAATATAGAGGGAATTCAATCCCGGGGGATCAGTGACCAGAATATAGAGGGAATTCAATCCCGGAGGATCAGTGACCAGAATATAGACGGAATTCAATCCCGGGGAATCAGTGACCAGAATATAGAGGGAATTCAATCCCGGGGGATCAGTGACCAGAATATAGAGGGAATTGAATCCCAGGGGATCAGTGACCAGACTTTCGGCGGAATTCAATCCCGGGGGATCAGTCAACAGAATATAGAGGGAATTTAATCCCGGCGGATCAGTGACCAGAATATAGAGGGAATACAATCCCAGGGGGATCAGTGACCAGAATATAGAGGGAATTCAATCCCGGGGGATCAGTGACCAGAATATAGAGGGAATTCAATCCCGGGGGATCATTGACAGAATATAGAGGGAATTAAATCCCGGGGGATAAGTGATCAGAATATAGAGCGAATTCAATCCCGGGGGATCAGTAACCAGAATATAGAGGGAATTCAATCCCGGGGGATCAGTGACCAGAATATAGAGGGAATTAAATCCCATGGGGATCAGTGACCAGAATATAGAGGGAATTCAATCCCAGGGGGATCAGTGACCAGAATACAGAGGGAATTCAATCCCGGGGGATCAGTGACAAGAATATAGAGCGAATTCAATCCCGGGGGATCCGTGACCAGAATATAGAGGGAATTCAATCCCTGGGATCAGTGACCAGAATATAGAGGGAATTCAATCCCAGGGGATCAGTGTCCAGAATATAGAGGGAATTCAATCCCGGGTGATCAGTGACCAGAATATAGAGGGAATTCAATCCCAGGTGATCAGTGACCAGAATACAGAGGGAATTCAATCCCAGGGGATCAGTGAACAGAATATAGAGGGAATTCCATCCTGGGGGATCAGTGACCAGAATATAGAGGGAATTCAATCCCGGGGGATCAGTGACCAGAATATAGAGGGAATTCAATCCCGGTCGATCAGTGACCAGAATATAGAGGGAATTCAATCCCGTGGGATCAGTGACCAGAATATAGAGGGAATTCAATCCCGAGGGATCAGTGACCAGAATATAGAGGGAATTCAATCCCGGGGGATCAGTGACCAGAATAAAGATGGAATTCAATACCGGGGGATCAGTGACCAGAATACAGAGGGAATTCAATCCCAGGGGATCAGTGAACAGAATATAGAGGGAATTCCATCCTGGGGGATCAGTGACCAGAATATAGAGGGAATTCAATCCCAGGGGAATCAGTGGCCAGAGTATCGAGGGAATTCAATCCCGGGGGATCAGTGACCAGAATATAGAGGGAATTCAATCCCAGGGGATCAGTGACCAGAATATAGAGGGAATTCAATCCCGGGGGGATCAGTGACCAGAATATAGAGGGCATTCAACCTCGGGGGATCAGTGACCAGAATATAGAGGGAATTCAATCCCGGGGGATCAGTGACCAGAATATAGAGGGAATTCAATCCCGGGGGATCAGTGATCAGAATATAGAGGGAATTCAATCCCGGGGGATCAGTGGCCAGAATATAGAGGGTATTCAATCCTGGGGGATCAGTGACCAGAATATAGAGGGTATTCAATCCCGGGGATCAGTGACCAGAATATAGAGGGAATTCAATCCCGGGGGAAAGTGACCAGAATATAGGGGGAATTCAATCCCGGGGATCAGTGTCCAGAATATAGAGGGATTTCAATCCCGGGGGATCAGTGACCAGAATATAGAGGGAATTCTATCCCGGGGGATCAGTGACCAGAATTTAGGGGAATTCAATGCCGGGGGATCAGTGACCAGAGTATAGAGCGAATTCTATCCCAGGGGATCAGTGACCAGAATATAGAGGGAATTCAATCCCGGGGGATCAGTGACCAGTATATAGAGGGAATGCAATCCCAGGTGATCAGTGACCCGAATATAGAGGGAATTCAATCCCAGGGGATCAGTGACCAGAATATAGAGGGAATTCAATCCCGGGGGTTCAGTGACCAGAATATAGAGGGAATTCAATCCCGGGGGATCAGTGACCAGAATATAGAGGGAATTCAATCCCGGGGGAACAGTGACCAGAATATAGAGGGAATGCAATCCCAGGGGATCAGTGACCAGAATATAGAGGGAATTCAATCCCGGAGGATCAGTGACCAGAATATGGAGGGAATTCAATCCCGGGGGATCAGTGACCAGAATTTAGAGGGAATTCAATCCCGGGGGATCAGTGACCAGAATATAGAGGGAATTCAATCCCGGGGGATCAGTGACCAGGATATAGAGGGAATTCAATGCCGGGGGATCAGTGACCAGAATATAGATGGAATTCAATCCCGGGGGATCAGTGACCAGAATATCAAGGGAATTCAAACCCGGGGGATCAGTGACAAGAATATATAGGGAATTCAATCCCGGGGGTCAGTGACCAGAATATAGAGGGAATTCAATCCCAGGGGATCAGTGACCAGAATATAGAGGGAATTCAATCCCGGGTGATCAGTGACCAGAATATAGAGGGAATTCAATCCCGGGGGATCAGTGACCAGAATACAGAGGGAATTCAATCCCGGGGGATCAGTGACCAGAATATAGAGCGAATTCAATCCCGGGGGATCAGTGACCAGAACATAGAGGGAATTCAATCCCGGGGGATCAGTGACCAGAATATAGAGGGAATTCAATCCCGGGGGATCAGTGACCAGAATATTGAGGGAATTCAATCCCGGGGGATAAGTGACCAGAATATAGAGGGAATTCAATCCCGGGGGATCAGTGACCAGAATATAGAGGGAAATCAATCCTGGGGGATCAGTGACCAGAATATAGAGGGAATTCAATCCCGGGGGATCAGTGACCAGAATATAGTGGGAATTCAATCCCGGGGGATCAGTGACCAGAATATAGAGGGAATTCAATCCCGGGGGATCAGTGACCAGAATATAGGGTGAATTCAATCCCGGGGGATCAGTGACCAGATTATAGAGGGAATTCAATCCCAGGGGATCAGTGATAAATCGCCAGTCTGGGAACTCGGAGGGAAGGAGAGAGGTAAAATGTAATCCAAGTGTGACGTCACCAGAAAGCGGATCAGTGATTTGTTGGTGAGTATTTCTCCCTTTTGAAGCTTAAATCTCTTTGGTTTATAGTTTCTAAGGTGTGAGATTCACCATCTAAAATCGGGGCAGAGGGTATTTAAGAATAATATTAATAAATTTAATTTATTACATAGAATGGGAGATCAGGTGATGTGTTGCTGCTGCAATATGTGGGAGCTGGTGGACACCATTGATGCTCACGGTGTTCACATTTGCAGTTAGTGTTGGCTGCTCGAGGAATTCCGGCTCCGTTTTGAAGAGCTGGAGTCCGAGCTTCAAACACTGAGACACATCAGGGAGGGGAAGAGTTACCTGGACTCTGTATATCATGAGGTATTCACACCAATTAGATTAATTAATTCAGATGTAGTCCGTGGCCAGGGTCAGGATGGTGTGACTAGAAGTGAGGCAGGTACGGGGATCCAGGAGGTAGTTTTGGAGGAGCCGCAGCCCTTGCACTTGTCCAACAGGTTCGAGGCTCTTACTCCCTGTGAGGTTGGGAACAGGGACTGCGGGGAGGATGAGCAACCTGGCCACAGCACCGTGGAGCAGGGGGCCATTCAAGTGGGGGGAGTTAAAAGAAATGTTTTAGTGGTAGGGGCTAGTAATGTTAGGGGGATAGATAGAGTTCTTTGCAGCCGAGAGCGAGAGTCCCGAAGGCTGTGTTGCCTGCCCGGTGCCAGGGATAAGGACATCTCCTCTGGACTGGAGAGAAACTTGGAGTGGGAGGGGGAGGATCCAGTTGTTGTGGTCCATGTTGGTACCAACGACATAGACAGGACAAGGAAAGAGGTTCTGCTGAGGGAGTTTGAGCAGCTAGGGGTCAAATTAAAAAGCAGAACCACAAGGGTAATAATCTCTGGATTATTACCTGAGCCACGAGCGAATTTGGCAAGGCAAATAAAATCAGAGAGTTAAATGCGTGACTCAAAGACTGGTGTGGGAGAAATGGGTTTTGCTTCCTGGGACACTGGCACCAGTACTGGGGCAGGAGGGAGCTGTTCCATTGGGACGGGCTTCACTTGACCAGTGCTGGGACTAGAGTCCTGGCGGATCGTGTAATTGGGCTGTAGAGAGGGCTTTAAACTAACTAGTGGGGGGGAGGTTCCTAGAGAGCAAATAATAAAAATGACAACAGAGAAGGTCATAGACTTAGGTAGCAGTGGGGAAATTGAAAACCAGAGCATGTCAGGAAGGGGCAGAAGGTATGGAGTAAAAGTTAAAGTAATAAAAAGGGCAAAAGCAGGAACTAAGTGTCACAAAACATCTTTGAAAGTTCTCTATCTGAATGCTCGTAGCATTCGTAACAAAATAGACGAGTTAATGGCACAAATAACTACATATGGGTATGATCTTGTGGCCATTACAGAAACATGGCTGCAGGGTGACAATGCCTGGGAATTAAACATACCAGGTTATTTAACGATCAGGAAGGACAGGCAGGAAGGAAGGGGAGGTGGGGTGGCTATGTTAATAAAGGAAGGAATCACTGTAATACAGTGAAATGATATTGGGTCAAAAGATCAGGATAATGAAACAGTTTCGGTGGAGGTAAGGAATAATAAGGGGAAAAAAACACTAGTGGGCGTAGTCTATAGGCCTCCGAACAGTGGCAACCCAGTTGGATGGAGTATCAATCAGGAAATAGTTGAGGCTTGTAATAAGGGAACATCTATAATTATGGGGGATTTTAACTATCATATTTATTGGACAAATCAAATTGGGCAGGGCTGCCTTGAGGATGAGTTCATTGAGTGTATTAGGGATGGGTTTCTTGAGCAGTATGTAACTGAACCGACCAGGGGGCAAGCAACCTTAGATCTGGTCCTGTGTAACGAGACAGGATTAATTAAAAATGTCCTAGTAAAGGATCCCCTTGGAATGAGTGACCATAACATGGTTGAATTCCATATTCAATTAGAGGGTGAGAAGGTTGGATCTCAAACAAGCGTGCTAAGCTTGAATAAAGGAGACTATGAAGGTATGAGAGTGGAATTGAGTAGAGTGGATTGGGAAAATAGATTAAAGGGTAAGACGATACATGATCAGTGGTGTACATTTAAGGAGTTATTTTACAACTTCCAAAAAATATATATTCCACTGAGAAGAAAAGGGTGTAAAAGAAAAGACAGCCATCCGTGGCTAAGTAAAGAAATTAAGGATAGTATTCGACTAAAAACAAGGGCATATAAGGTAGCCAAATCTAGTGGGAGGATAGAGGATTGGGAAAACTTTAAAAGACAGCAAAAAATAACAAAAAGATTGATTAAGAAAGGGAAGATAGATTATGAAAGTAAATTAGCAAAAAATATAAAAACAGATAGTAAGAGTTTTTATAGTTATATAAAAAGAAAAAGGTTTTCTAAATTAAATGTTGGTCCCTTAGAGGATGAGACTGGGAAATTAATGGTGGGAAATATGGAGATGGCAAAAACACTGAATGAATATTTTGTATCAGTCTTTACAGTCGAAGACACTAAGAATATCCCAACACTGGACAAACAGGGGGCTAAAGGGGGGGAGGAGCTAAACACGATCAAAATCACTAAGGAAGTGGTACTCGGTAAAATAATGGGACTCAAGGCGGATAAATCACCTGGACCTGATGGCTTACATCCTAGGGTCTTGAGGGAAGTGACGGTAGGGATTGTGGATGCATTGGTAATAATTTTCCAAAACTCCCTGGACTCGGCAAAGGTCCCGGCAGACTGGAAAACTGCTAATGTAACACTCTTATTTAAAAAGGGCAGTAGACAGAAGGCTGGAAACTATAGACCGGTTAGCCTAACATCTGTGGTAGGTAAAATTTTGGAGTCTATTATTAAGGAGACAGTATCAGGACATTTGGATAATCATAATTTAATAGGACAAAGTCAGCATGGTTTTATGAAGGGGATGTCATGTTTGACAAATTTGCTGGAGTTCTTTGAGGAAGTAACATATAGGGTGGATAAATGGGAACCAGTGGACGTCGTGTATTTAGACTTCCAAAAGGCATTTGACAAGGTGCCACACAGAAGATTATTGCTTCAGATAAAAAATCACGGGATTGGGGGTAATATTCTGGCATGGATAGAGGATTGGCTATCTAACAGAAGGCAGAGAGCTGGGATAAATGGTTCATTCTCAGACTGGCAATCAGTAACTAGTGGTGTTCCGCAGGGGTCAGTGCTGGGTCCCCAATTCTTTACAATCTATATTAACGATTTGGAGGAGGGGAACGAGTGTAACATATCAAAGTTTGCAGATGATACTAAGATGGGAGGGGAAGTAGTGAGTGAGGAGGACATAAAAAACCTGCAAGGGGACATAGACAGGCTAAGTAAGTGGGCAGAGATTTGGCAGATGGAATACAATACTGGAAAGTGTGAGGTTATGCACTTTGGCAGGAAAAATCGTAGAGCAAGTTATTATCTTCATGGCAAGAAACTGGAAAGTACTGAAGTACAAAGGGATCTGGGGGTCCTGGTGCACGAAACTCAAAAGGTTATTATGCAGGTGCAGCAAGTGATTAAGCTGGCTGATCAGCTGGCTGATGTCTTCACCGCCATCTTCAACCTATCATTGGCCCAGGCAGTAGTCCCTACATGCTTCAAGACCACCACCATCATTCCTGTGCCTTAGCAAGCGGCTGTGACGTGTCTGAATGACTATCGACCTGTCGCACTCACACCCATCATAATGAAGTGTTTCGAGAGACTGGTCTTAGCCCACATCAAAGCCAGTGTTCCTGCCTCCCTTGACCAACACCAGTTTGCCTATCGGGCAAACAGATCAACGGAGGATGCAATCACAACTGCTCTATACTCGGCACTGAATCACCTTGATGGTAAAGAGACCTACATCAGAATGTTGTTTATAGACTACAGCTCAGCATTCAACACTATCGTCCCCAACAAGCTGGCCACCAAACTCCAAACTCTTGGCCTGAACACTTCCCTCTGCAACTGGACCCTGGACTTCCTAACAAACAGACCCCAGTCTGTCAAATTAGGTAACCACACCTCCCCCCCACCCGACCCTGAACATGGGGGCCCCACAAGGATGTGTGCTGAGCCCCCTCCTCTACTCCCTCTTCACCCACGACTGTGTGGCTGTTAATGGTTCCAACACCATCATCAAGTCTGCAGATGACACCACGGTAGTAGGCCAGATCACCAACAACGATGAGTCAGCCTACAGGGAGGAGGTCCAGCATCTCGTGAAGTGGTGCGCCGACAACAACCTGGCCCTTAACACCAAGAAAACAAAGGAAATAATCATGGACTTCAGGAAGTCCAAAGGCGGAAGTCACACCCCCATCCACATCAATGGGGCGGAGGTGGAAAGGGTGGCCAGCTTTAAGTTCCTCGGAGTCCACATCACGGAAGACCTCTCCTGGTCCCTCAACACCTCCTCTCTGGTGAAGAAGGCCCAGCAGCGCCTATATTTCTTGAGAAGGCTGAAGGGATGTAATCTGTCACCCCCGATCCTCTCTAACTTCTACCGCTGCAATATAGAGAGCATCCTGACAAACTGTATCACGGTATGGTACGGCAGCTGTAGCTCCCATGACCGGAAAGCCGTGCAGCGGGTAGTCAAAACTGCCCAACGCATTACCGGCACCCGGCTACCGACCATAGAACATATATATCAGAAACGCTGCCTACGGAGGGCACGGTCCATCATCAAAGACCCTACCCACCCCAGCCACAGTCTGTTCGCCCTCCTACCATCTGGAAGACGCTACAGATGCATTCGCACCCGTACGACCAGATTTAGGAACAGCTTCTTTCCCAGGGCTGTCATCCTACTGAACTCCACAAATAAACACTAAAGCCTGCACATCTGCCGATGCACTTTATTATGATCATATTTATGCTAATATATATGTACAAATGTATGTTGAAATGTTTAAGTGTCCTAATCCAAATTGTACACTCTCGGGAGCCACAAGCCTACATTTCGTTGTACTGCACTTGTGCACTAACAATGACAATAAAAGTTGATTTGATTTTTTGATTTGAAGAAGGCCAATGGAATGTTGGCTTTCTTTGCTAGGGGGATAGAATATAAAAATAGGGAGGTATTGCTTCAGTTGTACAAGGTATTGGTGAGACCGCACCTGGAATACTGCGTACAGTTTTGATGTCCATACTTAAGAAAGGACATACATGCTCTCGAGTCAGTACAAAGAAGGTTCACTCGGTTAATCCCAGGGATGAGGGGATGGACATATGAGAGGTTGAGTAGATTGGGACTCTACTCATTGGAGTTCAGAAGAATGAGAGGCGATCTTATTGAAACATACAAGATTGTGAAGGGGTTGGATCGGGTGGATGCGGGGAGGATGTTCCCGATGATGGGTGAAACTAGAACTAGGGGGCATAGTCTTAAAATAAGGGGCTGCTCTTTCAAAACTGAGATGAGGAGGAACTACTTCACTCAGAGGGTGGTAGGTCCATGGAATATGCTGCCCCAAAAAGCTGTAGAAGCTACATCATTACATAAATTTAAAACAGAAATAGACAGTTTCTTAGAAGTAAAGGGAATTAAGGGTTATGGGGAGCGGGCAGGAATATGGACATGAGTCTAGGTTCGGATCGGTCATGGCCCTGTGGGTAGCGGAGCAGGCCCAGGGGCAGTTTAGCCTGATCCTGCTCCTATTTCGTGTGTCTAATTCTGTTAGATTCAGGAGATGGTTCTGTGATAGTGGATTGGCGGTTAGGATCAGATCAGCCATGAACTTATTGAATGGCGGAGCAGGCTCGAGGGGCCGATTGGCCTACTCCTGCTCCTATTTCTTATGTTCTTATGTTTTTAATATAGAGGGAATTCAATTCCGGGGAATCAGTGACCAGAATATAGAGGGAATTCAATCCCGGGGGATCAGTGACCAGAATATAGAGGGAATTCAATCCCAGGGGGATCAGTGACCAGAATATAGAGGGAATTCAATCCCGGGGGATCAGTGACCAGAATATAGAGGGAATTCAAACCCGGGGGATCAGTGACCAGAATATAGAGGGGATTCAATCCCGGGGGATCAGTGACCAGAATATAGAGGGAATTCAATCCCAGGGGTTCAGTGACCAGAATATAGAGGGAATTCAATCCCAGGGGATCAGTGACCTGAATATAGAGGGAATTCAATCCCGGGGGATCAGTGACCAGAATATAGAGGGAATTCAATCCCAGGGGATCAGTGACCGGAATATAGAGGGAATTCAATCCCAGGGGATCAGTGACCAGAATATAGAGGGAATTCAATCCCGGGGGATCAGTGACCAGAATATAGAGGGAATACAATCCCAGAGGGATCAGTGACCAGAATATAGAGGGAATACAATCCCGGCGGATCAGTGGCCAGAATATAGAGGGAATTCAATCCCGGGGGATCAGTGACCAGAATATAGAGGGAATTCAATCCAAGGGGATCAGTGACCTGAATATAGAGGGAATTCAATCCCGGGGGATCAGTGACCAGAATATAGAGGGAATTCAATCCCAGGGGATCAGTGACCGGAATATAGAGGGAATTCAATCCCAGGGGATCAGTGACCAGAATATAGAGGGAATTCAATCCCGGGGGATCAGTGACCAGAATATAGAGGGAATTCAAACCCAGGGGATCAGTGACCAGAATATAGAGGGAATTCAATCCCAGGGGATCAGTGACCAGAATACAGAGGGAATTCAATCCCAGGGGATCAGTGACCAGAATATAGAGGGAATTCAATCCCGGGGGATCATAGAGTCATAGAGTCATAGTGTTATACAGCACAGAAAGAGGCCCTTCGGCCCATCGTGTCTGCGCCGTCCATCAAGCCCTGTCTAATCTAATCCCATTTTCCAGCATTTGGTCCATAGCCTTGTATGCAATGGCATTTCAAGTGCTCATCCAAATGCTTCTTGAATGTTGTGAGGGTTCCTGCCTCTACCACCCTTTCAGGCAGTGAGTTCCAGACTCCAACCACCCTCTGAGTGAAAAAGCTCCTCCTCAAATCTCCTCTAAACCTCCTGCCCCTTTCCTTGAATCTATGCCCCCTTGTTATTGACCCCCCTACTAAGGGGAAAGGTTCCTCTTTATCTACCCTATCTATGCCCCTCATCATTTTGTACACCTCAATCAGGTCCCCCCTCAGCCTTCTTTGCTCCAAGGAAAACAACCCCAGCCTGTTTAGTCTTTCTTCATAGCTGAGGCGCTCCATCCCAGGTAACATCCTGGTGAATCTTCTCTGCACCCTCTTCAAAGCAATCACATCCTTCCTATAGTGAGGCGACCAGAACTGCACACAGTACTCCAGCTGTGGCCTTACCAGCGTTTTGTACAGCTCCATCAAAACCTCCCTGCTCTTATATTCAATGCCTCGGCTAATGAAGGCAAGTATCCCATATGCCTTTTTAACCACCTTAGCTACCTGATCCACTGCCTTCAGGGATCTATGTACATGTGCACCAAGGTCCCTCTGACCCTCTGTGCTTCCTAGGGCCCTACCACTCATTGTGTATTCCCTTGCAATATTTGTCCGTCCAAAATGCATCACCTCGCACTTTTCAGGGTTAAATTCCATTTGCCACTTTTCCGCCCATCTGACCAACACATTTATATCATCCTGTAGCCTGAGGCTCTCCTCCTGCAATTTACCACCCCACCAATTTTCGTGTCATCTGCGAACTTACTGATCATACCTTTTACATTCTCATCCAAATCATTTATGTAGATCACAAACAGCAAGGGACCCAGCACCGATCCCTGAGGTACCCCACTGGACACAGGCTTCCAGTCACAAAAGCAACCTTCGACCATCACCCTCTGCCTCCTGCCACTCAGCCAGTTTAGGATCCAACGTGCCAAGGCATCCTGGATCCCATGGGCTCTTACCTTCTTGACCAGTCTCCTATGCGGGACTTTGTCAAAAGCCTTACTGTAGTCCATGTATAACACATTCACAGCATTTCCCTCATCCACACACCTAGTCACCCCCTCTCAAAATTCAATCAGATTGGTCAGACATGATTTACCCTTGACAAAGCCATGCTGACTATCCCCGATTAATCCTTGCCTCTCCAAGTGGAGACGAATGTTGTCCCTCAGAAATTTTTTCCAATAATTTCCCTACCACAGATGTTAGGCTCACTGGCCTGTAATTCCCTGGTTTATCCCTGCTAACCTTCTTGAATAATGGTACTACGTTAACTGTTCTCCAGTCCTCTGGTACATCAGTGACCAGACTATCGAGGGAATTCAATCCCAGGGGGATCAGTGACCAGAATATAGAGGGAATTCAATCCCAGGGGATCAGTGACCAGAATATAGAGGGAATTCAATCCCGGGGTATCAGTGACCAGAATATAGAGGGAATTCAATCCCGGGGGATCAGTGACCAGAATATAGAGGGAATTCAATCCCGGGGGATCAGTGACCAGAATATAGAGGGAAATCAATCCCGGGGGATCAGTGACCAGAATATAGAGGGAATTCAATCCCGGGGGATCAGTGACCAGAATATAGAGGGAATTCAATCCCGGGGGATCAGTGACCAGAATATAGAGGGAATTCAATCCCGGGGGCTCAGTGACCAGAATATAGAGGGAATTCAATCCCGGGGGATCAGTGACCAGAATATAGACGGAATTCAATCCCGGGGGATCAGTGACCAGAATATAGAGGGAATTCAATCCCGGGGGATCAGTGACCAGAATATAGAGGGAATTCAATCCCGGGGGGATCAGTGACCAGAATATAGAGGGAATTCAATCCCAGGGGATCAGTGACCAGAATATAGAGGGAATTCAATCCCGGGGGATCAGTGACCAGAATTTAGAGGCAATTCAATCCCAGGGGGATCAGTGATCGGAATATAGAGGGAATTCAATCCCGGGGATCAGTGACCAGAATATAGAGGGAATTCAATCCCGGGGGATCAGTGACCAGAATATAGAGGGAATTCAATCCCGAGGGATCAGTGACCAGAATATAGAGGGAATTCAATCCCGAGGGATCAGTGACCAGAATATAGAGGGAATTCAATCCTGGGGGATTAGTGACCAGAATATAGAGGGAATTCATTCCCGGGGGATCAGTGACCAGAATATAGAGGGAATTCAATCCCGGGAGATCAGTGACCAGAATATAGAGGGATTTCAATCCCGGGGGATCAGTGACCAGAATATAGAGGGAATTCAATCCCGGGGGATCAGTGACCAGAATATAGAGGGAATTCAATCCCGGGGGATCAGTGACCAGAATATAGAGGGAATTCAATCCCGGGGGATCAGTTACCAGAATATAGAGGGAATTCAATCCCGGGGGATCAGTGACCAGAATATAGAGGGAATACCATCCCGGGGGATCAGTGACCAGAATATAGAGGGAATTCAATCCCGGGGGATCAGTGACCAGAATATAGAGTGAATTGAATCCCGGGGGAACAGTGACCATAATATAGAGGGAATCAATCCCGGGGGATAAGTGGCCAGAATATAGAGGGAATTCTATCCCGGGGGTCCAGTGACCAGAATATAGGTGGAATTCAATCCCAGGGGGATCAGTGACAAGAATATAGAGGGAATTCAATCCCGGGCTATCAGTGACCAGAATATAGAGGGAATTCAATCCCGGGGGATCAGTTACCAGAATATAGAGGGAATTCAATACCGGGGGAACAGTGACCAGAATATAGAGGGAATTCAATCCCGGAGGATCAGTGACCAGAATATAGAAGGAATTCAATCCCAGGGGATCAGTGACCAGAAAATAGAGGGAATTCAATCCCGGAGGATCAGTGACCAGAGTATAGAAGGAATTCAATCCCAGGGGATCATTGACCAGAATATAGAGGGAATTCAATCCCGGGGGATCAGTGACCAGAATATAGAGGGAATTCAATCCCGGGGGGTCAGTGTCCAGAATATAGAGAGAATTCAATCCCGGGGGACCAATGACCAGAATATAGAGGGAAATCAATCCCAGGGGGATCAGTGACCTGAATATAGAGGGAATTCAATCCCGGGGGATCAGTGACCAGAATATAGAG